>NW_009260839.1:2923418-2940347 GCF_000687185.1 Egretta garzetta | reverse complement strand
CTGTCGGGCTGGGGGGAATATGCATTTTGTCTCCCCAGAGGGCTGAGGCGCAGGGGGAGGCACGCAGGAGGCTTTCGGCAGCTCTCCCTCCCCCTTGTCGCAGCCTGCCCGTGCAGAGGTCTGCCCCGGCCGCGGGCCTGCCAGCCACAAGAGGTTGTCTTCCTCCGGGGAGTTTGTGCCCAGTCCATTTCAGGGGGACCTTTGGGCCCTGGTGAAGCGCCCGCCGACCTCCATGTCCTAGGGAGACCTCCTCAGCTTGGCACAGGGAGGAGGGTGTGCATCGTGCGGTGGTGGAGCTCGTGGAGGAACCTGCTTTTAAAGGAGATTTTCTTCTTCCTGTTAAATAGGGAAATAAGAGGTGGATGGGCCACACCAAAAAGGATTTATAATTTAAATCCCAGAGAATTTGTAGGGATTGCTGTGGAGCATGGAGCAATACTAGTTACCTCCTTTTATGGCAGTGAGATGGATTATCCACATCGCTTCTGGAGAAAGATCTTCCTCCCTTCAGCTTTCCGCTAGCTGTGCCTCTACAAGAGCATTACTTAGATAGTGAAAGGCTAGCTAGGCTTTAAATTCCTTTGCCCCCTGCATTTTTTAAACAACCAGTGAATTAGGATTTCTGTGCTACTTGGCCAAAGGCAGGCAGGGGCTCCTTATCAACTGCGCTGCTCTGTTGTTAATAGGGGAGGCTCTGCCAGACTATCTGGAGCCTCTTCTCTTGTAAACTTGTCTCCTCCTCCATCTGGCCTTTGCAAGCAATGCTACGCCGTAACCGAAGCTGTTAGTTGGTGCTCAGGGTGGTTGAGGGTTAGACTGTCTTCCAAATTCTACAGTAGACAGCTGTACATGAAGCTACGTCTTGATGTAGTTCCATGTGGTAAAGCCGTGCTCCCATGTCAGGACAAATTCAGGCTGATGACACCGAGTGCCCCATCAGAAACACGAAGGACCAACTTGTTGCATGCCCTCTCTTGGTCATCTGAGTTTGTCAAAACACTCTTAACGGAGTGGGTTTTGTCCTGGCAGGCTATGTGCTGGATCAGGTATTGTGAGTCCTCCAGACAGCGCGGCACTGGGGATGGAGTTCAAGGCTGGCGTAAACGTGGTGTCATGTGCTTGGCCACGTTAGGAGGATGAGATCATGGGCTCCTATCTCAACATCAAGATGCTGTTTTCGCTGCCTGGAGTGCACACATCTCATATGAATGAACATGAAGCCACAGTCGTACATCCAGGCTTGATTATAAATACAGGCAGTTTTCCTAAACAGATTTTAAGATCGCACTGCGTCAGGGTTTCTGCTGAGCTTTCCCTAGCACGTGGCAGGCTTCCCCCTGGGGAATCAAGCGTGTCTACAGAAATCTGCCGCTTCCACGTGCGGTGGCCTCTGCAGTGTGGTCTGCTCCACTCGAATTCAGTCATGAACCATGAACATTTGCAGGAAGTCACTGTGAGCAGGTTGGTGGTGACAGGTTGTCATACCCCAGGCGGCAGAGATGCACGTGTCTCACGTCAGGAACTGGGTGCCCAGAGTCTGCTTCCTATCAGCCCCTGGGAGGGGGGTCAGCCTTATCACACCCGAATGCCCACGTCTCCTGACTGAGAGGTTATGAGGATGGATTGAGTGCAAAAGTCAGAAATCTCTCTCCTGAGGCTTTCTCTCAGACTCATGCTGTATTCATCACACAGTAACTGCTGGGGCAGGATCTTCACATGAAGATTGATGAACTTGATGACGATGAGCTGAGCTTAGGCAGGAATCACTGACTGCACAAGAAGCAGATCGAGAATGATCGGTTGGGAAGGTATTGCATGGGAAAGGACATGAAAGTTACACACAGAAAGCAGGGAATCAACAAAACCCACCAACTAATGCTGAGAAAGAGCAAATACAGTAGCAGCGCTCATGGAGAGGAACGTGATGTGCAAGGCAGGGGAAGGAGTCCTTCCTCTCAGCACTCTTTTCAGGTTTGGAAATTGTCCTTCAGGAAAGGTAGGGGAGAGATCAGGGAGAGGTCTCAGAAATCCGTCAGAGAGAAGAGCAGAGCTGGGGCAGGCTGGGCCCTGTGACAGCGCCAGCGTGGCCAGGGCGGATTCGTGGTGCTGCTCTTCAGATGCAGAATGTCTGCAGAACGGAGAGTAATAAACAGATCCCAGTGTCTGTTGGGGGTGGGAAAAGAAGTCGGCAATAAAATGCAGCAAGAAAGATTTAGGAGAGACCCCAGAATAATCCCTACATGTCCCCCACTGGGAGACTGCATAAGGAGAATGTGGAAACTCCATCCCCAAATGTCATCTACAGCAGGTTAAAATATAGACAGGTCTGATTAAACAGCTCCTCAGGGTCTCTCCCAGCCCTTCTCCATATGATTTTTCTCTCCATGGCCTAAGAATCTGTTTCACAGTCTGTCTGAAGAGAAATGTGGAGCTGAAACAACAAAAATGACAGACCTAACAGATTTTCTTGGTGGTGGTTTGGGTTTTTTTAAGTGACAAATGGAAACTTCCTGTAGGAAAAGTCTGTTTTCCTTGTAATCTCTTTTTTGTGGAAGAGCGAAGATCACAAAGAAAACTCAGGGGGAAAAGCTGTTTGCTTACTGGGTCTGCTGACTTGATGGTGACCGGAGGTTTCATTGGATCTGCTAAGTTGGTGCTGATGAAAGATTTTGGTGCTGTTTTCCATTTGGATGTTCTTCCTTTGAATCAAGAGCATGGTTAAATGTTTTAAACCGAAGATGCGGATAACAGGGGAGGAGATTGTTGCAGTTCAGTGCTTGCTGCTTCCCTGTACAGAGCACTTCATGCTTGCTGCCTTGGGTGGTTTTAAAGGGTATGTCGTAACCACAGGTACTCCTGCCCTCTTCCCGAGCACATCCAGGACAGGACACACATCCAAGCACAAGCTTCCTAGCAGCTTCCCCCCTCCCTGTGAACTCAGACCTACCCGGGAGGTACAGAAACAAGGACAGACTTAGTGCATGACAAGGGTTAATCTTCTTTTTGCCACTCCTTTTCATGGTGGGCTTTCCAGTCCTCCTTCAGTCTGCCCTCAGCTGGCTCCTGTCCCTGGGCAGGTCAGAGGCGCTGGCTGCCTCGGCGAGCAGGCGGCTGGGGAGGGCTGGGGGCTGCAGGAGCTGCGCTGCACATGAGACTGGTGTAGGGGAAAGCTGGGGAGCAGAGCCCAGGCATTACAGTAAGTTTTAACAAATCCTACAAAAATGCTTTCGTGCATCATTAGTAGGGGTGTTAGGAAAGAGCTCAGGGAAGTCAGCGTGCAGGTGGCCTTCCCTGTCCCTTCCTAGCCTCTGATGTAGACCATATGCTCTTCAAGTCTTTTTTATTATTATTTATCTTTAATCACAGTTGTTCTAAATCGCATTGTGTCTGTAGGAGCTTCCTGAGCTAGATGGGAGAGGTGTGACTGCTTAAAGGCAGCTCCGTTGTGCACCGAAGAGTCAGGAGGTGCGGGTTTGCTGTACGGTGGGCAGGAGATAAGGCAAAGGGCTGAGGGCTGCACCCAAGAGATGTCCCTAATGCAGCTGAGAACAGCATTCCCGTCTTTTCCTTGTCCTGAAAGCTAGTGAAGAACAAGTTTGCTAATCCAGTAAACTGAAACATCTGATTCAGTTCGCTCTAACTTAAGGACGCTGTTATTCACGAGTATCTCCCGAAAATCTGGAAGTTTCATGCATTAGTATGAACTGATTTTGCATCTGAAAAAATAATTTGGGAAAGAACGGTATTGATGCACTCCGTCTAGTTTACCTGCATAGCTTTACTCTTTTACTGTTTATTTATTTTCTGGAAATTAAAAGAAAAAAAAGTTTGAGGCAACCAGCTTAGTTACTGTTAAAATGTTTTAAGCTCCTGAGCGGTAGTGGCTTATTAGGATTCATGGATTCTTTTGTCTTTACCCTTTCCGTGCTGGTGAGCACAGAGAACAAACACAACCCAGCTTGAGAAAGTGGTGAATGAGAAACGATGAATATCAATGTTCAAGTGAATATGTAGTGCTTTGTATTCACATAAAGCTTTTGTGATGAATACATAATGTTAACATCCACGGTTATGATAAAAATCACTACATTGATACCAGCACTCAAAGATGTGTGAGCTACAATTAATTTCTAAGGGACTTACAGAGCGGTTATGGCCATAGTACTGTTAGCAGGATCTCTTGTGCGGTTGGAAATCATATTTAATGCTAATGAAGGAAATAGAATTGATTGATGTAGTGGGAGAATCAACTTTATAGTTAAGATATTCGCCCCCCCCCCAAAGGAATAATTTCTTGAAAAGGCAAGTTAGGACCCACTGGAAAAGTGCAGTATTGCTGGAGCCAAGAGATTTTAGGATAAAATAAACTATAAACAGAAAAGTATGTGGCAATAAATATATGTGTACGGAAGGATCTTAAAGGAGTGTTGAGAGAAAACAGCTTGTGTGCTGCTCAGGGACAGAGGTGATGGGAGAAGATTCCAGAGAAGCATAAATCGCTTTCCTTGGATCCATCTAGAGAAAATGAGAAGTCTCATCCTGAAGAGTTTTCCCAGGAATGACAAATAGGAAGGAAAAAAAAGACCAAAATGACAAATTATTAGTTTTGAGTGACCGTGAAGGCTTGCTTGGCTTGGAAGTCATATTTACAGATGGTCATTTTGTCTGTGTTTCCCACTGAGAGACCATAAACTTGTGTCATGAACATACAGCAAGCCTTACATGACTTTCTCCTCTGTTTTTGGCTTTGTATTGTAGGGAAGAAGTGGCGGGTTTTGAACTGGTATCTAGTAGTGAGATATGAGCTGAGCGAGAGCACGGTCACTGGAGGACTGCCATCTCCCGCTGCGCTGGGCAGATTCTCTGTAGAGGCTATCTATTTCTTGACCCCCATTCAACCCTTCCGTGAGGTCTGGTGTTTTGTACTCTCTAGCAGGGACCAAGCCAACTTGTGGAAGCTGATGGCAGTGTTTCCACCAGCTTGACTGGGAAGGGAGCATGGCTGTTCTTGCTGACTTTGCAGTGAATGGTACAACCCAAGGTGAAACCAACTGGAATGGCACTTCTAGCTCCATGGTCTGCTGCCCTGTTTTGACTGATGGTGAGAGACTTGGTCTTACCTGAAGCTCAGGGGAAGTTCTAAGCTGCCATAGCTTTCAAGTTCAAGTATTTTCTTTGTGGTTTTGTTTCCTATAAGATTTCCCAAGGAACACAAGAAAAGTCAGAAGAGGTTTATACTTTTCTCCCCTCCTGGTTTTGTACAAATACAAATCTATTTGCTTAGTGTAGTGATTTACTTTTGCTTAAAGAGGAAATAAATCTTAGTTAAAAGCCTGCTATATAGTTGTTTTAGAGCAATCCTCCTCCAAAAAACCATGTTGCTGTCCAGCAGATAGAAGTGAAATTATATTTAATAACAGAAGTTTACGAAGTCTTATAAAAGCTTCTTAAAGTTAGACAAGTGTTAGTAGCCATAACCATTCCAAAGCACAAGTTTATTTGCTCACAGGGTGAATAAACAGTTTAACAGTTATAGCCATCAAGAGCTTTGTTGGTATTTAGGTTGTTTATAGTTATTTGATCAGATGGTGTTGAATGTGCTTTGTTTTGTGGAACAGGATAAGTTATGGCCACCATGTGGCTGGAGGGCATGAGCTGTATGGTGATCGGTCAGTAAACCAAGAATTGTAAACTCCAGTTGTACAGAGTGAAAAAGCTCTGGTAGTTTACTCTGGCATCCCATGCTCTAACACTGGGTGGCAATTTAACACAGAGATTTACAGCTGCACCTCTGCATTGCAGGAGAGAAAGGTTCTGATCTTTTGTTATTTTGGGTCAATGACAGACCCATGCACAACCTTCCGAGTTTATAATTTTGGGGGACAAACACTACCTTCAAGCTTCAAGTATCTGCCAGTTGGGTCAATGGAGGTTAAGCTCTGGGCAGGTGAGCTGCACCAGGGAGCATCTCTTGTGGCATCTCTGGAAGAAGAGCGGCCAGCTCACCTGATGGGAGCTGCACCTCGCAGCCTTGGACAGTGAGAGTCACGAGAGCTACCACGAGGGAGAGTGTGGTTCCCAGAGCAGTGCTGCCGAGGCCACGCAGGGCCAGCCACGGGCTGCATTAGCCACTGGGCTCCTGTCGGCACAGCTCTGCTGCCATTCATGTGGCATAGCCCTGACATGGGAACCACATCTGAACTGCCCAGGGGCCAAATGTTAAACTCAGCTGATCTAGAGGGTGTTAATAAAACTGTTCTGCAACCGTGGCATCCCATTTGCCACGGATGATTATCTTCATCAGAAGGGAGTAAGGCTCAGCCAGTGACTTAAAGGGACTCCAAAATCTGGAGTCCTGTTTCATACTCATTAAAGGAGAGGACATCACCTGTTGGTAATGCAGATGTTGTGCAGGCTCAGAGTAGGGAAAAACTGATTTCTAACCCCAGCTCTACTACTGGTTTGATTTTGTAGTCCTGGTCATGGCCTTTAACCTCCCTGTGTCTGGGTTTCCCATAGTCCACATGAATGCAGTATTGGTAACTTCCTTCACTTGCTAATTGTGTGAAGTTCCTGTCTGTAATCCTGAAATTTGTTTAAAATAATCTTCAGAACTGTTGTTACGCTTTGTGTGTTGCTGGAGATGGGAGAGGGTGTAATCCCTTCTTCCCACTTAGACTAGAAAAGCTTAGTTATGAGGCAGGCAGGATGGGGAGGACAGGCTGGAGAGGAGCTGTACCTGGTTTGCTTCTCTTTGGGAGAGCGTTGCTTTTGTTTATACTTTTGAAGCTATTCTTACTTTTCTTCATTTATTTTAAACACTGTGGATTCCTCTCAGATAATTTATCCAGACACATGAAAAAACAGATTTCAGCTGCTGAGTGGAGATGGCTGGCATAGGTTGGCTCCAGGGCAGTCAGGCATGAGATGTGTGTGGTCCCAAAGCTGCCTCACTGCACTAGCAGGAACATACCTGGGAGGGCGGTCTTGGGTGAGCACTTCCAAAAGCTTCAAGACTGCTTTGATGTAAACCCATGGGTTTGAAGTGTCATCGGGGCTGACAGAGTTGTGGTAGTGCTTTGCGTTCTGCACTCAGCCGTGTGGGCAGCGAAGCAGTCATGGAGGAAGACATGGGGAGCTGGAGGTGCAGCTGGAGTATGGTGCAGCCAGGTCATGCCCAGGTGTACATCTTGGAGCAAACAGAGCACACCCAGAGCAGCTCAGCGTGCACCCAGGGCAGCTGAACGTGGACCCAGGGAAGTTCAGAGTACAGCCAAGGCAGCACATGCGGATGCTTCTCTGGCACTGACATCGCTGGGCTTTTCATGCTATAAACAACGCTTCTTGCAGACAGATCTGTAACTTTCCCATCTTGTGCATTGTGCAAAACAAGGAAATAGGTTTTTAAAATTCACTTTATAATAATGCTTGTTTAAACTCTCTGTATTCAAGCTGACTGGGGGTCAAATGAATGGTGCTAACAAAGCAGTCACTTCAGAGGGTAGGTCATGCTCCCCAAATGCCTGTCTGCAAACGAGCTCACAGAACCGCAGGAATGAGTTCTCCGGGATAACAGGGGATACCTCCATGAAGGAAACTCTTCTCCAAATGGCAAAGCAAAAAGCTTTTGTACTGAGCATAAAGGGGCTCATCCTGGCACCCCTGGGGCTTGCAGACAGATGCACACGGATCAGCTCCTGGGCTGTCAACACACTGCCAACAGCTCCCCTGCAACCTGAGCGCTCCAGCCACTGTACTGGTGACATTGCAATGTGGGCCCTGGGGCATCTCACACTCAGTGGCAGCTTTCGTGACCTGTATCTCCTACGCCACAAACTGTGAGAAGGAAACTTGGTCCATGCAGGACCTGGATGGGAGCTGGCAAGAAAATTTGCCAAGTTTCAAGTCAGAAGCAAGTGTGGGAAGGATTTGTATCTGCTGCCAGATCAGTTCTGGGGGCCCCCCAGGATAGATGCCTTCTCTGTGCCCAGCGTGGGGTTGGCTGGCTCAGGTGCCCCACAGTCTCCTCCATGTAGACGGCATTGGTAAGTCTCCCCATAACGCACCCAGAGGCCAAAATCAGAGCCGTCAATCCTGCTCCACACAAGCAGCATAACTTGATTAAGGAGCAGTAGCTATTAGGGGCACTCCAAGATTAAGGTCCCTGCCTGGGCCACTTTCCTGGAGGACTTGCAGGTTGCCCTAGCAGCCCTTCTCAGGCCTGATGGATTTGTTGTCTGGCCGGTTTGGTTTCTGGTGCTTCACATGCCAAGGCTGCATTAAACACTGTCCCATCCCTAACAGGCTTTGATTCAAATGGATAAAAAAAGATGGAAGGGGAAATAGGCACTGGATGCATAAATTACTTTCCTAAGGGTGCAGGAGGCCCACAAGAGAGAGATGTTGTGATAAACCTGTCCTTGTAATAGCAGGGGATGGAGGGAGGAGGAGAACTTCTGAAGGAATTGCACATCTGATGACTTAGCCACCTTTTGCCAGCAGCAGTTCTTGGCCGTGCATGAGGAAGGTGCACATGCAAACTCTCTATTTTCATTCCTTCCCTGTGGCTCTTCCTCTGGTGTCCCAGCTCTGCTCACACCCATGTCATAAAGAAATCCTGGCAGGGGCTCCAGATTTCCCATTAAAATCATGTGAACTAAGCCCCCACTGACTTTCACTTCCAGCCCTGGGAAACATGTCTGGGGAGTGTGGATGGAAATGCGTCTCAAGCAATTATCTGGTTTTGTTACAACATCAGTGAAATTTCTTTCGTCGTATCCAGGCTGCGTTGCAGACCCTTAAATACTGCAGCTTTGGCTGGAAGGAGTCTGGCAGACACATGTGGAACTTGTTTTCCAACAAGAACATTTATTTTTGGCTAATTTAGTACTTTGCAACTTCTTAGGACAAGTAGGATTTTGTTATTTACTTTATGATGGACTGTGTAAGCATGAGTAAAAGTTGGTTGTTTCACTAGCAGGGAAGAAAATGTAAAAAAAATATCCTTTGGCAAACACCCACACAGAAGTTTTTAAAAGCAGTCTCAAAATACTAAACTGCATCTGTAGGCTGCAGCTACTCCTCCACCACCGTGTATCCCTGTACTCCGTAAAGGGAGCACAAAATGACAGGAAATCACAATAGCAGTTTTTAAAGCCACTTTTCGTGTTTTTATAAATAGCTACACAATTTGCAGAGCAGTGCTGTATTGTCCCCATGCCTTGCTATACTTGCTGTACTGCCATATACGTGCCTGGAAACAAGGAGGAGGAAATTATATAGGCTGGAGCATCCTACAGATGTGCTAGGCAAGGTGCGAATTCCCCTCTGCGTCTTTGTCACGGAAAGTTGCCAACTTCTGCTTTCCTGTCCCGGTGCCACAACGCAGGGTCTCTGCGGTTGTGCAGAGCTGGGCACGCTTAGACCCCAGCTGATGCATGGTCAATACAACAAGGGTTTGGCATAAGTACTGAGACCATAAAAGAATGAAGCTTAAACAGTTGGGTGAAAGTAAGGGAATATTAGTGAAAAATGACAAAAGGTAGCTTGTAAATTGAGAGGACCCAAAATCTGCATGGTCAGCAGAAGCTCTTTCCCTGCATCAGACTTCTGCCCCCAAATGAAGCCACAAAGGACACACTGTGTGTATTTTTCAGAGGCAAAAGCTGAGAAATTCGAGGTCTTCCTTAACCTGGTTTATCTGGTTGTGACCAAACCTTTTTCTTGTTTAAAACTACAGAATTTCAGAATAAAGACTTTATGGATGCTGCTTATGCCCTGATGCCAAACTCCCTTTCCAGTATCACAGACCATCCCATCCATAGATCCCTGCAGTCTGAGCATGTTGCAACCTCCAAACTAATTTAGCATAGGAGGAAAACACCGTGAGTCCAGGTGAGCTCAAGAAAAAGGAGTAAATCGCTCCCAATAACTGTGCAGTGTATGTGATTGAATACCTGTGTTTATACTAGATAATTTTAGTTGTAAATTAATTCTAGATCAAGAAATATGAACAATAAACTTTGCTGACAGCATGCAGATTCTTTCCCATACTTATTTTCCGTTCATGGACCGTTCGTTGCAATTTTTTGGTTGCTCATATTGCAGCTATTTTGGTTGAGTTTCATGGGACATACAAGTTGCACACTGCTGGCTCCTTTGCCCAGTTGGATTTTCTTAGCGACTAAACCAGGTTTTCATTGCTAGTCTTTGCCATTGCAAATTCAGAACTTATTATTAAGTAATGCACAATATTCAGTTAAAAATCTGCTGTTCCTGTGAGCTTTCTTACCAGTTAATGTATTTGCTGTAACGTTTACAGTGGTGGCTATAACTGCCAGAAAGTCAGATATTCTTTGTGCTTGGGAATAAAAAGTGGAAATTTCAAGTCTTCTCATGAGCAACATGAGAATTGCAAGATGCAGTTTTTTAAAAAATTATTTTTTTAGAAGTTTCTTTTTTACAATTTCAAAATGAAATGGAGTGTGGCAGTCACCCCTGGTTGGGCAGTGAGGGGGCGGGAGATTGGGCATCGAGAAGCGGTGGTCAGGTGGAGCCAGGGTTTTAAAGACTCCTGGCAGCGGTAGCTTCAGAGAGGCTGAATATGAGCTGGACCTTCCAGTCTCCGCAGGAGATGGTCCAGAAAGGCTGCAATCCTTCAGTCTGAGTAGGTCACCAGGGAAAGTGGCTGGAAAGCCTGCAGGGCTGGACCTGCCCGCCGGATTTGATCAACTGTGTTCCCAAAATGCATATGGTGGGATGAAACATCTGGTGTGTTGCCTCAAAAGCATTGCGTTCAGAACCCCCTGGCCTGTTCCCAGACCTCAGAGGCAGGTGGGGTCCTCAGCACCTCCCTTGCTTCCATGTCAGTCAGTCCTTCCAGCTCTGAGGGCCTCAGCTGAGCTGGCGGTTTGTTGGCCAAGGCGGTGGCTGTCACATTTGCTCAACACTAGTATCCATCGCTGGCTTTCGATGCAGGAGGCAGGGCTCCCCCCCACCCGTGGGGTCTGACTGGCGCGGCTGGGGTCACTGGGGTCTGTTTGCAGTTCTGAGTCGAGACTGAATGGGAAATCAGTTCTGTAAATACCGCCAGAGGAGAGCGGGTATTATTTATTTAGTGTGATAACAGAACAGCAGTGGGTTAGTCAAACAGCAATTAGCAACAGGTCAAGCTGTAATTAGAGAGTCTGTTGCAGTTGGCTACCTCTTACGGAATGCCACCAGTAAGTCATCAAGTATCTGGAGTAAGTAGGGGATTAGTTTGGGAAGCAAGTGCTTTCTGGCACGGTTAGGACTGTTTGGGAACAGGCAGATCTTTTTCTTTGCCTCCCTTTATCCTAGCAATTAACGTAACACAAGGCTCTGAAGTGGCACTTGCTTCTCTCTTAGTTGCATGAAATCTTGAACAAAAGCTCCAAACAGTTCTCTTGAGCGATTAAATCTCATCTGAAAGAGCTGGGAGTCTCAAGGGGTACAAAGGAGTAATTCTTTTCTCTCCCTTTACAGAAGGGGGAAAGGAAAGTTTTGCTTCTCAAGCACAGGTTTATATTTTACATGTCTTTTTTTTTTCCTTCTTGCTATTTTAAGAATCAAGTTTCTACAGTTCTATTGTCTGAACATCAGAAGTTTCTCTCACTTAGACAGGCAGTGAGATTCTGTTGCCTCGTATGTGAAAGGAAAGAAAATACCTCAATCAGTTAACTGCGTTCATGGGTTTTTGCTGAATCTTCCTTCCACTGAATGATTTGCCGTGTTTAAAGAATGAAGGACTGAAATCAGTGACTAGAGATGACAAATAACTACTAGGTAAATGCCATGCACACCAGTCTGGGTACATTACTCAATCTTCACACCCTTGGATGCTCCTGCAATGCCTTCACATCGCAATTTCATCTTTTCAGTCATAGCTTTTCCCTCCATTAGCCCGACTGCCCGGAGCGGCTCCCGTTTCTGCTCTCTGTTCATCGGATCAGCTCACAGATTTTGCCTTGCTATTATCTGCAGAGATTTGCCCCCCGATAGGAGTGTGTTTGGTCGTGCTGCGCTGCTTCACTGTGGCAGTCGTAATCAGTACAAGTCAAATATATGCATCTTCTTGCTTGTCTGAATTTGCCTGGTTTCAACTTTCAGCCCCCAGAACATCTTCTGCCACTGGCATTCTCTTTCCTGAGTATATACTTGCAGGACATACTCAAGTCCTTCTTCAGCCTCTCTTAGGATAAACTGAATAGATTACTCTCCAGAAGCATCCTATGGTAGAAACATCACTTCCAGTTCTTTCATAAGCCTCGTGGCTTTTCTCCTATCTTACATGTCAACATCAGCACGGAGTAAGGTACCATAGAAGCCTCATACCTGCTTTCTTATTTCAAGATCCTCCTGAGAATTATGTTAGCCACAACAAATGGCAGTGGGCACTTGCATTGAGCTGCAGGTGAACAGGGACCTCATTTCTTTTTCAGAATCATCTCTTTCCAAGGCCAAATTGTCCCTGTCCTGTAAATACTGCCTTTATTTTGGCTTCCAGATATGTTGCCTCACCTTGGCTGTACTCAAAGGCACACTGTTTTCTTGAAAAATGTATCCAAGCGATCCAGATTGCTCTGTATCAGTTTGCTGCCCGTTTATTAATCAATCCCCCTGATCTTGGTCAATGGTAAACTCTTAAGTGATGATTTCAAGGTATTCTTCCTCGACGTGGGGAAAAAACTGAGTAGCAGAAAATTTATAACAGATTCCCAAGAGACCATGGTGAAACCAGAATTGTTAGGCAGTGTTTTCATGTTTGTACGTACATTGGAGACCTCTCGCTCCACTGGATTTAACTCTGCTCAAGAATCCTGTACGGAGTTGGTTTTGTCCTTGCTTCTTTATCAAAACCTCATGTAATAGCAAATCAAATGCTTTTCTGAAATCAGAGAATACAGCAACTTATTACAGCAGTATTGTTGCTGATTATCACTGAAAGTACCAAGATGGCAAATCTATTCACCTCTAATCCATGCTGATTTGCTGAATTCTATTCCCTGTCTTTAATTCTTGATGAATTGTATTCCTTAGGAGCCATCTTATTCTTGTGCTGGAGAGCAATCTTGGATTGATAGGCTAACAATGACCTAGATTATCCACTTTATTCTTTCAAAATATTGGGACATTTTGTTGTTAACTCCGATTGTCCAAGTATACTGGAAATCAAGATCAACCATGTGTAAAGTTCCTTACCCAGCTCTCTAAAAAGTCTTTTTAAAGAAAAAGATGCCATTATCTGGACTTGCTAATTTTGCAGTGTCTAGCATTAGTAACTGCTGTTTAACATTTTGTTTAACATCTGAGGGGATGGAAAAGTTCATCACCACATAATATGGCTCCCAAAAATAGAACAGCAGTGTTTATTGGCAGTGTCTGCTTTTCCTGAATCATGGTCAACAACTCGACCACTTTCCAGCTGATCAGCCTAACTTCTAATATTTCTTTTCTTCCCAATATGCTCAAAATCAACCTCTTCTGCAGCCTACAGTTTTGTCTGCAACTGTTACTGCTTTCTGACCATTCATGAGCTTTTACTATATATCCACAGCCATCAGCTTTCCCTTTCTTCTCATTACAGTATTTTTTGAAAATACCACCCAGCGGTGACATCCCACCCGTGCCTCCCTTACGGGTCATTGGCGTGGAGGCTTCTCCATGCTGCAGGGCTGTGACCTGGTGGTTATCGCGCTCTTCTGTTTACATCCTCCCTTCTGGTTTAGCTCACTGTTTGCAGCTGTGTTAAAAACACTAGATAGTGTCTAAACTCTTTAACGCACACGTCTGTCTCTTCATATATTCCTGCTTTGGCTTTTTTTCTATTTGTTTCTCAGAAACATAAAGAGCTGCCACGATCCTGCTTCTTAATCCAGTAAACATTTCCTCTTAGTGTAGCACCATGATGTCCCATGTAGAAGCCTTGACCAAATGCACTCACACTCATCCTTTCTGCTACACAATACACCCACAGAGCAGCTCTGTAGAGGTGATGCCAGGTCCAGGGTAACTGTCTGCTGCTTCAGCACATCTCACCCTCAGGGGGATGCACATCCAAGAGTCCCGCCAGTATCACCAGAAATGAGGGGTGAAGACCTCTGTATTCAAGTCCTGCCAAATTTTCAGTTTCTTCCTTCCTTTGGGGATCTGCTGATTCCCTGCAGAGCTAAAATAAGCAAGGGGGTCGGGGGGCCTGCACTTCACTAGCAATGCAAAGCGGGATGCCATCAGCACGCTTCGCCCATGGGGGAAGCAATGGCACAGGGTACCTTGTAGAGAGCCTGACAGAAACCAGCCCGAGGACATTTTTCAGGGAGTAGGAGCCTGAAATGAGCAGAATTTGAAAAATGCACTTGTTCAAAGTGTGCGTGCTGGTAGAAATAACTGTTCTCTGTGAAACCATTGAAAATGAGCCACATAACATCTCGTAGCTGCCAGGTGTCTGGTGCCAGACACAATTAGTGTCTGGACAGCTTGTTTTACCTGGAGAGCCTGGCTGATGAGAACTCACAGCCCACCTAAAGCACGTCCTGTCATTCTTAATTTGGAAATAACCATCTGCAAGCAGCTCACCCTATGAGCTCAGTTATCCTTCTCCCCCTTCCCATCAGGAGTGCTGTCAGCTTTAGCCCACCAAAAAAATGACCTTCAGGGTCAACCCTCATAGCTCCAAGTTTATTTTGGTTTCTTCACTTTTAATGACCTGAGAAGGATTCATTAATTTGGTAATTTACTTTAAAAGAAGTTGAAAACATCAGCAGCATCTTGGAAGGTGCTGAGTTCAGTACAGTTTAGCAGGGAAAGATGCTTCCTCCCCATGCATCCTTCCAAAACAAGGGAGCACCAGACCCAACTTCTGCTCAACCCCTACCAACACAGCTCTTGGCCCCACATTACCCTTCATAGCCTTGCAGGGCTAAGCCTGACTTACAAATACCTGCTCTGTGATGGGATAACCTATTGCTTCCACCTGGGATGATGAGCTGATAAAGCCTGCAGCTGGGACACAGGCTCTTGTTTGTGTCCCCTCACCCTGGACTGCTGCTTACAATGGAAGGGCAGCAGCATGACTGCCCTCACAGCCTGGTTGCATATGGAGCCCACAGTGACTGTTTTAATTGCTTTCTCTCAAGAAAAGTTGCATATTCCAGTTGTTCCCCTCTGACCACCACCAGAGAAGGTGACTGCTTTATTGCTGCAGTAGGTAAGTACCTGCAATCTTCTCAAAGTAGTTCTGTTACTGCTATGAAATACTTGGAGCAAACTCTTCTGTAGGTAACATCAGAGCCTGGGTGCTGAGAATGTGTTATAGCACATTCCCTCTTGCATCGTCTCCATCTTTTAAAAAAAAGTAATTAATTAATTAACCTTTTGACTTTCCCTGATGGTATCAGCTTCTTAACCAGAAAAGATGATGGCTGTGCACTTTATATATTTTGTACAGATCTGGAGAATCATGTGGTCTCTTGGGGACTGTGATTATTTTAGCTTGCTGCTCAGCTAACTAATTTTTTGAAGTGAGCCAGAGGCAGATTTGGTTTAAGATGAACATACTCAGCCAGTTTTCTCTCCAGAAGCTGTCATCCTTCAATGGAGTGTGAAGAAATGGCAGCAGAGGCGTGAGTCAGTTGGGTTGGTTACATCCATCTGCAGCTCAGAGCTCTGGGAATTTAGTCTCTGCTTAATTTTCTAAAATCCCGTGTAGTCATGGCATTTCCACCCCAGCACCGGGGCAGCAGAAACCTCCTGGCTCTGGGCTGCCTGCGGCAATCAAGAAAGTTGATGAGAAAATGTGGATGTGATACAATGAGTTGGACTGTGCAGGATTGGTGTCCTTGGGCAGAGGTGCCTCTGCTGGCAACAGCTTCACACTTGTAATAGTTTGTGTTAAACCCCCATGTCTAGAGAGTTTTGAGGGGGTTTATTTGGGTTTTTTTAGCAGGGACAATGCTCGTGTCAGAGCAGGTCTGTTAACACCCTGGGGCAGGAGAGGGTAAGGTCTGTGCCTGTAGGCTTTCACACCGTGGGTTGTAAATTTCCAGCTAAGCCTCTGTGAGATATTCCTCTGCTGCAAAGGTATTCAGACAGATGTACCCCAAAACTTCCCATCAATAGTCAGTTTGGTCAGAGAGAAGTAACAGGGAATCTTTAATGCTTGAGATTTAAAGCTTCATCTAAACCCTTTACACAGCTGAAATCACAGAAGATGTAATTCAGCACAACCCTACTGATTTCTCAGTCATAGTTACGCAGGAGTCGTTACAACAAGCAAAGATACCTAGGCCAGGAAATACTCTTCTTTCTGCTGAAGTCCAGGGGTTGCAGAACCATAAACACAGTGCCAGGCTTCAAAGCAGGAGGTTATTTCCTGCTTGCATTTCACAGGCTACAAAACCGTCTTATGGCAGCAATAAAAATAAAGCAGAAGAATTTTATTCCAACACAATAAAGTTATGGTTATGCATGACCTCCTGATGGGGAGCAGAACATGTCCACCGGGCAACGACCCACGTAGGAAATCGGGCAGGAGTTGAAGGCAGTGCAAAGGACGAGTTACACTCGAGTCCCTCTCCGTGTGCTACGGATGAATCACGGTGCCTGCAGTGCGGTGGCAGCCTCGGAGGGCTCCTCACTGAAGAGCACGATGAGGAATCTTTCCTGGCTTGCTCATCGGCTTTGACTCACGGTTCCCCTCCTTGGCCCGGGTGACGCAGTGCTACCCAAGTGGGTTCGCAGGCAGGAGGGGAATCCAAACAAGGAACAAAAAAGAGGTGAAAAAGGCTTGCCTGCACAGCTGGGCAAAGGGAAGAATAGTATCACGTATTGAAACACAGTAGCTGGGAGTAGCTCAGGCTTTCCCGGTGACATTTCAGCGCTCGTGGCGAGAGGGAGATGGTTCCTGTCGTT
>NW_009260839.1:2886598-2923275 GCF_000687185.1 Egretta garzetta | reverse complement strand
TGTCTCAAGGTGGCAACTGCTGGTGTGTACTCTAGCAGAGCTCAGAACTGCGCAGCAGTGTGTCTCTGCAGTAAGATGAATGCCCATGGTAATGTGCATTTTCCATGGGTCATTTTGTGTTTGCTTTGGAGCAGGGAAGCTTTTTAAGCAAGAGGCTGGAGCCTTAGGCTGCTGTAAACCAGAGGGTTGCTGTTGAGCGATGCGGTCGCTGCCCGTCGCTGCTTGCTATGTTCTTGTTGGGCTATGAGCCAGCCTCTGCCACGAGACCACCCACACTTGCCTATAAAGTTTGTTTGCAGTAGGAGGGCACCATACTGGCTAGTAATTTGTTAGAGAATTGGTAAAAGCAGGGATCTCAGGGGAAGTGTAGAGCTGCTCTCAGCTGCAGCAAGCTCCAGGTCACCCGGGCCGCCTGTAGAAGCAGAGCTGAGTTAGCGACGGTGCTGGGCATCCTGTAACTCATCCAGTGAGCTGCACGTTGCCTTCAGTACCACCACACCATTCCAAAGCTGAAGGATTTCCATATTTCCTGGCACTTATTGTGTATATTTCTCCGCTGTGTAAACAAAGTAAGTTTATTTGACTGCAGGCACAGAAAGCACAGCTGGTGACTTTCTGGGACAGTGGTTCTGTACCCTCGGTCTGTGCTGATGTGAGAACAAGGGTAGCTGGAAAATGTATTTTCTAGAGAGGAAAAATTTACAGTGAATTATGGGGAAGTTTTATGACATGTGACCAAGAAGGAAACATGGTCGCCTCGCACAATTCCCCATCAAACACTCGTATGATTTCTAGTCCTTTGTGGTGGCAAGGAGCACTAACGCTGTGGCTTGTCCTTCTAAACACGAACCCATTTGTGACAGTGTCATGGAAATCGTGCACATCTGTGTTTCCACCCACACTTCTGATGCGCTCGCCGAACTCAACCACCCTTCTTGCCTTCATTTGTTGATTGATATCTCTTACTGTAGCTTGGTCTTTTGAAGAGACCCATGTCTCGCGCTGGGTGTTTCACTTGGTTTCCTATGCTGAGGGTTTGATATTGCAGTCAAAGACTTGGAGCATTTTGGTTACCAACTGATAGTAATTGCTAAAGGTGAGAGCACAGAGTTGTGAAATTCTGTAATACTACTGTTATAGCAAAAATAACCCCTTGGGTTTTATAGCTGCTTTTTCTTCTCAGACCTCTTACACAAACGTCGCATGCTATAGACAAGGCTTTCGTACAGATGTCTCTGCATTTGAACAAAGTCACCCTTGAACAGCCCGTAGAAACTTTACAGCTGTAAATATTGGGTCCAAGCGAACAGGTAGGCAGAATTGCTTCCACATGCCCTTTCCAAGGGAACAGCCCTTATATTGTACTGTCCATTAGTATTTATTTGGTACTCAAACGTGGAATTTAAACTTTCATTTTTGCAAGTGTGGAATACCCTGGTGTAAGGCTGAAAAGGCGCAGAGGTTACAGCTGAGAGGCCGTGAAGGCCAGGCTGATGTGAAGAAAAGCCCAGCCATCTGCAAACAGGTGAGCTGAGGTGCTGGCTTCCACCGTGACCCGCGTGCCGCCTGCGCCTCCGGCGTCCCTCAGGAGCGCGAGCCTGTTACGCCCAGCACCCCAGGTTCGGGTTGCCAAGCCAGAGGCTCCCTCCATGAGTCTAAAGAGCTGTTTTGAAAAATAACCCTTCGGTGAAAAGGCATTTCTTGTGTCTTTTTCTTTTTCAAGCTGTTCCTCATTTTCTTTTTCAGGTGATGGGTCTTGTCTATCATTTTATTTTTCTCTGTTTAATACAAGTGCTGCATTTTAACCTGCTGGAACGATATTTGATTAAAACCAGTCCAGCAATCTGTCTCTGCTGACAACTGAGGGATTTCTTATCAGCTTTGTCCTTCGTGGGGAGAACAGCAGTGACAGAGGAGGCAAGAAGCGCTGTGGGAGGGGGCAGGCAGTGCCTTTAGCAGAAACGGGTGGTGGAAAGGGAGCTGTTTTATCTGGGAGCAAACAAGTCGGATCGCTGTGGTATTTCCTACTCCTCAAGGGTTGCCATGGGCAGGATATTCTCTTGCAACCCTTGGAGGGTTTTGGGCTGCTCTGCAGTGATGAGCAAGAAATTATCTTTGGATTGAGGTGACTGTCACTCCACAGCATTTAATGTGGAAGATCTTGTCCAGTTAGCCTCTGCTGACAACGTCTCTTTCTCTGATAATGATGAAGATGGAGCTATGATAAAAATCACAACCCTGAATGCGAAATGTGATGGGAATTGAGCAACAGCTTTTTTTATTCAATCACAGCTTTAATTTGGCAGATGTTCACTACAGAAAGTGAGAAGCCTCTTGAAATCACAGATTCAGATAGTAGTAGTAGTCTGTATTTATGTTAGAGCGATTCCTCTAGCCTCAATCAGGAGTCACAAACAGCGGGTGAAGGCTAAACAGCTCCCTGTACTTCCAAGAACTTACACTCGGAGATGTGGAGGATGGCAATTTCTAGGGGAAGGCTAAACAGGCTTTCCAAACATCCGTGACACCTTTTTTATCAGTCCATTGCTGTGTTACCCAGTAACGATGGTGTCTGCAGGACTTCTGTGCTGAAGTTGGAGGCTGCATCAAGTCATCGTCACTGCACACCATGCTCTGCTCTAAAAAGACAAAGCTGGCAAAGGATGGGCAAAAGGGCATTTTTTACCTTACATTTATGAAGAGTGAAGGTGGAGAACTGCATTGATAAGTCCAATTCTTCACAGAGAGCACGAGGCACTCAGAAACTGAATTTAGTTTTTTTTCTTTATACCCCCTCCTCCGGGGTGCAGTAGAGCAGAAGGAACAGTATGATATTCGTCTGCAGGTACAATGCAATGGGCTTTTCACTGCTCAGCCCACCCTGGCCAAGGCTTCCTTTAAGGTGTCTCAAACGATGGAGCAGCACAGTCCAGCACTGCAGGGAATGGGGGTGTAAGTTTTTCGGAATGACTCAACTCTTCTGTTGTCAGCAGCTCAGCGGTGACAGAAAGTGGAACTAGAGGGGGCTTGAGTGGGATGGAAATAAATTGGATGAAGAATCTGTCAGTGTCTCAGTTAATCAGCGCCTTGCAAGGAAAATGTCTTGCAAGACTGGCATGGCTATTGCTGTCCTCTGGTGGCATGTTTTCATCTCTGCTGGGCAGACCAAGGCCACCATATAGAGCAGGCGAGTTTGTGGTCACTTAAGAGACAGGATTAGCTGCTGGCCACCAGGCAACTCTATGGTCACTGAGAAGTGAATTCTTTGTTAATACCTTAAAGCCACAGGGTAAAGTTTCCCCAAGAGTCCCTACAGCTTGGTTGGGAAGATGCGCTGGTTTATCCATCTCCTCGTTGGGTTTTCCCTTTCCTAACCCCCAGAACTGTGGAGGTGAGGAGGAGAAGGTGCAGAGGTAGGGGAGCATCTGCGAAGGTGACTTGGTGGTGTGTCAGGTGAAGGAGTGAGGCACAAGCATGCAGCTGATCTCATCCTGACAGATGGATAGCTTCTGATTTCCCTGAATGCCATCAGTGCAGCTTATTACTGGATTGCCTTTCCCAAGTCGGAGCCAGTCTCCTGTGCAGTGATGACTAGGACTAGTCATACACATGGGGTATATCTGTCATGCTCTTGGTGGCAGTGATTAGTGGAGAATAAAATAAGATGAGGAGTTCTTGCCTCACAGGGAAGTCTATGGAGCTGTCACATCAAGCCTGCTGGAGAGTCTGCGCCTGGGTTTTGGGTTTTTTTTTCATTAAAAAATGTGCTTTGCTGAAGTGAAAATACTGCCAAGAGTATTGACTTCAGTTAAGTTTCTCTGGGCAAGCAGTTCTTTGCAAAGGCCTTTGTGTGTTTGGCTTGGTTTTTTTTTTTTTGTTTAAGAGTTCTTTCCGTGTTTGGTTTTTTTAATTCTAATATAGAAGGTTTCAGTTATTGTAGAGGTCTCCATAATAGCATGATGGTACAGATATTGTGTAACTTCAGTCCACATTAAAATTATGAAATTTTGCAGAAAAATAAAGCAAAAAGATGACCCCAAACTGGAATTTTAATGTACAAAATCACTGAAGTTTTTCTCCCGTTTTGCAGGAGTTATCAATATTAATTTTGTGCTGACACCAGAAAAGTTGAAAACATTTCACTTATCTTCACTGCCTGAATTTAGCCCCTCATGGTACCTAAGGTCTTTAGGTAGATCACTGTGATGAGCTTTTCACTGCAGTCCCGGAACCCAACTTGACGAGAACACCTGCGAGAAGACTCATTTTGAGACTTATCTGGAGCGAGGATGCTCAGCCTAGCTCTTCCCTCTGGCCAGCAGAGTGGACCCATGTCTGAGCAGGAACTCGTGCTAGAAGCTGGGAACCAGATTTTTGACAAGAAACCAGACCCAGAGCCCCAGTGGGGTTCCCTGGCAGACTGCGAGTGGGGCTGCTCTCAGCGAGCCCAGCAGAGGAAGACCATGGGTTTGCAGTGCCGTTGCCTTCAGCCCATGGTGTAGAGCAGGGACTGCTCACAAGCTGTTGGAAGCTGGACATTCATGTTCAGGAAAACATGACCTGGCTGCAGTGATGTGCACAGCTCCGTGTGCCTGTAATCACGCTCATGCACAATGGCAGAGAAGCTCTTTTGTACCGCAGGGAATACATATATATGATAGGATGGCATAAGGGTTGAGCTGGGAGGTCAGTGTTATCTTTCTGAGTCAGAGAACGGCTTCCTAATTGACTGTGAGTAATCGCTTTAATAACAAAGAATAGCACCAGGCCCTCTGTGTGAGCCGGATATATTTACAGAATAACTCACAGAGTTTTTTTATTGCATGGTATTGACGTAATTTTTCTTTCTTTGTTGGGACTCCAATGACTACAAGTCTAACCACTGCGGTGTCGTGGGGAGAGGCAAAAGGGAAGGAAAATCCAATTTTAAAATCTATTATGGAAAAGCTGACGAAAGCTAAATAATGTCATTGGTTTAATGTCCTTTCGTTATGTGTTTGTTATGTGCTTCATCATATGGGGAAAGATGAAAGTACCAGCAGTCCTTAAAGCACCGCTGGTCTCCTCTGCAGTGGTGGGAGGTTTCCGATCCTGGGGGGCTGCAGGGTGTGAGGCTTTAAATGCTTTGCCTGTGCAGACCCAAATGTTGCTCGTTTCTATATTTGTAAGGGAAAAGATAACGTGGTTGGGGGGCTGGGGGGAGGAATGTTCTCAGGGCTGCTGAGTTCAGGAATATGTAAAGAATTCTAAGAAAAGGTAACTTGTCTGTGAGGTACCGTATAAGAAGTGTGGCACTGGCTGTCACACAGTGTATGGGATGGCTGCCAGTGATGCACCCCACAGCAGAGCGAGATGTAGCTGGGTGTTAGTATACAAAATTCCTAGTTTTATCAAAGTACTTAAAACCTTCATTTTTTTTTTTCCTATTTTGTACCAAGAATGTCATTTCTGCAGTATAAATAAACACAAAACAAGTAAAGAAAATACTAATGGAAACAAAGAAGGTTTTTAAGCTTGTCACACTCGCTGTGGCTGAAGGAGCAGTAATGCTGGTGCCTATGTAGAAAAGCACCTTTTGATGAATAGAATCACAGAATCATAGAATGGTTTGGGTTGGAAGGGACCCCTAGAGGTCATCTAGTCCAACCCCCCTGCAGGGAGCAGGGACACTGCTAACTAGATCAGGTTGCTCAGGCAAGACAACAATTCTGATTGTACTGAAATTGTCTGTTCTGCTTCCTGTAGAAGGTTTCCCAAGGTACCTCGTAAACCCCGATACTGAAGGGAGGGTGGGGTACTGGGATAGTGTGGAGAGGTGACATTTTTTCTGTCTTCTCATATTCCTACCCTCTGCTCTGGCCGGCTCCCCCCTGCCATGTTTCCCTTGTATTTCAGAACTGTAACAGGCATGAACTGCACAAAGCAGTTTCAAAACTTCCCGCTGTGGCAATAAGTGCTTAACACTCTCTTCTTCTGCATAGCAAAGGAACAATTTCTCCTGAACCAGTGTCAATAAAATTTGACCAGATTTTCCTTGTGGCGTATGTGTGCTATCTCCACACTAAGGTCAGTTTAATATCTATATCTTATGTCCAGGGGCTGCTTCTGCTCTGCTCTGCATCCTCTTGGTGGTGTTCAGTCAACATCTTTGTGCCTCCACGGTAAATCGAGATGGCAACTTGCTTTTGAAGGAGGCTGCAAGGCAGAATTAACCCGTGCTCACAAGCTGCGCTGGCAGGCAGGGGAGATGGGACAAGGTCTTGTGTGCTTCCACTGCAGTTTATAGCGTTCTCTTTGTTTCATATTTATCCTTTCTGAAGTGACAGGATAGGGACAATTGGGTTCCTGTCCCCATTGAAACAAAGCACCATATCAGACCTATTCTGATGCCTTTGCATCTGAATTAACTGAAATAAATTTAACCTATATGCCAAACAAATGAATGATTTGAAGTAAGCGGTTACTTCTTTTGAGACCATTGGTTGTATTTTTACATCCCCAAGGCCATCTTCCAGGATATTCTTCCTGCATCTTTGGCAGGCAGCCGTCCCAGCAGCTTGCGAGGCGTTTTGTTCTATGGAAGAACTCCAGAGCAGGAGCACAGGAGAGCTTTTTTTTTTCCTCCCAGATTAAAGGTGGAGGTCAGGTCTTAGGGTCACAGAGGTGACTTGATCAGTGACTCCAGACCTCTCACTCCTATATTTGCAAAATAACAGCAGTAGTCTTTAGGTCACCAGATTCCAGAGTGCCCTTAGAAACACCAGTTGAAGGCTTAGGCTATAAATAGTGGCCAAATTCTGAAGGTTTCCACCCTCAGGTGGTGAATTGAGTAAGTTTTGCTTGCAAAACTACGTATAGTCTATACGTCCTGAAGTGCTAATTCTGGTAAACACTGAACCAGGCCTGGGTAGTGGGTGTTCGTTTGCGGTGCAAACCTGGCATCGTATCGAGGAAGTCTGAGTCAGTGTTATTACAGTCTTTTCTTTGAAGCCAAGTAACCACGATGGCATTATTTGTGTTTGAGTTATTAATAGCACCATGGTATGGCGTTATCCTTGGCTCTCTGGAGATGTAGCACAAGGGGCGATCAACAGTCTGAAGGGCTCAGAAACATATCGTATTTTTTTCCACTGGATTAACAGCAGCAAATACACAAACTGTTTATTAAGATGGTGCATTCATGTCTTTGGAGTCATGATGGAATTTTGATAGAATCAAAAATCCCATTAATATTTATATCACTTAGTGTTACTGGGAGTAAGTACATTTATTTTAACTTGAGCTGCAAATCACTTAGCTCTTTGTAATTACAGTACTGCTATTAAGTATTCATAAGGCTGCACAATATAGTGTCACAGGTAATTTAATTTTATATTTTAAATTTAATATTTTAATTTAGTGGTAAGTCAATGTTTTAATTTTGTGTAAAAACAGAAACTAATTTACCAAGCATTCTTGCTTGTGTTTTCCAGACAGGTTTTGCAAGCTTCTTCAGCTGATTGCATTTAAAGTACTTCTTTGTAGCTTTGAAAATTTGGCATTTATCATGCAAAGTCTTAGGTCCAGTGCAGCTTACATGTGTGCATGCTGTCGCATGCAATTTTGAATGTAAGCATGGCCTGGAAGAAGTCACTTCTATCACAGCGCTCAGCTCCTCAGTGTCACCAGAATTGGTGACATAACAGATCTTCATAAACTTCATAAAAAGTTGGTCCTGGAGAACAAATCTCAAGAATGGTACCTGTATTAGTAATTTATGTTGCTTGCATTTATTTCTAGAAATAAGACTATTTCAGCTATGAGAGTCTTTGACAAAATACATAGATGGACTTCTCTGACATCATTGGGGGGTTTCACTTGCAGAAGGCCAGGGCAGATTGCCCCGTGGTATTTTTGTGTGTGCCCCTTTTCCCACCAGCCCCCAGAGCTCACTGGGTGCAGCATGGTACGCTGCGTGTACTGGTATAATGCTTTGGGTTTGTGTCTTTTGAATTTATTTCCCTACTAACTCGATTGTGGTAATTAGACGGAAGGAGGCATTTGAGGAGGCACCACACAGAATGGATTTTTCAAGAAGTGACACGAGATGTCTGCAGAGGACTGAGGCAGATACAGTCTTAGATGTGATCTGTATCCTATGCATTGTTTCTTATGACTTCTGCCTGTGCAGCTTCTCCTCACCCCCATGGAAACTGAATCTTTGGCCAGAAAAGCCTTTTCTCTGTGCCAGCGTAGCAGTCCTCAGGGTATTTTGCTACCTTGCTGTGGTTGAAACAATCCTCTGGGAATCTGAATCCAAGAAGTCCCTGGGAGAAGTGGTGATCACAGAGTAGATTAAAGGTTGATCTTAGCTTCCAGGTGAAGACCTGACATTGCTCATAAAAGGGCGAATTTTTTTGGGTTTTTTTGTTATTTTCAGCAGAGCCAGTGTTCCCCTGGGACCTTGAAGCACTCTGATAGCCCTAGATTATGCATGAACGGGTGGTGTATAGGCAGCCACAAATGGTTATCTGTCACTTCAGCTTGATTTTGTGCCTCCAGGCATGCACTTTAGTGTTGTGAGATACAAATATGTCAGGGTAGATAACAGAAAATTGTATTATGACAGCTCTGTGCAATGGTATGACTTCATTTTGACATGTCTACATAACTTCTGCTTTCAAGAGAAGCCAGGCCAGAGGGGCAAAATGTAGCATATGAATGTCTTCGCTGGGGTTAATGTGCATCTGTGAGAGATCCTGTGGCTTACAACTGTCCTTTCTAACTCTCTCCACTGCAGGACGAGGTCTCTTCTGTGGACATTGAACTCCCAGCTACCTATGCCTATTGCCTGTGATGGAAGAACTTGATGTTAATGTGAGGTAGGATAAACTACATGGTTCCTACTGTGCCACGTCTTGCCCAGCTGGTGAGCTGCAGGGGGGCAGCAGCCATACCGTGTGTTTGCAAAGCTGCAGGTGGTGTTTTCTGTTTGCCTGTAGACAAAGGTCTCTGCTCATGCAGCAATGTCTGGTTGGGGTTTCCTGGAGCTTCTGTGAGGATGCAGTGTTGCCCTGTTATTTGTGTAGGAGTCAGATGTGGCGTAGCCAAGCCAAGGACTTCCTTGCAGCAGGGTAGATAGGGCCTCATCAAAGATCAGGCACAAGCCCATCTGTGCCTGCTGAAAGTCTAATCCCAGGTTTGTTTCTTTTTGGTGCAATGGCCTAAAAACTTGGGGCAAGCGAAAAAATGACATCTCTGAAGTAATTTCAAACCCCATGGGCACACTACTGGCATCAGTGAGAGACAAACTTCAGCATGGATCATTTTGATCCTGGAAGTGTGATGCCAACAGAAGTTGTTCGAAAAGGCTGGAGATCCTGTTTGCCACTGTCCCTGGGACACATTGCTGGCCTAGACACGGGAGGAAGCAATATACCAGCTGCAACAACAGGTGTATGTTTCCACAAAGAGTTTTCTTAAAAATATACTCAGGGAGTATCTTTTTATGTCTCAGGTTTTCATTTTGGGGAGTAATTCTTCACCCTTCCCCTGCCTGGATACTGAAGTGGCAAATACATGAGTACATGGGGAAAGGTTTTGGAGAAAATTGCTCTGATAGAGACAGATCAAATGCATGTACTCTGGTCTTCCAGGAAACCTTTCCCTAAGGAGTTACTGAACAGAGATCAGGAGGAAATGCAGTACAGAAAAGGGGGGGGAACAGGGTCTTGCAGCTCAAAGGGGATCCTGTCGTGCCACCCTGGCCTCACAGCTTTCTAGCTCTTGGGCTTTCACGTTGGGATGTGCCTCTGTGCAAGCCATAACCCACTCTCTCCAGTTGCACGCACAGGGTGAGATAATATGTTTTCAAAGACAATTTCTGTTCTTTGTGAGTCTCCTCAAAGTGCTGTTCTATCGGAGAGAACATCTCTGGTCTTTATTCACCTACTTGAGTGTCAGGAAAGTCACCAGCAGCTCCAGGTTGCTGCTTTAACGCACACTTAGCAGGTCGCATTTATAACCCGGTAATCAATGCTGAGAGGTAATGTGTTTTGCTTAATGAAATTTGTCTTGCCTTTTTAATACCAGAAGTGTAGTTAAGTGCGTAGGCTACTGCTGTTTCTCTGTAAAGGGAATTCAGGTGCTGACACCAGACAATTTTCCCTATAATCTTTTCCTTCCTCTAAAGACACTAGGAAAAAAAAAAAAAAATCTTCTGTTTCTCAGTATGGTGAAAAAAATTCCCTGCTACACACTTCATCATTCATAGAAGGAAATTTCTCAGTTCATAAACACCAAGGGACACAGAGAAACTGGCTCAGCAAGTGCCTGAATGGCAAGTTCCTGGGCACAGGGAGACTGTACCAAGAGGGAACTCTGACATTATATTTACCTTACCCATATATTTTTTTTCAGTAATGTGCTATTTGCCACTGGTGGAGACAGATGCTGAGTAGGTCTGAGCAAGCGTGGATGTTTTGAAGTGATGTACTGGAGCTTTGTAATTCACTATTCGTAGGAACCAACAGATCATGATCTGTTTCTTCCTATTTTTTAATTTTACTAGAATTCAAATCAGCCCTAATCCTGATCCAAAAAAACCCCAGCCAAAACCCTACCCTTTCCTCAACCCCCCAAAACCAAACCCAAGTAAAACTGATTCCTGTCAGAATTAGGCTTTCTCTTCTGACTTGTGATGCTTTCCAATATGCGATGTAGCCTGAATGCAAGGAGAAGGGCTTGGGAGGAAGGGGGCTTGGGCGCTCAGGGGGTGCCGGAGTGTGGGCAGAGCTGGGGCATCTCCTTTGGTTGGCTTGCTGCCCATTGCACAGGCCGGGGGAAAGGGGTTTTGGAAAGAGTCCCTCAAGAGGCTGCTTTCTCCTGGAGACTGGTTCGTGTGGCTGGCTGGTGGGGTCTGACCCTGGCAGGGCAGTGGCAGGACCTCCGAGGGGCAAATTCTCATTTGGTGAATTATTTCATCTGATTTCCCATTTAGATGTTAAAAGAGGCAGCACAATGCATTCCTGGGGATCTGATGAATGAAAATCCATGGGAATGTGAAAGCTCTCCTGAATCAATATTGATTCACCATTCCCCAGCTGTTTTGATCAAGCACTGTGGTCAGATCTCCCTTCGTTATACTTCAGGAATGATTTTATTCTTTTGTTCTACGGGCTCTTTTTGAGCTGGACTAAGGCAGTCCTTCATTCTGTGTGAGTGGCTGAATAAACAGACTTTGTGGTAGGCACATGATTTTATTTTAACTCCGCACTTTTCCAAACTGTGCATTTTTGGTTTTGAGAGCTTTGCTTGTCAGCTACCAGTAAGTTGCTAGTCTTTCTCCTGATTTCAGCTTTTTTGCTAAGTTGTGAAATATTGCATGTTTTCAGTAGAAGCTGGGGGCTTCCACGTGTTGTATTCCAGAGCTGCAGGTGGTGAGCCTGAGAGGTGGCAGCACTTGGCCCCCCCCGCCCCATCCCCACGGGTTCAGGGATGCTCCACTGGGGAGTCTGCACGAGAAGGGGAGCAAAGCTTAGGAGATGCTTTGACAGCACGGGGACAACAGTGGGATGGAAGGAGAGAGGGACAGGTTGACTTTGTTTAGAGCTGAGCCCTGTGGAAACAGCGCGTTGCTGCAGTTGTCCTGCTCCAGCCAGCTGGGATGGCTGTGGGCGCGGGCTCCTGCCCTCAACAGGCTCTGAGCTGCCCCAGAGGATGCCACGGCTTTACGTCTCCATAGCTACCTGAAGCATTGCAGGCAGATTCAACTCTACAAATGTTTTTCTTTTTTTTCTGTGGAAAAAATTTGCTATGAATTTTACAAAGGCTGCAGTGTAAGGTTAAAGAGACATTCCTGGAAATTTTAGACAGTCTGCTTTGGGACTTGCATTTATCACAGCCGAGGGGTGGTGGCACACCTAATTTTCTCTAATTCTAGAGTATAAAAAAAAATTACTTTGCAAGTATTTCTGATTTGTATTTTATAGAATTTTTTAATTTTGTGTGACTTGGTGATTGTTATTGAACACATTTATTATAGGCAGTAGGTTAATGAGATACTGTCAAGTGGTTTGGAATGAAAACTCAAACACTTGAGGTGGTTAGAGTAGGGGGGAAAAAAAAGCTGTTCCCTTTATTCTCTTCATTTCCAACAACTTGATAAAAACCTTAGTTGGGCGGACCACATCCAGGAGTGCAGTGGTCCCTCCCACTGACCCGCGCTGGCACAGCAGGCTCACGGTGAACCGTAGGCTGTTTGCTGCTGCTGCCCTCCGGCCAAAGGGCAAGAGCTCCTGCAAATGCCTTCTCTGCTGCCCTCCAAGGCACAAACCTCCTCCTCCTCCATCTGAAGGTTGTGCTGTACCACTTGGAACCTTCTGTGTGGGGCCAGAGCTGGCGTGAGGGTTTTAGCAGTTGGGCTGCTGCCCTGCCTGCTCGTGACGAGGCATTTGCCCATGGTTCTTCTACATTTGTTACAAACCTTCCAAACATATTTGCACTTCTCTTTTTCAGCTTTTCTGGTTTTTGGTGCGTTAGGCAATTCCGCTTTCGTGCAAACACGACGATTTTGACAGCCTTTGAAAAAGCAGAAAAAGGCTGAATCTTTGGGCACAAAAGGAAAACAGGCACAGCGATGGTGTTGCTGCAGTTTGTTTTACTGTCCCTACACTTGCATTTTGGTGTGGAACAGCAGTAAGGTGAATCCCGCGGCCACCCCCACACGTGGTGTATCAGGTCAGATCACACAGCACTTAGCAAGGCAATTTGTCAGTGACATTCCTCCTGGATGACATTAAACCAGCAGCTCTGCACCATGTACTCTGCAGTCCATAACAAGGACTAAAGGTTTTGAATCACAGGCTCAAACCATGCAGCTTCCACATTCAGGTGTGGTGGGGACATTCAGGCAGGGAGACTAGGCTAAATCTAATCCAAAATATCCCCCCATGTCCTGCACAGAGTGGAGATGTACAGGCTACAGTACCAACTGCTTTGATCTGCTCCCATTGTGCCAAATTACCAGCTAAACCAGACACAGTCTGTGTGAGCAGAAGTCACCTGGGAGTCCATGGACTCTTGTTTTTCTGTGTACAAGCCAGGCAGTGGGCTCTCATGGAGTGTGGGTAGGTACACAATAGCTCTGCCCATGAAAACTGTGAGAAGAGCTTCCGTGTACCAAGAACGGCACCTGCAGACCTCGCTGAGCAACTGGAGAGGCCTGAACAGGGAGGACTCTGCTTCTCTCGGGCACTTGCCAGTGTAGGTTGCAAATGTGCCATGCGCGGGGAGTGAGCCACGGCCTTATTAAAGACTATTAAAGCCTTCCCAGACCTTTGGTAAGACTCATCATCTCACAACAGAGCATTCCCTGTAGCCAGGAATGAAGTAAAGCTTCCCGTTGGCGTGCCAGTACCTCCTTATCTCGCAGCAGCTAAATCTGATCTCTGTGTTACTGGAAGTGCAGGTGGCTCAAATCTATGCCAGTTCTGGATGGCGCGGTTGGCCATTCTTATGCATTTTCCCTTCTTTGAGCTCCAGCACTCATCGTTCATTCATTCATCCCATTGCTATGGGTGCTGCATGGCAAGCCCAGCATTTCTAGCTCCTGGGCTGCCTCAATTTTAGCTGACCAGGTACCACAGAGGACTCTTCGTGATGCAGCTCTGCAAATCTCCCACCACCCTGGAGCTGTAGGGTGCTCAAATGCTTTATTCAGTTAACTGCTCAGAGATGCTCTACTGACACAGTTTGAAAACCATTGGTTCGACATTTTTGAAAGAGCTTTTGGCACAGGCAGGCTCTGCTGTGATTTACAACGGTGCAACAGGTTGGGAAGTCTCACTTACTAATGAGAGGCAATCTGAACATTTCTCAAAAGCTGCAAACTGATTTTCATGTGCTGGCTGATGTTTCCATTGGGCAAGCACTCTGCTATCGCATGCTAAATATTGACCACACAGTTGTGTTTCAGGCAGCTTTTTAAATATTTCTATTAGCATGTTAACCCAACAGGCTGTGCTCTGGGCTTTGAGAAGTAGGTTGTTTTCCAATTCTCACACCAAACTCTTTGTAGGTCCTTGGGCAAATCTTCAAGACAGATCCTGCCCACTGTGACAACTGCAGTCCCACACCAGCTCCAGCTCTAGCAGTCCTTGTTGCTCTTCAAGTCCATAGCTGGGAGGGGAGAGGTGGAAGAGCAGCTGCCTGGCATTTACAGCCAGGACCGGGTGAGCAGAGCTGTGGTTCTGCTGGCTAGAGGTCTTTTCTGCTGGCCAGAGGTCTTATCATGCTCTTGCACAACAAGGAGAAGCCTCTGCTATTTGCACGGGTGCTTCTGAGTGTGATCAGAGCTGTTCTGTGTACTTCACACTGTATAAAGGTTTCTTGCTTTCTCAGGTGTTGGGGAGAGGCTGTTTCGCTCTTCAGAAATAAGCTTTTGAAAAAAAATCGTGAGAACGTTCAGTGCAAGTAAATAGTGTTTATATAAGCCTTTCTATTGTAGCTGTTGGTGAAGGCAGACTCCCTTTGCTAAATCAACTATGGAGAAGCAATGTATTATTTGAGTTTGTCACAACAGTAATTGCTTTTTATTTTTAAGCTGAGCCCCCCAAACAGCTGAATTTTAGATTGATGTTAATTGCTTCCAAACTTGGCTTTATCAGCTTTAGTTTTCTCAGTTTGCTGCTGAAGGTATTTTTGTGGCTTGAAGTACTCTGAAGAATGCAGAGCCCTCCGGCAGTACTGTGCAGGGTTCATTAATCTTGTCTTGACTTTGAGAAATGAGAAGCAAGGTGAGGGAACAAGGAATCAAATTGGTTGAATTAGCTGTGTTTGTTTGGAAGCAAAGAAAATATTCCATTATTTAACCCAGCTGCTGTTCCCGGAGTCCTCATGCGGAGGCATAGTGAACATTATTTCTGACAACAGACCTTCTCAGTGATATGGCCTCTTGAGTTAGATTGTATGTTTGAGTGAGTCCCAAATCTGGAGCTTTGCTGTGTTGGCCCAAGAGGCTCCTTTCTCCATGGACCGCAAGACACGGTGCTGTTGATGGCTGGCTCGAAGATGGGTTCGTTACCTAAAGCTGGCACACTGGCAGGGTGGCTGACTGCAGAAAGAGGCAGAAAAGGTCTTAGGTCTCCTCTCCCCATCCAAACCTGGGGAGAAGCAGGAGCAATAGGCAGTAGGGGGAGAGAGAGGCACCTGAAGAGCTCCATCCCTGAAGCTCCAGAAGGAGCTAAGGGATGTCTGAGGAGAGGGGCCAGCGTGCGCCCTCGGTCTCTGCGCCCCCCTGCCTTCGGGTGCTGGCAGCCAGCGGTGAGGGCTGAGGGGGCCAAGCACCGAGGCAGGATAGGCAGAAAACCAGGCTGAAAGCAGAGGTGGGCATTTGAGCAAGGGGGAGGCTGTGCTGAGTGGTTGGATGAGCTCTGAGTGCCCTGCTAGTGGGGATTCGTGGAAAGCAAACAACTTAAGATTCCTCTGGCAGCTTGCAATATAAGTGTTTATTCTTATATATACACAAGCTCCTTTCAAAACCTCTCCAGCTTCTAACTTTGAGTCATTAAATCATTGTTTATCTCAACTTCTTTGATCACATTTCTGTTTAGGTGAGAAATATAAGGCTAAAATGTCATTTAACAGGCCAGAATAAGCCTAGAGCACTCTTCTCTTCCTAGTCCCCTTTCTAAGGGAAGATCAACTCTAATCCTCCTGTAATAACTGCAGCATCCATCCAGAAAGGTATTTGCTCATGCATTTCTGTGGAGACAGACATACTGATTGAAAAGATTTTCTACAGAGCCCCGTCTTCTCTGCCTGCGTCCCCCAGGCAGGAACGCTGCAGCAATCAGAGGAGCACGGAGATGAGAGCTGGGCGTTTCATCCTTTGGTATACAAGCGATATAATGTCCTGTTCCACTTGCTGAGCTGCTGTGGATGAGCGCGCTTTCTCCTGGGGATAATGGCAGGCAGAACACACAGTGCCAGAAAAGAGCAAAGTAAAACCCTACAGATCCCTTATGAGGCAAAACTTAACAGTATTGATTTACATCAACTGTAGATATGGCCATATACAAGCTGTGCTGTTGAACAAAATGAACTATTTTATAAGTAGCCATTTGAAAGATGGATGGTTGCTGAATTTGTAGGGTTTGGCCTCTGCGTGCCTGGGGGTGCTGGGGTGGTCGGGCATGGCAGGGGAACCCGAGGCAGGAGTCCACAAGCTGGGAGCACTAAAATGCATGGGGGATGCCTGAATCTGCAGCCATAGACTTCGCAGCAACTCTGGGTGCAAGAAGATGGGCGAAGCAGGAGGGCCCAGAAAAGCAAGGCATGGTGTAGAAGTTCACTTTCATATTTTTGTGCTACCAACCAAAAATCCTCAGTAGCCATAAAAGCCCTGCAAAAAAAGTTCTCTCTGCCAAGCACTCCCTGCAGCCCAGGCACTGCTGGGCAGGAGCGATAGCTGTTATCATCCTGGGTGCTTTTCATGTTATTCAACTTTTTTTGCAGTTTCTAGGGGAACACTTTATAGCACTATATTTATTGGAACGTCTTTCCAAACACCTCCGCCAACACTTCATTAATGGAATTTTTAAGCCTTGCTTCAGCTTCTGCAAATTAATAGCGTGTTCCCTTATGGCAGCTGTGGAGCAAGTGAGACATATATACTCTCTGAAATAAGTTAGAGGGTGCAGAGACAGAGGGGCAGCTCCACCATTTGTCTGCATGTGCTGAGCCCCCCTGGGGAGGTAAGGCCATCATGCGCTCTTGCGGTGTTCCAGTCTGCTTTTATTAGTGTGCCCTGAGGAACCTGCGCAGATGAAAATGCCCTTGCCAAAGAGCTGGGCCATAAAAATTAACTTTTTGTTGACTTTCAGCACATCTTTTCTTTCGCTTCAGTGTCTCTGCGCAGAGTGGCAGCTAGTGCAGACCTGGAAGAGGCTGTGGAAGGCTGCTAAAACAGTCCCAAAACCTGGGATATCCTAGGGCAGACCTGGCTCTAGGGCTTGGCAAAACCAGGCAGCTGCCCTGGAAAGCAGCAGATTGCCCAGAGCAGGAAAATGGGTTGGACCTTGTTGCCAGCTTTTGCCCACGTTGGCTGCCTGGGAAGGGCAAGGCTGGCAGCTATGGCGCCAAGGGCTTTCCAGGAGAACCCTCCTCGCTTGACTTTTCAGGGCTGACCCTCAGCATTAGGCTGGCAAAATTCAATTTGTCTTCAAGTTTAGGACTTCTTGAGCCAGCCGTGCTCACAGGCTGCGAGCAAGGAAGCTGGGAGGAGGTATTAGGGTGTCTTGAGAAACAGCGCTGCTGTGAGAGTGGAGCTGTGCAGGTGACAGGGGACCGGATTAGCTGTGGCAGGGTTAATGGGACACTGAGTCGTGTTGACAGAGCTGTGTTTCCTTATAGAACAGACACCAGGTTGTGTCTCAAAACCAAATGGTATTGGCTCTAGGTGGAAATCTAATGGCTTTTGCTTTCCTTTCAATGAGTTAAAATTCCGTGAGCTGCTTTTGGAGAAGTACAAAAAGACAGCCCCAAGGTCCTGGGTGGACATCTCTTCTGGGAATGCTGTCTTGGGAATAGGGCTGCGATGCTGAGAGCTGTGTGAGCTGTTACCTACTCCAGATCCTGCTGTGCGATACTGTGTGCAGCTGCAGAATGAGCCATTCACTGCTTGGGAAAGAGCATTTCTACTATCTTGGATATGAAAGATGCCACAGCAAAACATGTTGTGCTCTTTGCTTGGCCGTGTGTCTAGGACCTGCTATCGGGTAGTATAGATTACTATTGATAGACTACTACCCTGGAGCAGAGTGCATCTACGATGCAGATAAGGAGTGTGCTGTTCCTGTTACTTAGCTTGGGTTTTCCATTATTTATTTTGCCCTTACTGTCCTGTGGCAATGAATCATCCACTATGTGATTCCCTGGTCTGGCAAACAGTCAGAGGTCTGAACCTTGGTTGCTGGCTGAACTTGCCGTCTTGCCCCATCCAATAACCCAGGACTTGCCATCACGTGTCCTCTGAGCAGCAGCCTCAGCCTTCCAAAGTCAGAACATGAAGTAAAAGCAGACGTCTGAACACAAGCTTTGCCATCTGATGGACAGGAACCCTGTAGAGATGAAGCTTTCAGGGAGTCTTTGGCTGTTTGGGGGGTGAATCTGTTGTAGGGCAGGTTATTTAAAAAAAAAAGGCAAAAAGAAAAACCCCAACTTGAGGCATGCTGAGAAATGGAGCAAAGCTATGGGTTCCTCCTCATCCCATGGGGAGACAAAGCGCCATTAGTGCTGTGAACTGCTGGGCTCACGTTTGCAAAGGGACTTGCAGAGGCGATTTCAGCTCTTGTGCTTCTATCCCTCCACACAGACCAAGTAACCAGAGGCCAGTTTAAGCACATGCATAGGAGGTGGAGAGGTGAAGGGGCTGCCTGGTGCAGGTGACTTTTTGCAGTTGATGCAGTTTCTGCTCTCTATTGAAACGTTGAAAGCTTAGTGTGGCCTTATGCAACTCAAGTCCTTCCCAGGATATGATGCCTCCTTGACTGCAGGGAGAATTTGATCTCATGCTTGCCAGATGCCCTTCTATTTCTCACATTTGAAGAACAGTAATTCTGGAAACCTTTTTTTTTTTTTTTTAAAAAAGCATCCTTGCAGAAAAAAGCCTTAGAAACAGAATGTCAACATTGGAGAGGGCTGCTGGGGACAAGAAGCCAAGTTTCTGGCTCTGTGCTAGTATACCTGTGATAAATGGACCAGCAGCTGACCTTTTGGCTGCACAGTGGCATCGCTGTAAGCTCAGAGAAGAGTGGAGGAGAAAGAAAAGGGCTCTGCTTGCTGCTAGTGAGGGATGGGATGTGGCGAGCAGGTGCTGTTAAGTACTTGGCTATCCATCTGTTGGTGGGTCAGAGAGAGAGTGAATCGAGCAGGGTCTTTCCCTTCCCAGATCACATGAGCTCATGCCTACACCAGAGCAGAGGAAACATGCCATGGGTGTTTTGGGGTCATATCTGTCTTCTGTCACCCCTCCCTGGGTTGGGCACTTATCTCATAGCTCAGCTCTAACTGTGGCTCTGTGTGTAGGCACAGAGTATTTCTACCTAACAGTAGGCACAGACATTTTCCTTGCTTTTCCAATGCCCCCAAAGCTTTAACACACCCAGTATGTGCTTGGTCACTTCTTATGTGACTTTCCCAGCCCACGTGCCCTCCCTGTGGGAATACTGGGTCACTGCTCCAGCAGGGTACCAGGCAGAGGCAAAGGCAGACTCCAGTGGTTACAGTGCTGGGCAAGAGCATGTCCTGATGACTCTGAGTTCTTTTAAAAGAAGTCAGTTCCAGATATCCAATGTGTGTAAATACCTCACTTAGTCCCTAGTTCCTTAGCCTAATCTGGAAAATCACCTGAGTTCCTAGTTGGCTCCTAGAGCTCAGATTATTTTTTTTTCCCCATCTCCAGAGTTATATCTATTGGCGTTTAAGTTCTATTCAACTTTGCCTGAAAGGCCAGGACCTGAAAATACAAAGTCTACTTGTTTCCAAAGCCTCCTTTGCACAGGGCTGTGGTGATGGGCCAGCTTGTCGCTCACTGGCAGTAGACCAGTCTGGAGACCTGTCCAGGGTTTGCTCTTCTCATGAAGTTCCTGAGAGCTCTGAGGAGTTATCTGAGAACAGGTGTTGCCTACTCAACAGGGAGTGCAATAGGAGAATAAATAAATCCAACAAAAGAAGATAGGCAGGAAGGACCTAGTTCATGTTAATTTAGTCAAGAAGTTCTCAGGACCTAGCATGGAGTGGTGAGGAAGCTGCCCAAGAGCTGTGGCCTGTGTCTGAGCAGACTCAACCAGGGCTCGGGTGTTCGGAGGACTGGGGCAAGTAGAGGCTGTCACAGGAGTCCAGACAGATTTGAGTTACTCTGTGGGAAGGAGACAGTGGGAGGCACGGGCCGTTCCCTTTGCAGCCTCTGCCAGAGAAGCTTCTTTGGAGCTTGTGCATCAAGATACGAACCTCTGCTTTGCTGGTAGACTTCCCTGGAAAATTAATAGACTGCCTTATTTCTTTGGGAATTAAACTGCTTTTGTGGTATTTTGGGCCGTGCTAGAGTGGAAGAATGATTTTTATTTTTTTTTTCCCCCTCCATTCCCAAGCAGCTGGAATAGATTTGGTCCCATTACTGCCATTACTTGCAATTTCCATTTTTATGGGCCATAATGGGGATGTGATTCTCAGGCAGAGCTGGCAGCTAAAATGGAACATGGGGTTTTTTATTTCTTACAATTCAGCTACTGTTCAGTATGCTTTCCTGAGCCCAGCAGATCTGGGTCTAGGCCAAGGCAGGCACCTAGTGTTTTTGTATTGCTGATACTTTTCCCTGTAAGCCGTGGTCAGAGCCCTTGTTGATGCTGCTTCATTGCAGCAACATGAGGGTCTGTTTAGAATTACTCTTGGCGACACACTGTAAAACAGAAGTTTTCTCTGGAGCTCAAAGATGTAAACTCATTCAGTTCAGTGTCCCTCACCTGAAATACCTGTTAAACTTGGTACAGACAAGGCAAAGTTTTTGGCCAGAAAATTCATCACAAACTAACTTTCTGTACTCATCCTCAGTTAAAATACACTGCACCAGCTTTTCAGAAATGTCACTAATTAAGGTTTTCAGTGCTTTGTGATTGGCAGGTGCTATTGCATTTCCAACAGCCTTGCAGACCCCGAAGCAGAGAATTCAAGCCCAATGGGAACATGCTTCCCTGCTTACCCCAGGATCAGCAGCCTGGGGGCTCAGCACTGCCGGGAATCTGCCGACCCTAGGTTGGGAGCCAGTTTCCCTGCTGTGATGTGGAACAGATTACCCACAAAACCAAATGGTTGTTGTAGTCTGCTGACTTTTTTTTTTTTTTTTTTTTTTTTTGAGCCTTGTGCCTCTATGTCCCTCCTCCAACACTTGAAAAGAGCATTACGTTTGCAGTTCCATTTTCTGTCTGTACCCAGGATGCTGGGTGCAGGCACCTTACCTCTGCCTTCTTCACTTGTCTCAAAACTTTACGAACAGGGCCACATGATGCAGCTGACATGCCCAGCCTTTCTTCCACCATAGGCTTTTAAACCCTCAAACTGATCCTGGGTGTCTGCTCTATTTTACCAGATTTCAGCTCTCCAGGCCTTTGCTTATTTCCAAGTATGTCTGAGCAGTAGGCTTTATTTCCAGTAGGGCTCCTAGTTTGTCATTCATTTTGATATGCAGCTTCATGGCTTGTTTTCTAAAGAAATTACTGGTGTTGCTGGCCCTTGAACCAGGACACCACAAGCCGTATCCTTGTGGTGCTGCTGGCTTTATCTCTGTTTTCCCCTTGAGTTTTCTTTTCTTCTTTTTTCCCCTCACAGTTCTTGGACCAGTTTCCTCAGTCAGTGGCAGGGAAAATTATAGACGTGTGGTACCTGGCGTATCAGGGTGTAATTTACTTGTGAGTGGTCAGCTATCAAATTGAAAGAGATTTTTAAAATCAACCTGCACTGAGATAGCTGGGAGAGGCATCAGCTGGCTCCCAGCTCTGGATCAAACCTGAAGGTTGTAGAACCTGTGAGAGGAGAGCCCATACCTGATGCCACCAAGAAACCTCTAGGTCATTTCACCCCTTTGCGGGGAAGAAGGTCTCTCACTTCACAGTGCAGTCTTCTCCAGGAACGGCTGTTTCTAGGAACCTTTTTCAAGGGCTTCTGCAGTCGAGCACGGTGAGGCTTCCTTCCTGGAAGCTCTTGCACTTGTTAGCCAAAGGAAATCACAACTGAACAAACGCTTCCAGAGCTGTGTAGGCTGGCCTCAGAGAAATGTGCTGGTAGCGACTCCTGGGTGGGATCTGGGTTGCATCTGAGCTGAGCATCTGCACTTACCATCTACAAAGCAGTCCCAACTGTTTGCTTTTCCTCTGCCCTGCTCCTTCCCCAGGTTGACGTCCTCTCTTGTTTATTTGAAGTGAGAAATGCAATGAGTGAGGCTTTTGTGGAGAGTATTCAGAACATGCACTTAGCTGGGGATGTGGAAGGAGGTTTAAATAAAACAAGGAATTTAAGTGCTCTGTTCTTGAATCAAGGACTTTCCATGTCTTTGCTTACAAGGGGACACCTATCTGGAGCCTCAATACAAGAGCAAGGCTCATACAAAATGAGCTGATGAATGCGTTCTCTGGGGGTGGAAGGCTTCTGGCTGCCACCTCTGGAAGTAGCTTTACCAAACTCTGGTCTTTATGGTAAAGCTCAAATTGAGGTAGCAGAGTTGGACGTGCATGACATCTCAAAGATGGCTTTTATCCCGCTTGACTGATGTGTTCTGTGTCAGCGAACTGGTTGGGCAGTTCAGAATTTGTGGCACTGGAGAAGGGACTAAGGAGAGACACCGTTCCCTGGGGACACAAGGCAATCAGTCAAACACTTCAAGGGGCACACACCTTGGGAGCTGAACAGGTGAACTCCACCATGCTGTGCCTTAAAAAAGCTCATTGGGACATACAGTCCTACGTTGTCTTCAAAAAAGAAGTGAAAATACCTCCTGCTGTTGTCTGGTAATGAATGAGCTGGGACCTGGTTTCGTGTGTCTCAGAGCCACACGGGGTGTCTGGGGGACGTATCAAATAAAAAGCTTTCCAGAAATCAATGTATTATCTTGTCTGTGCCAAGTGTTCCATTAGCAGAGGTAACAAGAAGAAACTCTTTCGTTCCTCTAGATTCTTGAAACTGGGAAACTAGCCAGGAAATATTAGATGTTAGACAGCCAATAGCTGTATTTGTCTTCTACTGTCCAAGGTGTAAACAAGCAGTGAGAAAAGTACACAGCCTGGCTATTTTAATACACAGCCTGATGCCAGGATTCTTGCCCTGGTCTTGTCTCTCTCTTGCCTCTCATTTAACAATATCTCCCTGACTGCAAATATGGCTTGCAAAGGCAGAGCAGGACCTTCGTGCTTTTTGATTGGAAAGTCTTGCAACTTTGAGGCTTTCGGCAAAAATGGGAACAGAGGTTTTCCCTGGTTTGAAAATGAGAACTTGGTACGAGAATGTCGATAAAGACTAAGAACTGCCGTTGTGGTGTTTTGATAGAGAGTTCTCTTTGGTGAAACAAATGTATGGGGATAGGGCAGGACTTGCTTTTTGGTTTTTATGGGAAAAGTTATAATAAGACAGGGAAACAAGTGCTTTTAGCCCAGGAGCAGCAGCTCACCCTTGAAGGGTGGGGGGGCTCTGCTCCATCAGTCTCAGTGCAGCCCAGTTTTGCACCTGGTTATTGCAGGAGGCGTCACACAGATTTCTGTGAGAAATCTGGGCACTTGGAGTATGTTTAGCGTGATTCTAAGCCTTGATTTTTCCAGCTCACTCCTGTGCCAGAGGAGGTTATGTCACTGATCTGCACCAAGTTACTCTGTGTTTCTGAACTACTGGGCTAAAGCTTTGAGATAGTTGCACGTGTATGTGTCACGGTGATGTAGGTTATGTCTCTGAAGTAAAATTCTTTTGTATGGTAACTGAATTACAAACATTCTTGGGTGAAAGTACGTACTATACTCTGTCTAAAGCATTTATAGAATATGGAAGTGAAATGAATGGTGATTAATGGGAATGCTGTGGGGAAACAAGGCGCTTCATTAAATCAGATCTCCGGAGCATAGCTATGTTGTATTTGTCATTCGACCATACAGCCTGTTCTGTTTAAGACTTCCGTATGATACGAGATAGGCAAGAGCCACTTATCCAGAAAATAGAGGATAATCACATTATTAATACAGAATATACACCAAAATTCAGGTTTATTTTTGTGCTTCTTTCATCATCTTCTGTTCTTCATTAAACTGTCATGTCATTTGGTAGATGCACTGGGCTTGCTTCTGAGGAGCAATTCTAATTAGGAACTGATCAAGGCGTTTCTGATTAAAGGCACGTTTGATCTTTGGTTTTATTCAGCACTTACAAAGGAGAAATGATTGTTACAGCATCTCTGCTGCACTTTATAGCGTGCCTAAATTCCTGCCTATGCCTAAGCCAGAGATTTGGTTTTTTTGTAGTTGTAGAGTATTTGGTAACTCATTAAAATAAGTAGACCTTGCATATCCAAAAAGTATTGTTATGTTTATGTGAAAATAAAAGGATAACATTCAGCATGTGAAGGGGGCGTTTGGAGTAAAATGTAAAGATTTGAAAGTCTATTATAAGGAAGAAAACAGTGCCAACGTCTTGCAAACTCCAGGTGTAAGAAGTGTAAGATTGCGATTTGTGGTTGCACAGGGCTTTGCACAAGAGCTCTCCTGCGGTGGTTGTTACTGGATCCCAAACAAAGTAATTGCAGCAGCTGCCCTTCCTCCATGTAAACACCGTGATCTTAATCTAATGCTAACTTTGTAAGTTAATTTTAGTTTATACCTAAGGTGACAGTCTAATGGTTTTTAAGGATTGTGCTCGCACGTATCAGCCTTGCAGCAGTATCCGTTCATATGTGGGCGTTGATTACCTAACGCCTGATCCACTGCCTGGGAAGGAGCGGGGACAGGGTTTCATCCTTCCCTGTGCAAAAAGTACCAGTGGACATGGGTGCTGGACTCACCCCTGGCTCCCCTGGGAGGGGAGAGGCCCTAAGGCTTAGGCAGTGCCCAAGGCTCCCTGGGTCTGGGTTGGTTTCCTACCTCTGTAGGGTGTTTCCCATACAACCATGCAAAGCGCTGCCTCTCTCTCCAGTCTCAGACCTTCATCGGTATGAAGATTGTGGTAAGGGATCACATTGTTCAGGATGAGTTTTCAGCCTCAGGTACGACTTCCATGCAGAAAAGGCAGGAACATCTGCTGGTATAAGCTAAGGAAATTGCATGGACCAGCAGAAAGCTTGGGGTTTTCTGGGTTTGTTACTTGGAGCCCCTCGTGCCTTGCCTGTCAGCCTGAATCTGGGCAGCCTCAAAGCCCGAGGTGTGTGCAGACCTGGAGCTGCTGCTGTGGCCCCGATGTCTCCCGAGGTCCCGCAGCATCTGGCAGCTCCAGCACGCACCCGCTCCCAAACAGGAGCACGCTCCTCGCACGCACTGATTGACTGCACAGCCCACACATGGCAATTTTTAAAACATTTAAATAGCCTGTCTTCTTTGCTTCATCTTGACAATTGATTTTAATCAGTATTATCAGCTGCTTAAAACACTTAATTCTCTGAAGCACTATAACCATTCAGCCTCCAGGAGATCTGGGGAACGGAGGTACAGGATCGGTGATGTTATCCATAGTTTTGCTCAGGAGGAGGTGGTCTGAAGTCCTCATTTCATCGTTTGTGCTCCTACTCGAGCTGCTGCTGTTTGCAAGAGTGTGGCGCGTTTTCAGCCCCGTGCCATCAGTGGAAGCAAGTCAGTCTGCAGAACATTTCTGAGGTTCAAACCAGCATAAAAGGAGAAAACCTCATCCCTTCCCACCCGCCCCACCGCTGTAATTTATTTGGTTAAAAAAAAAAAAAGGGCACTCAAATAAGCTAATCATATGACTGAGTTATTTTGATACGTGGAATGCTGTTTATTTCTGGCTTGTCAATACTTTAATTAATTTCAATCTGTTTCTAAAACAGAAGTGAAGTACATAATTGATGTGAATCTGTTAGAAGTTGTCCTGCCATCTGCACAGTCTGAAGCGAAGCAGCACAGGCAGTGTAGCATTTGAAGGCATTTAAGGAAGTTATATGCTTCTGGATTAATGCTGACTTCTGATTAATATTTTTAGGTGGCAGTAGGAAAGAATATGGTAACAGCTGGAAAGCCATAGCTCAAATAGTATCTTCCCTATTATCATGTTTCTATACTGAGACGCATGTTGTTAGGCTTACTCATAAAATAACATATCTTGATTTTTAAGTGTTTAACACTCAGCCTCTGATTTTATGCCTAGGAGTAAGCAGGGGAGTAGAAAGGAGGAGAGGCAAATGACAGCTTATTTGTAGTTAAAGACCTGCATGAAATATCATGTCAGCTGGAGTTACAGAGTGAAAAGCCATGAAAACAAAGCAGACCGACTCCTCCACGTATTCCCCTACACTTTGAGGCCATTGCTAAATCAAGAAGAAAGCTCCTTTCTAGGCTATGCTGGTAAAACCCACTGCTCTGAGCTTGTAAGCTTCTTCAGTGAGAATTACACACGTCCCTTGCTATGAAGTGCTCACCACGGTCCCTGGCCTCCTCCAGGAGATGCTCCAGGTTACCTCTGCAAGCAGTGTTATTCCTCTCCAGGTTGGAAATGGGCCATCCAGCCTCCTTTTTATCAGCTGCCCTCTTCTGCTCCCAAAAGAAAAGTCTTATTTATTCAATCCTCACTCTCTTTTCCATCTCTCTCCTACAGGAGGGTCTGTGCAGTGCCCAAGGTGCTCTCTGCACTGAGCTATTTATTAGTGATTTTTTTCCCATTGCAGCGGCAGGCAGGTCAGGGTGTGATGTGTAACAAAAACCAGAGGAGCAATGTGCATGGTCTTACCAACATGACTGGTCTATGCAGTTTAATTGCTGCATAAAATATGCAAAAGCACTTGAGGTCATTTAGGAAAGTTGGTGTGTTTACAGGAAAGTGGAAATTGAGCTTGAAAAAATAATTACACTTTTTTTCCTTCACATTAATGACTATACAGAAGAGCCTTTTAAATGTGTCCATATATGGGTTTTAAGCATTCATTCCACATCAGTATTTCACCTTTTTCCCCAGGTCATTTCTATATTCCTGCTAACCAACAATCATTTTGCCTGAATCTCATTTCCTCACAATAGCAAACCCATCAATCTCTGCTTTATTAAACAGGGAAGCATGCTCGGAAGCCAGAGCACTCAGATTTGATCAAAGATGTTATGCAAACCATTGATTTTAATTTACAGCAATATCTACTTCTTCCATTATTAACAGCTTTGAATTACTGAGACTGAATAATTAACAAATATTCCTACTCAATGATAGATGATTCAAGAGGCAGATGTACAGAAACGTAGCCCAGATGAGCATCCTTCCTGCACCCCCAGTGATGCATATCCCTATTTAATGTTCCCCAGGGGAGCAATGCAACACGGCATGAGAGAAATACTCTTGGAAGCGTCTGGGAGATCTCTCCAAAAATTGTTATCACAGCAAATGCTCCATAGGCAAGTGTGCCAATGTGTGTTTCTGACCAGCCGGTCTGTTCAGAGCCCTGGGCTGTGGCCAGCCAGGTCAAATGGTGCAGAGCAGGATGCCAGCACCTCCAGGGCAGGGCTGCCTCTGCGCACCCCATGGGAAGTGTGGGCTTAAAACATTGCCCTGCTTCCTGGCTGAAGCTGAAGCATCCCTCAGTCTTCAAGCAGGGCAACATCTGGTGAAATGTGGCTCAGTGCTGGCCTCCTTTGGCATTTCCAGAGACTGTTTTGACGAAGAAAACTGAAAAATCTCTGTGCACCAAAGACAACCTGTGGTGGGGAATTCTCTTCAGTGTCTGTTTGCTTGCACAGCTCTGCAGCTGATGAGGCTGGAGGGGGTGGAGGTCTCTGTCCTGGGCAATGAGCTTGCCCTGAGCCGCCGGCAGCACCCCGGGTACCCGGCTTGCCCCCGTGGTGCTGCCTGGCCCAGCTGCGTGGCACTTCAGTGTGGTCACGGCTGGGAGGGAGCAGCGGAGGCTGCGCCTTGACAGAAGGGATGTGGTGCTCCCAAGGAGTGGAGGCGATGCCAAGAGCCTGCTCTGGTGCCTGGGGACAGGGCCATCCTTTCGTGGCAATAGCCTTAACATTTGGGGGGCTTCCTGTATAGGCACAGCAGCTTTCCAGTGGGAGGTGAGTGGGCAGTCAAGTTTGCCCATGCACTTATTGCATGCTGTCTTGATTATCGTGGGATGTTTATGTCCAAGTGTAAACCCTTTGCCGTTAGGATCAGAGCAGCTCATTCCAGGAACAGTTCGAATCAAAACGCTTCACTCCTCTCTACCTCCCCCCAGGGCATCCTGACACCACGTGCCTTTTGTGAGGCAGCTTGGCCACCAGCATCCTCACTGAGGGGAGGGGACAGGGGTCTCTCAGCAGACAGCCTCAAAACCCTGGGGCTTCCCCCCAAAAGCCAGCAGGCTCGGTCACCAGCCCCCCTCCCAAGGCATTGCATGGTGGAGTGAGAAGCCCCTCCATGGCCCATGGCCAGCTCACCCCCCTGGCAGGGCTCGGGGGCAAGGGAGGTGTCTGTCCCCCTCTGAACACACTGCAGAGTGCAGATGCAAGGTGCTCAGATAACGCAGCGATGAGAATTGTTTAGGAACAGAAGGACTGGCAAAGCTAGATAAGACAAAATATAAATCTAACTCTCTGCCTGGCTCTGTATAAAATAAACCATCATCATCCTCTTTACCACTGTTCCATCATGTATGTGCTGCTGTGCTCACTTGGGAGGAAAAGGAACATCTTTTGTATGGTGCTAATGCTGTGTAGTTTGGCATTTTGTTTGACAGACGCAGCCACAGAGCCATGTTAGCCTGTTGTGAAGGCTTATTTAGACAGGTACCATTACAGCTCGGCAGCGAGGGCGCCTTTGATCCCAGCAGCCCCATTGTTCCTGAGGCTTTTCATCCTACCCAGTCCCCAGCTAGACGGCCTGTGGCTGAGATCTGCCTTTGATTCTCAGTCACAGGAGATGGTGTTCACCACGTACTGGGAGTTTGAGAGTTTGCACATTGCTGTATGTGTGTAGGCATTTTGTCTCCTACAGGCCACTGTCAGAGGCGGGATGATGGACGGGGGAGATCCTCTTGATCGATGGGGATTTTCTTCTGTCAGGTGGGAGGAAGCATGACTGGCCTAATGTAGGCAAATTGCAGGCAACAATTGCAGTGTAATTGCAAGAACTGCAGAGACAAAACCCACTTGCTGCAAGAGTTGTCCAAGAGCTAATGACCCAAGGTGTCAGGAAGCAACACTCTCCAATAAAAAATGGGAAAGCTGCATTTAGTTCAGACAGAGCCTTGTCAACATTTCGGAATGCACCAAGGGATTTGCCCAGAGCTACCAGCTTCTTGGAGCCTTAATTGCCCTCACTGAAGTTGTGCTAAGTTCAGGAGACAACTCTAATTAAGTGCAAACTCTTTCAGATGCCGAATAAAAACACATCTTGACTTTGCCCTTCTCCTATCTTAGCATCTATAATTGGCTTGCACAAAAATAAGTGTCTTGCTGGATGTGAACACATGGCTCCATCTGACCCCTTCAGCGTAACACCAGAGACCTTCCTCCATTAAGCAGGAGTGGATTTACTGACGGTGCTGAAAACTGGCAGGGCAAAAGCAGCAGTAATGCCTTTGCCTCTAGGCTGGAATCATTCATTCTGACACAAGACAAAACCCGCTTCCTTACCGGGTACCCTTCACCCTGAGCCACCCATCCCCACTCTCCTGGTTCACTGGTACCCCAACAGCCCACCTCCAGAAGGACACATGCCTGGCAGTGCCCAGGGACTTTTTGCCTGAAAACCTTGTAGAGAGGTGGGATACACCCAATTGTTCACTCTACCTGACATTTACTAATCTCTTAGTTTTAACGCAAGAGATTATGTGGAATCAAAAGATACCTGTGCTTTCACAGGTGAGAAGGCACTACTTGGCAGATGGACATAGGTTTATGAAGCTAAGCTATGCAGTTGCCTTGGACCTCTTTCTTATCATAGCCATGTTGGTTTTGAGCCTGCATGTTGCTGCCTAGTGCTGTGTTTTTCTATGAAACCAGTGTGAGGCCAGGGCACCTCCTTTCCTCTTCTTTACTGACCTATACCCAGCGATGATTTCCTTGTAAAATGGAAAATCAAGGAATTCCTAAGATATCATCCATGCGCAATATGAGGAATCCAACTTCAGCAGGCTGCCGTCTGAGCCACTGGTGCACCTGGCAATGGGCAAAAAAGTCCCATGCGAAGGGGCATTGCTTTTAGGGACAAAAATAGAGACTGTGATTAAGTGGATGTTCTGCAATGCAGGCTCGGGGTGAAGTCAGTCGCTAGAAGCTTATTAAAATGGCACAGGTAGTGGTGGCAGGACCTCAGCAGTCTCTAATCTTTTTTAGCTCTGCCAAAATCAGGAGAATTCAGTGAGATAAAGTGTAGAAGTCTGGAATGTGTTTAGTAAATAAAAAGTGACCCCGGAGGAAGTCAAAGGAAAACAGAATAACAGTTCAATTTTTCAATTACCTGAACAATCTCACAGCATTAAGCCCGGGTGCTGAATACCAGCTCCCTACACTGTGAAAAAATTTCCCTGCTGAATTAATGTCAAGTGCTGCTCTTAATGGCAGTTTATTTCTAGTCACACTTGGTAACATGAACAAACACCCGTTCTCACCCGTGTAATGTAATAGGGAAGGGTACACAAGCAGGCGATGATTTAGGATGCATTTTGTTCTGGATACATAATTAGAAATAGCTTTAAAGGAAAAGTGGCTCAAAAATTTGTAATAAACCCGATTTTATGAGGCATTGAACAGTATTTACGGCATGCTGTGTGTTACCTTCCTGCTTTGCAGGCTCTGAAAAAAACCCAACTTTTTGGGAAACATTTAACAAGCTATTTGTAGGAATGCATACTTAAAATACATCCAACATTGTGTTTTCGTGTTATCCTTCCTTCCTCTTTTCTTTCTCTACATTAACTGAAAGAAATTATTGATGTTAGGGTAGGGGGAAATTGGGCACTTCCTTTTAAAAAAATTATTTTCTTTCCCCTAATTCTGGAAAAGTTACCAAGTGAAAAAGAAAAAAAAAAGTGTCAGACTGCCTCTTGTTCTGTGGCACAGAGCGAAGGGAAGAGAGAACAAGGGGAAAAATTATGTAGAAGATTTCGACGTTCAAGATGTAAAATGCTCATCTTGAAGAAAACCTTGGGGGAAAAAATCAAAAAACAAGAGGGAAGAAAACCAAAATACTTTTGCATAGAAAATAACAGTATTTATTGAGGTGAAAGGGAATGAAAAGATTTTCATCCAGAGGCTCTGAACTGGAAGGGACTTTCAGAAGTCAGGCACGGGGCACTCCAGCTCTCTGCCGTACGTGTCAGCTTATCCAGCCCTGGGAGGCGTGGGTGGCCGTGGGCCTGGCGGGTGTCCTCCGCCTTTCTGCTGATGAACGCAAGCCTCGCAGCTTTCGCCATAAATACGAAATGCTCCTTGTGAAACAGTGCCGAGGTCTTGGTGGGAAGGCTGCCTCGCTGCAGCAGGCGTGGGGATGCTGCTCGCACGCTTGCCAAAACGGGCGCTCGTGCCTGGCACCTCGGTGCTGCCCGGGCAATCCCCTCCTGGCACCATTGCAGCTTCTTTTCTTTTCTTTTCTCTCTTTTTTTTTTTTTTTTTTTTTTGTGTGTGTGTGTGTGCTCCCCAGTTCGAGTGAGGGCTTCGGCGTAGCGGAGAAGATCGTGCTGCTCACCTTCATCTCCGCCGTTATACTGATGGCCATCCTGGGGAACCTGCTGGTGATGGTGGCTGTGTGCCGGGACAGGCAGCTCAGGTGAGCCCACCCAGCCAGCCACTGCCTGCCCTTCTGCGGGGAGGCACTGGGGGAAATCCCTGCCTAAAATGCCCCATGCCTGCAGCCAAGGGCATAAACCACCATGGTGAAGGGTGTTTCTCACTATGCCTTGCACCACGGTGATGTCAGGCTCTCACGCTGGCCTCTGTGCATCCCCACTCGCATTTACACCAGGGTGGTGGGATCATTTTAGTATCCATCCTCTACAATTTTAGCACTCTCGATGTCAAAAAACCAGATAAATCAATGAAAAAGAGAGCTAAACAGCAATTCCTTGGAGAAGCAGGTTGGCCTCTGCCCCTTTTCCATCTCAAATTCCCTAACGAGCCCATCAGAGAGCCGGGCAGATCTGGGTCCTGTTGCAGTTGGGCTGCACTGCCACAGCTTGGCAAATGCTGCTGGTGATTTGGGGGGGGGTCACAGGCAAAACTCCTGTCTCGAGGCTTGCTGCTACCCCTGGGAGTTGTCAGACCAGCCTCAGGAGCAGAGTGAGAAATTCAACAGCCTCTATTCATATGCTGCGTGGGATTTTTAATGGATTTAATTCTATTTTATTGTTATGATTTAAAAAGTACTCCTCAAGTTAAAATTACAGCTTCAGTCTAGATTCTGCTCAGTGCTTTCTGGAAGGATTTTCTCAATTTACAAGTTAAAACAAAATCTTCCTCTTCCACCCCAAACTCCCCAATGCAAGCGGTGAGGCTGAGCCCCATGCAGAGGCCCATGAGCATCTGTTGGCCCCTTCTGTGTGAGCAGAAAGATGTGCTCATGCAGAGAATACAGGGGATGCGCGGCCGTAGAAACCAGGAACGAGCTAGAGGTGACCGCAGAAAGCAAGGGGTACGTTAGAGAGGACCTTTCAGTGTGGTGGAGCAAATTAGACCCAGTCACAAGCTGAAATCTCTGTTCACGCGTAGAGGCTGCTGCACTGACGCTGTTCTACCCTAATATTGTGGTCTGTCTTGCAGGAAAATCAAGACCAATTATTTCATTGTTTCCCTTGCCTTTGCGGACCTGCTGGTGTCGGTGCTGGTGATGCCGTTTGGAGCCATTGAGTTGGTTCAGGACAACTGGATCTACGGAGAGATGTTCTGCCTGGTCCGAACATCCCTCGATGTCCTGCTCACCACAGCGTCGATCCTGCACCTGTGCTGTATCTCGCTGGACAGGTACGAACAGAAGAGCATGGAGAATAATTGTAGTCGCTTTAAGTTTCTTCGGTGCTGTTGCTCGTCAGCAGTAGCCAAAGCGCAAATATGAACCTGCTGGGAACCGTAGAGCAATAAATCTCCCTCGGTAGCTGATTTTGGAGAGAGCTCACTGAATCCTCATCAGTGTAGAAAAACTTTGAAAGGAATGAGTTTTATATTGATGGAGCAAGGCAGGTTCTCGCACAGCTCCATCTGCATTCCTGATCAGTCGTGGCACGGTTTCTTCTTTAAAGTAAAGACAAGATACCTTAAAAATGCATCTGAAGGACAGACCTGCAGCTCTCGCAGACGGAGATGTGCTGAGCACAGGACTTTGGTTTATCAGGGACATGGCTCTCCATTACCATCTCAGGTGCTGCAGGGGAGGCTTGGCTGGTACGAGGCTTGGTGTGTGGTGCTGAGCCCCGTCTTCCCAGGGACTGAAACACTAAATTATCCGCCCTTCTCTCTCCTGTCAAAAATATATTTGACATACCTTTCAAGTGCTATCAGAACTGCTCTTCCTGCTACTAGCAACCATACAGGCAGATGAAAACCAGTATTACTAAATGACACGTTTTGACATATATTGCTAGATCATGTGGAGAAAGAGCCAAAAGAGCAAACCCCCCTTATATTATGGGCTGTTTTTCTAAGGCATCCATTTGCACATCTCCACTAGTGACTGCTAACAAGGAGGCAAATGAAGCTGGTGAAAAGGGTGCCTAGGTTTTATGGGAGATCCTAAAACTTCCTTTTCTTTCAAACTTCTCTTGCAAAATTAACATGCAGCCAAAATCCTAAATAATTTATGGCGAACAATTCTGGTTTAGTGTTGCCTGCAGTTTTTCAGGGTAAATAGCAGAACTCTCCACAGAGAACAGCAAGAATTTTTCACAGGATAAATAGTTAGAAGAAAATATTTTGACGGGCTATTCTAATAAGCAATATTTAGAGCTTGCATTTGATTTCTGTGCAGAGATTTCAACACTTCAAAAAATACTATTACTTAGTATTACTAATATGGCCAAAATAACCATAATCATTCTCGTCATGATGACAATTGATATTTAAATAGCATCTTACATCCAAGGAGTCTGTACCCAGCCAGATTTCAGAAGATACTTGATTAACTACTCCACCGGTGGGCAGCACTCATTTTTGGTGGGTGACGGGGACACCGGCACATGCAGTGTTGTATCTGGAGAGGAGCTGGCCTGCAACGGCTACAGCGCATTTCCTTGTCTGGAAGTTTAGATGGCTGGAACACAAAATAGGAAGCTCATTATCTTAAAAACGTTGACAAATTGCCACTTGGAGCCAATTACCAGTAAAGCAGATGTTAGGCACTGTGCTCTGGATGTGGCCTCGTTATATAAAATATTGGGGTTTGATTCTCCAGGCTCTTAATTAAACATAGCAGATCATGTAGAGAAGGGGACAGGAAGAGACAATACTGGTTTCCCCCCTTCCCTTCACCCCCTGTTCTCAGACACCCTCAGGGGACAGAGGACCCCCGTGTGGGTGCACAGAAGAGAAACTCCCCCCTCTCTCCTGCCTGTGCCATCCTTTACCATGTAGTGAGCTCTTGCTCCTGCCATCTGTCCCCATCGGTCCCCATGCTCCTGGGACAGCCTCGCCTGGGGGTGGTAAAGGGGTTGGGGGTGGCCTCGGGACTATGGCTGTCAAAATGCATGGCTCAGAGTTAATTTTTTAGGGATACAGAACAGAGATCACAGTTTTGTACAGGAAGATTTTCTTTACGTAAGCAGACCTGAGGCAGAGTTTGCAAACAGCCAGCTCAGTAGAAGGAACTGGAAATGGAAAAAAACCCTCAAAACAATTAAAAAAAACCCTAAAATGAGATGGATTAGATTATTCTGGACTGTATGAAACATTCAGAGCAGAGTGTGAACACCTTGAGAGGACTATGTCTCTGCTCTTCCTTCTATGGCTCTTTTATTCTCTGGCCCAGGGAGTCTTGAATTTTCCCTGCCAGATGCGGAGCTGCTGTAGCAAAGGGTGAGCGTTGCTGCCCACAGGAACACAGAGGTGGTTCCCCTTGTTGTGGACAGAGGGAAATGGGGAGCTGAGCCTGGGGACCCCCACTCCATCTCCCATCCCAAGCCAATGCTTTAGTCACTAGTATGGTACACAGAAGAGAACGGCTGTCTTAAAAAAAAAGCAGGAGCTGTAGCCATGTTTTGGAGGAGACGAATTTTCTAAGCTTGTGCCATGTGTGTTCTGAGAAGGTTTTGGGAAGGTGCAGCACCCCCTGCGCTGGGGTCTGAGGGTGCTGGGCACTGCAGTGCAATGAGTCCCGTATCAGCATCACTCCATTCAAGTGGTTCGACCTTCTGTGATAAAATTACCCTGCTTTTAAAGATTTCTCCTTACTGAGTGTGTGTTTGAACCTGTTGCTTGTCCAGAAACATACTTCCTATTCCTTCAAGATTAGAAAGATTCTTTAAAGTTTAAGGAAAAATACACACACACACAGAGGCTAAAAAAAACCAACATCCACCAATCTTGGTGCCAAACTGATCAAAAATAAGTGTTTATGGCTCTGAAGTTGAAGAAGCTGGAGATCATCTTAATTGTCACAGCAAAATTTTTTTTCCAGAAAATGCCTGTAAACTTCTTCCTCGTGAACGCCCTGACAGAAGGAAATCCCCCAATATTTGCCACCCCCAGTATTGGCCGTGTTAGACTAAACAGCAGTCAAATTGCTTGAAAAGAAGCTGAGGGTGAATTCATTGCTGAGTGATGGGTGTGCTGAAAACCTCTGCGAGTTCAGGGGTGAGGAGCAGAGCTGCACTGTCTGGGATACAGAAACAGAGCGGCAGTTTTTGATGGCTGACAAACCTGAAATTGCCAGATGTCAGGGAATTATTTCAGGACACACGAATGCTCTTTCTCTTTTGCATGTGATTACCATACATGTGCTGTTCTTTGCTCTCAGGCAGAGCAAGGGGAAGAGGAAAGGGTCTCCAGGCTTGGTGGCTGGATTGCAGCCCTTATCGTTTGCTTGGTGCTTTCATGCCGAAGAATGGTGCTGCTGCAGGCTAGCTGCAGAGCTGATCTAAATTTTAGGTAATTCTCTGGTACTGTGTTTTTCTTGTTTCTCTTTGCCAAATGGCTTTGCAGAGGGCTTGTTAGAGCAATGACCACCACGCATGGCACCATTAGCAGAGCACCACCAGCAACGTCCCTGAGATAGGCTGCTCCTCTCCAAAGGCACTTCAATTTGCCAGAGAAACTTTTCTCTGTCGTCTAATCTCTTCAGGGCATATAGAGCTCTCCTAGGCATTCAGTCTCACTGTAGAAGTTCATCTTGGATGCTATTTTGACTCCATGGGTAATCATTTGGAGCTTTGCCACTGACATGAGAAAAGCCGGGTTTTCATCTGAGACGTTTCAAAAGGTCTATTTCTTCTCCCAGTAAAGAAGGCACAATTATGTCTGTGCTTACTGACAGTGAGTGTCAGCTAAAAGAGAAAGCCCAAGATCTCTCTGTCTCATGTGAAGAGGAGAATCCTAAGTCAGCTGCGTGGCTTTCATCACTTTCTATTTGATCAGACACCTCAGTATGAATCTGATTGAGTCCCAAGACTGCAGACTTCTGGGACCTCCCAGGACCAAATCTCAAGTTCAGACTACCCACCACAGTGCTTGAGACAGACCAAGGTGCCTCCTGTGGCACTGGACTAGCTCTCCTGAACTGCTGTAACTGAAAACGTTATGGAGGTGGGTCAGTCCCTTGTCATCTTCCTCTCTTAAAGCTGTGTGTCTTCCAACTAACGGTTGGACTTGATGATCTTCAAGGTCTTTTCAAACCTGAATGATTCTATTATTCTTCTGATTGATTGACTGATTAACATGATTTTCAAAATACAGCTCAGTAGGACACCAGTAGGGTACTGTGGCCATCACTGAAGTGGTTTAACATCCACCTGGACTTCATCCTTGAGCACAGAAACAGTCCTGACCTGACCAGGA
>NW_009260839.1:2866604-2886579 GCF_000687185.1 Egretta garzetta | reverse complement strand
GAATGCCTGTGCTTACTCATGAGCTGCAGATTGAACTCAAAAAGTTGTGCTGCTCCTGGTGCAGAGTAGTTAAAATGTGGGTACCTGACAGCGCAGTCTAATACAGATTAATGACTTGACAGAGTAACCATCTCTAGCCCAAATGAGCAGCGATCCCAACATGTGCTGTTCACAGCAAGGATTTAACAGGCTAGCAAAGCCTCCTAATTTCCAGCTGTTGCACCACATTTTCCTTTTGGGTCTTGGATTACAGGCTTTCAAAGCATATCTTGTCCTGTTCAAACATTAGTTGAGATTTGAAAAGATGTCCAGCCAGTTTATTTTTTGCGGTATTCTGCAGTCGTCTCCAAGCAACTTTCAGGTCAGCTCAAAATACTCATCTGACATGAGCAAGAGCAACATGTCTGTCTTTTCCCCTCCTGTCTGCAAAGCTGCAGACCTAGGCTTTAAAGGTTGCTGGCAGAAACTTGATTTTCTGTGACCATTTTTTAGTTGTTTTGGAGTGGTTGTTTTCCTCAGTGAGAAGTGACTCCCAAGCAGTGTTAAGAGGAGGGGCCGGGTGAGGAGGTAGTGGTGGATGGCCCGGGAAGATCAGAGCAGGCGGGTGAGTGCCTGGGTTTCTCTGCAGGGCGGACGACTCAGCCCACCGTGGAGCTGTTCTGCACCGCTGCTGCTTCACCCCTCCTGGCAGCTGGGCCGGACGGGCACTGCCAGCGCTGCCTCCTTCACAGGGTTTTATTTAATTCTTGCTAGCTGTTGCCCTTCTGTTCATTCAGACTTCATGGGAGCATGCTGCTTCTAGCTGGTGTTTTTTCTGTGATTCATATATTTCCTGCCTTCTGTTTTACTTCAGGGCATACAACCATGGGGGTTTTTTAAAGAAACCGGGCGGTTAATCTAATCCTCAGGACTCAGTTTGGAAAGTCATTCTGTTCCACATCCTCAGAAAGTGTTGCTTGAAAAGACTTTTATCTGATAATATCTTATATCTACTCCATTACTGCCTCTGAAAAAAAAAAAAAAGCATTCAGGCTTTAATTCTCGAAGGCATTTGAGAAAATCTGGAGAAATGGCCCCAGGATAAACTGATCTTACTGGTCAGGCATAGGGGGCAAAGCGCTGCAGAGACTTAGAGACACTCTCACCTGAAAAAGTGTTTTTCCAAGGTATCATAGGTACCTCAGGGTTCACTGAATGCAAATTTTGCTGTCACTGGGTTATGCTTTTTCATCATCTCTTTGGTGTTCTGATATAAAAGAAAGATTTAGCCTTGAATTATTTATTTCTTGCATGTTTTATGTATATCTGTCCATTCTTTGTGCCTGTGCAATAAAACTAATTGCACTGCATATAAATAGACCAAGCGGCTATGGTAGAGTCTCCAAATACAGTTAACCTGTCAGGAAAGGCAATTTTCTTCTCCAATATTTGCAGTACAATTTGCAATACAATTACTTCTCAAAGTCTTGGGAAAAAAAAACCCACAACAGGGAAACACACAGGTCCTAAATGTCGGTATTCTTGGGCTTCGATGCACATCTGGCACCTCTGCTCTTCATGCAGCCAGAGCATCCCGCACCCTCTCACTGCTTCCTCCAGCTCTCCTGGCTGCATCCCAGCCCGTGAAGGTTTTCTCCAAGCCTACGTCTCTGCTGGGCACTAGGTACACTGTTTGCCTGGCATGTTCAAAACATTTGCAGGTTTGCTATGTAACATGCAACAAACCAGACCTAACTCTGTGTTTGTATATTCAACGCTAATTGTACTGGAATTCAAACATACCACATTACCCCTGCTAAGGCTAAAGCAAAGCAGATGTATCCAAAGAGTGTTGGAGCACCAGAGTGACAGATGCTCCATGCGCCATTTACAAACATTAATTAACATTAATGCACTGTTCAGACGTCAAATTAGCACAGTCCCTTGAGAGAGATGATGTTTTAGAGATGCCCAAACCCCGGTGCCCTGCAGTGGCAGTCTGTTGGCCGAAGCAGCCCTCTCCCTGCACGGGGTGGGAGGGTGCGCAGAGCACGTGCGGGGGCACAGCAGAGGCTTGGTTTGTTCGGGCGGTCGCCGGCTCTGCCCGCCCTTGCCTCCTGCCCCCTCTTTTTGGATGCCGCAGCACATCGCTCTCCGTGCTCGTCTCTTTTGCTTGGTGTTAGAGCCACACAGCCGAGGTGCAGCGGGGTCGACCGGCTCTCCAAAGGATTCTCGGGCCATGGTGGGGCTCGAGGTTGGGAGCACCATGTCTTTCTCAAGGACAGGGAGAAAGCAGCTGTGCCCAGCTGTGCTCTGCAAAACATCTGCTGGCTGGCCAGGGGCCGGGGGAGGTTATTAGTGGGGAGACTTATTAGGTTTTAAATAGCTATCAGTAAGTAATGATTAGGCAGTCAGCAATCTGATTATATGACACAAATTCCAGCTATAGTTTTGAACCAGGCTGTAAATCCCCCATGCCCTTTCGGCTGGAAAGGCGTCTGATCTCGTACAGCTCCTAGGTGCTTGGGTGGAGGAACAGGGGGGCAGCACAGGAAGGGGCTGAGCGAGGGCAAATGGAGACCGTCCACCAGGACTGCGAGATGCCACACGTAACTGCAGGGTTATCCCCATCGGCTCTCGGCTCGGCAAGAAAACTAACATGGGATTTGCAGAATTCAGGTCCGAGAGCATTAAGAAAAATAATGGAGCAGATGGTCATGGCACAGCCTGAGGGATGCACTGTCCTTTATTAATCTTTACAAACTCTCTAGAAATGTGGTCATTTATTTTGCTACTGTTGCTTCCAGTAACCCTCCACACGCCCCGACCCACACAGGGGCCATGAAGGAGCCCTCTATCTCTGTTTGGCAACATACGTTTGTTTGTATTACCAGCTAAATTTATCCAGTTCCAATTAACTGTTCTCTTTAGCATTTTTCTCAGTGTAATTATCTCAACACCAGCAGGCCGTTGTTTTTCTAATAAGAATTTAATTTTGTTAGATATAATCATTTTAGGACTTTTTTTTTTTTCTGGACCAGCGATGCATAACTTTGTTTTATTTGGCACAGTCAGAGACCATAGCTTATTTGCTCAGTGGGAAAAAGGTAAAGAGAAAGAGCTGTTCTCTCCAAAAAGAAGTAAAAACCTGGTTATGGGTAGGCCAGAATCTGGTTTCACTGAGATATCAGCAAAGCCCGTAGTGCTGTTTTAATTTCACACAGGCACAAATAAATTGAAATCCTGGCTCCTTAGACGTTGTTGCTTGGTCAGGGTTCAGTGGAAGACTCTGGCCCAGTCTGGATTTACGGAGGGAGAGGAGGAGTGTGCAAAACCACGCTCAGATTGGGGTTTTGTGGAGCGCGCCAGCGTAGAGCTCCAAAAAGAAGAAGGAGATTTTCCAAACTAGCCAAGTCCTTAGATGTAACTTGTGTCCTGTGAGGAGAAGAAGCTTCTGAAATTAATGTCCTTGTCGCCCGCAAGAGTTTTTCATTAATACCGTTCAGTATCTTCAGCGCCTGAGCCGTCTGCCCAGGGTGGCAGCCCCCGGGAGCCCTGCTGCCGGGCTCAGTGTCCTCCTGGCTGTTGGGTTAAGAGCAGAGTCCCCTGTGGTGGCAGCTAGTGGAGTCAGGCTCTCTCCTGCTGCGTGTCTTTGGCCTCTCTTTCCTCAGGAAATCAGATACGAATCAGTCCCACTTCGCTGTTTAAGGCACGGTTCAGGAGGCACATACAGGCACGGAGCCTCTATGGGCATGGTTGCTGCAACCTAACTTTGGGAGAGGGCTAATAGCACCCACAGTTTCCCCACCCTCTTGTCTTCTTTTTTCTAGGTTCTTTAAGGGGAGTAAAAAAATTATTCAGCATTAGTATTCAGTAAATTTTCCTCAGCTCATTTTGGCCCCAGTGATGGTAAAACATATGGTATGTATATAATTTTATACATGCACATGACACCAAATGGTTTTAAATGTGGGCCACCCACAGAATCAGTCTGTTTAGCAAAGGTGGGTGTGTATTTGTCTGTCTGATATCTAAGGAGCTTCTTTCAGGGTAGTGTCTACATATCTGTAGCTCAAATAAAGTTGTATTGCAAACCAGGGGGATACTTTAATTTTTCTCCAAGGGCAAGGAATTATCTAATGCAGCTAAGTAATTATATTTCTGTAATGCCCAGAAGGCAAGGGAAGAGCAGTGGTGTGGTTAGAGCATCCCTGATCCTGAGGCAGGAGCTGCGGACACCAGCACTGCTCTTGGAGATGTGCCCGGGGCAGCTTTTCCACCACCACAGGCTTGAGGAGGCGCTTGGATGTCCAGGCCAGATGTGCTGGCTGCTGTATCGCTGCTTGCTTCTCTTTAACCACAGAAACTAGTGCATGCTAACGTTACTGGCCTAGCTGGTTATCTAGATTCTTGGGCCCTTGATCTCAGTCTTGACCACCGGTCCCGGTTACAACTGGAGTCTCATAGTGTTGGTGCTTGATGAGTATGCAGATAGTCACTACTACAAGTAGCCATCCTTGCCATGGACCACAGCTAAATTGGGTTGCTGTCAGATCTAGGTCACCAGTGTGTTGAAATGCAATGCTCCTTCTCAGTCCTTCCACTTGCCTTTCTTGTCTCCCAGAACCTAGAAGCTATAAACTTGTAATAACTACAGGTGTCATCACTTAAAAGTTGATGTGCTTTTCAAGAATTCGGGGTTTTTTTTCTGTTTTTTTCCTGGAGGAGAGGCAGGGTATGATGCAAGGTGCGTGCATGCACGTGAGTGTGTGTTTGCGTAGGATTTTTCATAAGGCAAAATGGCAACATCAAACACCCATGATTTACAAGACTTAAATTTCCACGAAAGCCTTGGACCAGCACAGCAGATTCAGCATTCAGTCGTACAAGATAAGATTATAACTGAAGTTCATTTCTGTCTATTTTCTCTTTGGCTTCACAGCTTCCCTCTTATCTGCCATCTCCTGTCTTCACATATACGCAAGTTTAACATTAGGCAAGCTGTCCACGATCCCGCTGCTGAGGAATGTGATATTATGTCTTCTCTACCCAAAGTGCTGAAGGCTGCTAGGTACAAATGTGTTGCTGATGCACAGTTCATCGGGCATTTATATCTACTTTCTGGTTTTACATGTAGCACTGACTGTAAAGAGGAGCTCACCGGCAGGCAAGGCGCAAGTCTTGTTGGGAAAGGATAAAACATTTTGCTCTAACAGCTTGTAGACACTGTGTACAGGGGGCTCCTCCAAGTGACTGTGGCAGCTCCTGATGGTGATGAATGTAGGAATATGGAGGAAAAATGGCCCCAAAGACTGGGGCACTGAATCACTGAACCTTGAGTGTTTTTTACAGCTTTCATGAATGTCATCGAGGTGCACCTGCATCCCCTTGGGATGCTGGGAGAGTGTTCCTAATTGCCTCCCCCACCCCCTCCCCATATCACTGGAACTTCCACTGGAAGACCAGGGAGCATTGCATTCGTGTTCCTCAAGACAGAATCTGGCCCCTGCAGTGTTTCTCGGAGTCACCAAGTGAGGCTGGGCAGGTCAGAAAGCCTTGGTAGCTGGACATATCTCCAGTGGCCGTAAGAGCTATGGATTTTTTCTTTTGAGCCATCTGTAAAATGTCAGCGCTTGATTCATTCATGTGGCAAATATCTGATGTGGGAAAGGAAAAGTATTTATAATAACCTTTGCTTTATGGAGCTACCTGGAAGATCTATAGCTCCAGGACAGGATTCTTGTATTTCCCCTTCAACAAAGAATGTCATAACAGAGGCGGAGGAGAGGATGTGTTTCGCATCATCTGCTCTGCTGTAGGTAACAGGGAAGTTAACATTTTCAAGAAACTGCAGAAACATGGGTCTTGGCTGATAATAGCAAGAATTAATATTTAATTAAACTTGGACATGGTATTTATCATGTGTATGTATTACCTTTTATAGTCATCCATCACACTGTCATACCAGTGCATAATGGATATTCTTTATGAGCACAGGAAAACAGCTCTAGCTTGAAAGGAAGCAGAAATGTAGAATAAGAAAATGTCTTTATTTCAGCTTTTGACTAAAACTATTGATAATCTTAGAGATATAATTACTTTTCTCTCAGTGAATAAATAGCTGCTTAAATGGCCAAACGATCACATACATCAAATCACCAGCTACTGCAAAAATTGGTGTGACTTCAATGACTTCTGTTAACATACACAGATTTCTATTATCTGACTCTCTGGGCCATTGAATGGAAATCCAGCTGAGCTATGGAAAAGTGGACGGTGTGCTTCTCTGCGTCCCTCGCCATCAGCAAAATTGTCACCCGCGCTCTGAGTGCGGAACCTTGTTACCGATCACGGTGTAGGGCAGGAGGAACCCAGCTCCACTTGCTGAACACAAGGGAAGTCACAGTAGCAGCAGTTAGAAAAAAAAAAAAAAATATATATATATATAATCTTTTGACATGTAAGTGGAGGAAAATTGCTGCTGAATCACTGGGAGGGAAGAAATACGAGAGCTTAAGATGTCATTTTTACAGGCATATTTTTTACTCTAATGGCCTTTAATAGCGTGTACAAGTCAGTGTAATGCTGTCAGCTGCAGCAGAGAGAGAAGTGCAGAAATGTAATAACTCAAACTGCTTGGAATTGTTTTCCTGCTGTAGTTAATTAGCAATGTATTGTGGTTTTCCTTTTCTGTTTGCATATTCAACTCGTGAAATGGGAGCTGGTGTCTCTGCTGTTCTTTCCCATTTATGCATTGAATTTCTTTTTTTGCCCTTTCTGCAAATACATGTGGTCTCTTGTGACTCGCAGTAACTTGCCGTCAGGCATGTCACAGGAATCCTTTGCTGTCCAGCACTGGGCAGCCCTTTCCAGTAGGCGTCTCTCAGATAGTAAACAATTAAATACGCCAGGTATATCTCCCCTGTGTTTTGAGTCAGAAGAGCAGTTGCATATTATGCCAAGAGAAGCACCATCTGTCCTAATAAGCAGCCAAAAACATTACTGAAAATACCTGTTTGAAGTCAAAGGTCAGCTTATTTCTTGGGGGAAGGAAATCTGGAGAGCAGGGGGAAATCCAAACACCATAAACTCTAGTAACACAGGAGAATGTTACACAACTCACTGTGGCTGTCATGAGGAGGGTACTTATCTGAGGAACAAAGGAAATATTTATTGTGTCCTCTGAAATCATTAAGATATTGAAATCTGGCCATGATGGGTCCTCACTATCGGATAGACTCAGAAAAATGTAGGCTGGAAAGGACCTCTGGAGGTCTCTGATCCAGCCCTCCTCTCAAAGCAGGGCCAGACTCAAACTTAAAGCTATTGGCCCTTCATTAGGTCCCTCAGGGCCATACCCAGTTGAGTTTTGCATATCTTCGAGGCTGGGTACCCTCGCTTGTTCGACTCGTGATCCAATGAAGGCAAGCTCCAAAACTAAGTAAATCCTGTTCCTGTAAATTATTCAGCTTCTCCTTCTCCCTCATGGGAGGGCCGTGAGGGCCGTGTTAGTGGGGCTGGGAACCAGAGCCGACGAGTGCCGCGGCTGTTAGCATCAGCTCCAGGAGAGGAACGTTTCACCCAGTGTTCTACAAGAACAGCTCCTGCCAAACGAGCCCTTTCTTTGACAGTGAAGCTTTTCAGAGGCACAGGCTGATTTTCATGCACACACGAAACCAGAAGAGAATGTAGAAATGATCAAATTGAAATAGTTGAATGCTTGCTTCAACATTTTTCCCCTGTGACATTTTGAATCTCGTTTCAAAGAGACTTTTAAAAAATGTTTTCTTTTGACACTTTGATATTATTTCAACCCTTTGTGTGGAATAGATCATCTGATTTTATCAAAATAAAGCAATTCAGTTGACTCCACATGACTTCTAAAAAAAGTCTTAAGAAAATTTGGAAATTCTTAGATCTTTATACCTGTTTAGCACAAATCTTTTGGTTCCCACTTGTATCTTGATGAAGTAAATTGTGTACCTCAAGGACTTCTCTCTAATACATACACGTAAACCATGTGTATGTGTGCATTCGCATATGTCTTATTTTAATGCACTGCAGGCTTCTCAGGTTAGTGGTCCAGCTTTAGTGTGTGTTTGCTAATTTAATATCTTTAATTCATGGTTCTACTGACCTCATAAAATCGACTTTTATAGGCATTCAGCAGTGAGGCTCCCTGTATGTACACATTCTGCCTTGATGTAAGGCTTGACTCAAAAAATATCTTGACCGAGGTCATTCCCTTTATAGTTTTTGAAACTGTGGCCACTTCTTCAGTGCTGTGCTCATATCCTATGGGGCACCATATTGCATAATTTCTGTGCTTAGCAAATCTGGAAACTACATCTACTAGATGATCATTATTAATTCACTAAGAAAATATATTCATTGGGCACATAGGTGAATGATATATTTCGTTATTTAGAAGACCTGAAAATCTGTGGGCACTTCTTCTGTCTCTGTACCTTAGTTCCCTGTCGCAGCAGGGGGGACATCAGTACTGGCCCATCTCTGCAACGTGTGCTGAAATCCAAAACTCTAAAGATCAAAAACACTTCACTGGGAACCTGGGGAAGACTGTCAGGTCAGGACCACCAAAAATCCGCACTAGGATTATATGGTTGCTGATCTGCTGTGCTAATGGGCCTGTATTCATTTCAGAGCAAAGAGGTTTCAGTTTTAGGTTTGATACCCCTTCCTGACATAGAAATCTGCTAGCGGGTGGGTAGCACAGGGACCAGACAGATGGAAGAGTTGATTTTGCATCTTTTTGAGAAGACATTTTTAGTTCACAGCTAGTTGTTGTTTTAAGAGCAGGGACCTGTTTTACTACAAATTTGTTGGATCGATCAGGAGGAGAAAGGAGGGTGTCCCCTTGATTGTGGGAGGACTAGAAGCCCCATGCAGACATTTGCCCTGTGCTGGTGGAAGTAGGTTAAAGCCAGCCAGACAAGAGGCTCATTCCTAGGGGGTAGAAAGGGAGCTTGGTTATGGAAAAACACGCTTCATTTTACTGACATTTTCACAGCTTTGAAACACTTTGTTAATTTACAATAACAGCTTTTGCAGTCTTGTCAAAATAAATGTCCATTGCAGTTAGGAAAACCCCAACCCTCTGTTAGGGCTAAATGGAAGAAGGTAGGCTCTTCATCCCAGAATTACAGAATCCCAGAATGGCAAGGGTTGGAAGGGACCTGGGGGGATCATCCAGTCCAACCCCCCTGCTAAAGCAGGGTCACCCAGAGCAGGTTGCACAGGACAGTGTCCAGGCGGGCTTTGAATATCTCCAGAGAAGGAGACGCCACAACCCCGCTGGGCAGCCTGTTCCAGTGCTCTGTCACCCTCAAAGTAAAGAAGTTTTTCCTCATATTCAACTGAAACCTCTTCTATTTCACTTTGTGCCCATTGCCCCTTGTCCTGTCTCTGGGCACCACTGCAGTCTGGCTCCGTCCTCGTGACTTCCACCCTTAAGATTCATCATGGTAAGGAGGGTGCAGGCAGCTTTGTGACTGAGCGCATGGCGGGGGCTGAGCATGAAGTCACTCCCTTGCTCTGTGGCCTCAGGCACACCACAGCAGCAGTCGGTGCCTTTTCCCTAGATGGAAAACAGAAAATACTGGCTTTCCCCTGCAAGGCACTGTGAAACCTTATTTACTCATACCGTGAAAATACCCCGAGCTCCTTGTGTGAGAGGCAGTCAATGGAAATAGGCAATAGGCTCATTTTTTTTTCTCTATTTTGAAAGGCAGGAGAAACAAGCTGGAGAAAATGCTTTACAGGTTGGGGTTTTTTTTAAGACCTGGAAGTCTCCTTTGATGATGGTTCTTCTCTCCTTTTCTCCTTGCAGGTACTATGCTATCTGCTGCCAGCCTCTGGTTTACAGGAACAAGATGACTCCATTGCGCATCGCTGTAATGCTTGGAGGGTGCTGGGTAATCCCAACATTTATTTCTTTCCTCCCTATCATGCAAGGCTGGAATAGCATTGGCATCATTGATCTGGTGAGTAGCTCAGGAGGTACACCAACCTGGTATCAAATATATTCGGTGCTGTATATTCTTCTTTAAAAAGCAGTATTCAGAGAAAAGAAGGCAAGAGAAGCAAAAGGAGAGACTTCTTATTATCGATGCACAGGGGCTGCTCAATTTCTGGAGGGTGTCTTTAAGGGGGTTTGAAATGACCCTGTCCTGGAAGGACTGTCACAAAGACAGTGGTGGCTCTGGGAGAGGATTTTACCTGCATCTGCTCATCAGTTCAGTGAGTAGTCCTTTGAAAACCCGCCAAGCCCCAGCTGGCTCCCAATGGGCACCTCGGGAGTCCTCAGTTCCTCCTGGCCCCTGCAGCTCTTGGGGAGTGCTGGCCACCGCCAGCTGAGCCCGAGGGTCCTTCCTGGTCGTGCTAGCGATGTTTGGAGAGCTGGGAAACGGAGACTCCTCCAGAAGGGATGATGCTTTGGGCCAGTCCCATCAATATCCCCTGTCTTGGGTGTGAGCCTTGCAGATGGGGGAGAAGATGAAGTTCCCCCATGCGAGTTATTTCGGCAGGAGTCAGTTTTCCCACCGCAGTCTGGCTTCACTTGCAGGATCCTGTTTGCAGGGCAAGGAGTTAAGAGCTGCAAACCTGCTCTCCTTCCAATGTGGAGATGTGGGAAGTAAAAAATGGCAAACTGTGAAAACACCTTATTTAGAAGAGCTTGTTTAAAGAGATGCGGCATCTTCTATGCCAAGTCTCAGTCAAGGAGATATGAATACTTTTTGGCTCATGGAGAATAACAGGTGAATGCTGCCAAGCCTCTAGACAAGGCGATAAAGCCAAAATTGCTTCCAGACAAGCACCCTTAGGACATGCAGCTGGTAGAAAAGGGAGGCGTGTTTTGTTTATTTAACAAACCACGTCAGCTATCTGATGTCTTCCACTGATTTTTTTGCCCCCACCTTTTCAGAAAAGACTTGACTCCCACCTGTCTGCACCAGAGTTTCTAAACACCAGTGCAAGCCCTGCCCTTTCTTGTAACGTGCTGGCATTCACCCTGCCCATTTCAGTAGCTGCGTGCTGAGGGGTAGTGCAAGGCTCAAACACCACCTAGTGAAAATGCTTCATAGCTTATTTTAGAGGTAAACTTCCTTACTTGCCCGATTTATAAATTATTAAATAAATTATTCAAATAAATAATTTTAATTAATACATGTAAATAAATAAATAATTTAATAATTTTTTAATATTATAGTTTTAAATAGGAAACAGGGTTATTCTCTCACCAGAAACTAGGGGCCCGATGGACCTGACGTGACATTGTTTTGAAACAAGAATAGCCTCAGAGAAATCCTGTCTCTCCCAGTTATGCCCCCTGCTCCCCAAACTCACGTGCAAGACCCCTTTCTTCCTCTGCTGTCTCTGTTTCCATCACAAGTCATCGACCAGACCTCAGCGTAGGAGCTCAGTCTGCAGACTTCTCCTGCTCGGGCTGCTGCCCCCAGCCCTTGTGCCTGGGAAGCTCCATGCCACCCCCAGCCTGCAGCTGCCCCCCAGCCCTTTCTTGTAACGTGCTGGCATTCACCCTGCCCATTTCAGTAGCTGCGTGCTGAGGGGTAGTGCAAGGCTCAAACACCACCTAGTGAAAATGCTTCATAGCTTATTTTAGAGGTAAACTTCCTTACTTGCCCGATTTATAAATTATTAAATAAATTATTCAAATAAATAATTTTAATTAATACATGTAAATAAATAAATAATTTAATAATTTTTAAATATTATAGTTTTAAATAGGAAACAGGGTTATTCTCTCACCAGAAACTAGGGGCCCGATGGACCTGACGTGACATTGTTTTGAAACAAGAATAGCCTCAGAGAAATCCTGTCTCTCCCAGTTATGCCCCCTGCTCCCCAAACTCACGTGCAAGACCCCTTTCTTCCTCTGCTGTCTCTGTTTCCATCACAAGTCATCGACCAGACCTCAGCGTAGGAGCTCAGTCTGCAGACTTCTCCTGCTCGGGCTGCTGCCCCCAGCCCTTGTGCCTGGGAAGCTCCATGCCACCCCCAGCCTGCAGCTGCCCCCCGGGTAGGGGCCATCTGGTCCTTCTCCAGTGCCCCTGTGGGACTCAGCTGGGCGAAACTTGTGCATCCTCAGTGTAAAACCACATGCTGATGAACAGAGCAGTGAGCACTGCAAAAAAGCATTGACACAAAGTGAAGTTATTCCCTTCAGTTAGTCCCTTAAGTGAAGTTATTCCCTTTCTCTGCGTCTGAACTGGGGAGTGAGGCTGATTTTCACTGGCCGGGTTGAGGCATGCTCTAGGATGCTGGAGCCACAACGTGGGTTGGTCCTGCAGACCTGGGGGCCAGCGGGGCCAGAGAGCCCATGGTGCAAGCACAGGCGGGAGAGGCAGCAGTGGGTAAGGCAGGACCTGCGGACGGGAGAGGGGAGGGAAGAAAGAGAATTGGAAAGCGGTGGTGAGGTGTCCTGGCAAACAGGCTGCTGGTATTGGAGGAGCAGCCCTGAACTTCTTTTCTTTGTCCTTGTCCTTCCTCCCCCTGTCCCAGATTCAGCAAAGGCAGTTCAACAAGGCTTCCAACTCCACTTACTGCATATTCATGGTCAACAAGCCATATGCCATTACCTGCTCTGTGGTGGCCTTCTACATTCCCTTCTTCCTGATGGTGCTGGCCTACTACCGCATCTACGTCACAGCCAGGGAGCACGCCCGCCAGATCCGGGTGCTGCAGCGTGCAGGGGCCCCCACCGACGGCCGGCAGCACCACCCGGACCAGCACAGCACGCACCGCATGAAGACTGAGACCAAAGCTGCCAAGACCCTGTGCATCATCATGGGGTGTTTCTGCCTGTGCTGGGCCCCCTTCTTTATCACAAACATAGTGGACCCTTTCATAAACTACACGGTGCCAGGGAAGCTGTGGACGGCTTTCCTGTGGCTGGGCTACATCAATTCAGGGTTGAACCCTTTCCTCTACGCTTTCCTGAACAAGTCTTTCAGACGTGCCTTCCTCATCATCCTGTGCTGTGGTGATGAGCGATACCGAAGGCCTTCCATCTTGGGGCAGACAGTCCCCTGTTCTACCACCACAATAAATGGATCGACTCATGTACTAAGGTGAGTGTTTCTCAGATGCTGCAAAATGCCTGGAGTCGCTAGAAAGAGTGCTTATCTAGAGTTTTCATAAAGGATTGGTTTTGCTTTGCATTTGAAATATCTGATGGATTAACTGTTTAAAAAGGGAGGGGACAAGGGAAGCACCTATAAATCCTTGGGATGCTCAAGAAAAATGGGTTTGTAGATAACAGATAAGTGTTGGCATGCGCAGTTTCTCCAGAGGTGTGTTCAGGAAAGAGTTGGGAGAATGTAGAAGTCATGTATGCATTTTGGCAAGCCCTGCTGTCTGGTTGGAGGGGAGCAACCTGGCTTCACAAGAAGCACCTTGAGGGATGCTGCCTACTCTGTCTTCTCTAGTAAAGGGATCATGACCCCCATTGCCCCTTCTCAGGTTCTGCCTTTGTAGCCTCACCAGCCAGTGCTACATCTTCTGAAGTAATGAAAGGCAAAGGATGAACTTCCCCAAATGCCTTGACCCTGCTGGGGTGCTTCCATGGCTGCTGGGGGGAGGGGGGATACTTGCCATTGTGTTTTAGCAGCTCAGAAAACGCTGGGGTGTCTGCCTTTTGCTGTAACCCAGTCACAGCTTGCCCCTGCACAAGGCAGCGGCACCCAGCTCTGCGGGAGCCCTGGGAGCTGAGCATGCCTCACATGGGCTACAGGACATAGTCCTGATGGTTGGCAGTTTGGGGTCCCAGTGAGTCTGAACCCCACACCTCACCCCCCCCCCCCCCCCTCACACCCCCCCCCCCCCCCCCTCCTTCCCTGAGTACCACAGTGTGTTCACTGCAAGAGTGTGTGGGCTGTGCACTGTGGGGTACAGAGGGGTTTGGGGGGCTCTGTGGTATGGGGAACCCTCTGCTGTCTTCTCCTCATCGAGCGGAGAGGTGGGAGGCAGAGCATGGGAGAAAGGCGGGGAAGAACAATTATCTCCTGTAATGTCAGAACAAACTGCAATCTCTGAAAAAAAACCCATAGGGGTTTCTATGCAACTGTCTAGAGGAGATTTGGTTCTTTTGGTAGATGGACTCATGGCTCTTACGCAGATGAAGACTTGGTAACCATATTTGTGCTGAGAGCTGAATCCATCTGGAGTCTAAATCAGACCCTGAGCACTTCCCAGCTGTTTGATCTGCTGGTTTGCCCCAGGCTCCCTTCTGCAATGATCTCTGAAGTTTTGGAGAGAGTCCTGAGCCGTATAACGGATGGGAGATGGGGCAGGGCTTGTCACAACCTTGAGACAGACCTCTCAAGCTGTTTAAGAAGTCACGAATTATATTACAACATATTTATCTTCTGTTTATTAAAAACTGTTTGGGAGCTATGGTCCCAGAGCAACGGGATGGATGTGTGCCATGCTCAGCCTGTATTTCTATTGGAGCTGTGCTCCTGCGGAGAAGCCAGATGCTCCTCTGCTGCAGTTGGGAGTACTGAGGGGGCAGCCCTTGCTGGAGCAGCGTGCCATCCCGCAGCGAACAAGCCGGTGCCTCTGGCTGGGGAGCTGTGAACGCTGGAAAGGTGTCCCTGCATGGGGGAAGGGGAGGGAGGGCTCACTCCAGCTCCTGGCCAACCGGGAAGGCTTCATGCTTTCCCCACAGGACCAGCCTGGTGACCTAAACACAAAGAAAGAGAGGGTGGCATCTATTTTGATTAGTAAGCACAGCAACAAGAAACTTTTTGTTAAATATATAAGGCAGAGAGGCGACAGGGAGCCTCTCTTAGGTGTGGGTTTGAGATGTGGAGGGCAGGGAGCACATCAGCCCAGAAGGTCAATTGCTTCAGTCCGTGCTGACGTTTGACTTCCAAGTGTTGCAGATGGCAATGCCAGTGCCTCCTCATGTCTCCAAGTTCTCTCGCTGCTTTTGCACTAAGTTATCTTGCTGTGAGACCTCATCATCCCACCTGCGCCCTATGGGACAGGCAGGCTCAGGCCAGCACTGCCCTGGGGATGCTGGGCAGTGGAGACAGGCTGCTGAGTGACCAGGGAGGCTCTGCACACCTCCAGGAGGGCTGAGCTGCTGGGGGGTTCCTTCATTCTGTGCTGAGTGTCCCTGAGCTGACAAACTCCTCATTTTGAGACTGTCTTTAAACATATCGATTTCCCTGTGATGGCCAAAGAAAATGTGAAGAGTCACCTCCCCTCCAAAGCTAGGGGTGACCATGGTCTTGGCTGCCCCAGCCAACAGGGGAGGCTCTGGTGGGCTGAGATCAGGCTTTCCTCATTTCCAGCTTCTCCCTCCCACTTGTATCACTCTGCTTCCCACATACAAGTTATTCATGGAAATGTATAACAATCCTGTCAATCTAGATATGTGACAACCATTGCAAAAGGCCCCGTAAGATCCAAACCCGCACAGGACACCTTGTCCTCTCCTAGCTTTTATGAGTACTGCTATGGAAAAGAGCACGTTGCCTCTCTTGCAGCGTGCTACAAGCACAACTCAGATTATCTCCTGCCTTTCCGTATCACTCCAGCTCTGCACAAGACACTTGCTTCCTGCTGCCACGTCCCCTCCTCCCTCCGCATGCCGGAGGGATGTGGCTCTGCACATCAGCACTTCAGAGAGCAATTACTTTCTGTTTTCCTCAGCTTTGTAACTGATGAGAAAAGCGTGACTTCTTCCCCGGTGCAGATTATGCACTGACGGTGATAGAAGTGCGGGGATTAAAGGAAAACCAGCTAACTGTAGTCTTTGGACAGTTACCCTCACTTGAGGAATTTGTATTTCTTCAGTGCTTCCCTCTTAAGTGCAAAAAAGGTTGGAATCAGCATGAATGGAAGAGAAATTCAGTGAGGCAGGTTCTCTGAAGGTATAACATACATTTGCTTTACTAGCATGGAAATACAAGGGGTTTGTGCCAAGCAGCTGAAATATTGAAACCTTCTTGTATGGCCTGGCTTCGTACCAACCCAACTGAGAAGCCGCGTAGGGGCTGGACCTGGTTCACACGCTTATTTTCCAACCTCAGAGTTGTTTCTTCCCAACCAAGAGCTTCTGCAAATGGGGAGGTTGTGCGAGTGGGATTTTACAGCTGCTTTTTTGTATCCTGGCAAGGAGAGCAGGACAGCCCTTGTGCTGAATCTAGGGAAGAGTTCCTCCCCCAGAAACCGCAGAGATTTGCAATTTTTTATTAAGCTGACGTGAGTCACTTAGCCTCAAAGGGAGTCAGGAGGGGTTGACAGTAGGACTGGGATTTCTAACTCCTCTCTATATCCAATCTTGAGTAGAGCTGAACTTTCCTTCAGCTCTACCTGTCCAAACCGCTCTGTCCTTGCTCACGATCATCTCACCGATGCATTTGCAAGTGCAAAGGATAGGTTTGTCACGATTAAAATTCGGGCTCTTGGTCTTGGATGCATCTGACCTGTGAGAGCGCCTTGCAGGGAAGGAAGGCATTTCTTCTTTTTTTCTTCTGATAACTTCAGTGTCAAAATGTTCTGACATTCCCATTTGGGGATTTTTCACATTTATATTAGGAATGGGAAAAAAAGAAGAAGGAGGAGCAGAGTGTGATAAAACACGGCAGTGAGAAGCGGCAGATGCCCTCACCACACACAGACTGAGAGACTGCTTCTGAGACAGTTCTCATTCTTTCTCTTTTTTTTTTTTTTAATTTATTTTCCAAGTGATCTGTGAAGACTGGTGCTCTGGGTGCCCCAGGCAGGGAGGGACTTTTTACAGCACACCTGGGGCCAGGTGCAACCACAGTGGTGATGGGGCCAGGGAGCAGACTGCTCGAGTGTCAGGGTGACCACAGCTTTCCTAATCCCCTGGCAACACCCCACTTTATCCCTAAATCAGGAACCAGAAAATGGGGAAAGGATTTCCTGTCACCCATTTTGTTCTTGAACTCTCCATCAGCTGGTGTGGGAGACACCCATCCCTTGGGCAGGGTAAGACGTGGCGCAAAGCATGTTTTGAAGGTGCCACGAACAGCCAGGAGATAGGGTTTGGTTAGAGCTGGGTCTGTGTGTACGATGGGGAAGAGTATTAGAATTAAATATTCAGCTTTGAAAGAATATTTTGGTTTGCTTGTTTTCCAAGTTTGCTTTCTGCAAGTGTAGGAATTGCCAGAACTCTTTTCTTTACCCCTGGATATTCACCTATTTCAATTCTGATGTGTGCCATCAACTGGGAAATTCAGGCAGGACGCAAACAAATGGTGAATTGAAATCTGCAGCTGTAGCTACGGTCCGAAATTCATGCCCTATTCATTTTTCAATGGCTGAGATTGCAACTCACATGTCATATAAAAGGATTGTTTCTCTGGTTGCAGTACAAATTGTATAATTCATTATAAATATTTGCAATTCATAGTTCTAATAACCTATGGTTTGGAATATCATTCATTGAAAGGACTTGGGAATCATTCTGAATAATGAGTGGATAAGAGAATTTACAATGAGCACTCAACTAACATATGGCAAAAATGAGTGCAATAATTAACTGTGATAGATGTGGGTTTCTGGATGGCTGTAGCATGTGTTCAGGAGTTCTGTGCACCATGAGACTGAAAGCAAAATGCCATAATCATCTGAAAAATGCTGTCTTCCCCTTTAAACATATTGCTTGCCGATCTTTTCTCCTGCGTAGGTATTTATTCAACACAAAACAACAAACTCATGCCTTCATGAATCATTAAACTCTTACACTGCACAAGTGGATGGGAACCCAGATCATCATTGCCTGAATTCTTGGATAAAACAAGTTCTGAAATTTTGCCACAGTGAAGAAGATGACTTTGGGTAAAATATAATTGAGCAATGATCAGAGTAGACAAACTCTGGAATGTTTGGGTCAAGGAGGTCGCTTTGGTACATCCCCTGTCGCCTCTCAGAAGTGCAGTGTTCAGCACAGTGCAGTGTATTGGTCTCGTCAGGGAAAGCTGTAGTGAGTGGTTTATTTACCCATTTTCCATCACAGAGAGGTCTTCTCAGACAGGGCTGATGCCAATTTTATTTCTCTGACATAAAACACATCCTGATTTTCCTTTTAGAAGAGCCAAGAGAAACAAAGTGGAAAAAAAAAAGCAGCATGCAGCTTTGGGGGGGCTGGAAGTTCATTGTCTTCATAAATACAAAATCAAATAAATAACCCAGTCAGCCCACACTCCTGTCAGCCCTCTGAAGGTGCACCAAGTGCTGGCAGATGTGTGCAGCAAATCATTGCGTGCAGCCAGAGCCCAGCGCCAGAGCACTGCTGTGGAGGCTTATTGGTCCCTATAGGGAACATGAGTAATTCTGCCAGTAAATCTCCTGAACTGCGGCAAGCCCCGGTGATTCCCTGCTGCTGCTGGAACAGGCAACGCAGCAACTCGGGTCTCCGGCTTTTAGAAGTTTAGCAACTCCACAGCTTACAGGTCTGTTGGAATATAAATAAATCCACCCTGGTTGTAGGGAAGAGAAGGTCAGAGCTGCCGTGGAGTGAAGGAAGAAGTGATGTGTGCCTATTGGCGATGCTTCCCCAATGGGAGTGCATGGGGGTGGCCTGTCCCACGGCTCAGTCCCCTACACATCCCTCCTCCCACATGGAACTGACCCCGCTCTGAGCTGGAAGCCCGTCCCAGCACATGCGTGCTGTGAAATGCCTGCTGTAATTTGAGGGGAGACCCATAGCAGTGCCAGCAGTGCCTGCACAGCGAGGGGAGCTCCACGGGTGCCCAGTGCACCCACTGCCCCTGCGCAGCCAGACCCTCCTGTGCAGGGGTTTGGCCCGGGATTGGCAGGAGGGTCAGGGCTTGAGGAGGGATTTGCACCTGGGTTTAGCTTTGTGTTGCCACTTCCAGTCCGTAAAGGCGAAGGCAGGCGCTCTTCCTTTCTCCTTGCCTTTTCCTGGTCAGGAGCAGAGGAGACTTTGGGCTAGAGGCCCCTATGGACAGACAGGACGGACGGGCTGATGGCATTGTGTTACTTTGTGCAGCTTTAAAACAGTGAGTAAGTTCAAGAGACTTTCCCCCATCTGTTAACAAGGGAGCTTTTCACAAAGACCAGCAGCCATCCTGACCCCTCCTGGCTTTGCAAGGCTGCCAGCTCAGAGCCCCATCTCCCCTTGCTCCTGGGGGTCTCCCGGACGCCCCGACACAGAGGACACCCCTGCCTGAGCGGCAGCCTGGGTGCTGCCTGCAGCAAATACACATCAGGGTGCCCAGGTGCCCGCTGCTGTGGAATCAAAGCAGTTTGCATCTTTTCAAAGATGATTTTTGAATGACCATGCCTTTTCGACAGCTTTACTTTCACAAGGTCATTAACTCCATCGGCGCTCAGTCACCTCCTCACAGGTCAAATCCTGGCTGGACAAGTGTCCCTGTGCCACCACGCACTGTCCCCTTCTCCTGCAGAGTCGCCTTCAGGGGAACGGGCGCATTTAGTGGCTGTGGTGTTACAAATCCTCCGGCTGTTTCCAAGCTCCCAGGCTCAGAAATGGCTTCACAAGATGGGTGAAAGAGTGCTCTGGTTTCTCTGCACCCAGGCAGGGGCATGGGCTGAATCACGCAGCAGGTTCAGTGCCCAGCGTGGGTCATTTCCCTTGCGTTCATAGGGCACAGCTGGAGCAGCAACCCCGTCCCACCTGCGAAGGTGGGATTTTGTGGGCAGCCGTTGCGGCTTGACTCAGGAAACAGAGGTTAGTTACTCAGAGCAGCTTGCTGATGAAACTCTCAAGTCTCTCTCGAGGATTTGGGTTTACAAGTAAAAAAAAATCTCCTCCTGTTCTGCCTCCTCCTGTTCCTCTTATCTCTTGTCCTTCCGTAGGCACTAAGACAGCTGCAGAGACCGCAGAGCTTCCCGAGGCAGAGTAACACACTTGCTGCCGGGGGCTGGAAAACCCCGGCGGCTCTCGCCGCTCCTCCGCAGCAGCACCCATGGGCTGGTGCCGCAGTGGGGC
>NW_009260839.1:2862738-2866535 GCF_000687185.1 Egretta garzetta | reverse complement strand
GTGGGGCTTTCCCACCCCAGCCCAGCCGAGCCTCAGCCCCCAGCCTGGCCAGCACAGCCTTCCCTAGCCTCTGCTCCCGTGCCTCCGCTCCAGCTCTCCCGGGGCAGAGCCGTCCCTTGGCGTTTGGCAAGCCGAAAGCTCTCCCAGCGCCGGCGCTTCATCGGCAAAGGTGCATTTAGCCTCAGATGGGGGGACACACGCCTTCGTTATCGCATTCTCCTGCAGGACAGAGTGGTGGCCACTGGCACCGGCAGAGGTGTTTTGGAGGAAGGAGGGACCACAGCAGCGAGCGCAGGGGGACAGGTCGGGGCCGGCCAGGACAATATCTCAGTATCTCAGCCCTCCCTGCTGAAGTCCCTAAGAACCATTTCAGTAGCAGCAGAGAGGAATCGGAGCCCAGGTCTGCTGCTGCTACATGATGCTAAATACTTGTCTCCCCTCTGTTTTCTCTCTTTCTCTCGTACACACATGCATGCAGTGTGTGGAAGCAACTAACTTTGTAACCAGAGGGAAGTTATTTCTGGAAAGATGTTTTCAGGCTGTGTTATCAGGGAGGTGTGATGTTGGAAAGAGTACGGTGCGCGAGGGCTGCAGCGAGAACCTGGAACTCGGCTCCAGGCTGAAGCAGCAACCATCCAGGCTTGGGCAAGGAAGGGCTTCAGTGCTGCTTTAAAAAAAAAACAACCCAACAAATGAAAGAAAATGAGACATTTCAGTACATGCACAACTTTTCCTGGATAAACTCACAAAAGGCTCTGGTCTTCAGCTGGCCCAGAGGTGAAATGTTAAGGTTTGGGTTCAAACTCAGGGTGTCCCGACCGCTCTCAGCTTCAAAGCCAGCTATTTGCATCCCTCATTCACTCTGCTAGGCTGCCCAGAGGCTCCACCAAATCAGTTGAAAGGGTAAAAAAATGCAGTATTTGTTGGTTCTTTCAGACTTTCTGAAAGGTTGTTTTTTTCTTTTTGCTTTTGCTGCTAAGAGGAAATAGGCAAGCAGCAGGTAGGCACCTGGGTGCACAAAACTCACAAACAGACCTGGCAAGGGACCAGAAAAGATCAATAAAAACCATGGTATTGTAGCTTGGTTTGGCCCAATTTGAAATTGAGGTGGAAGTAAATCTTCACTCTGACTGAGGTTTTAAACATAAAGGATGCACACATTTGATTTACATTTTTTTAATTTTAGCACTAACTAACTATAACATGAATACCCTTCTAAAAGGGGGAGGGGGGAGGAATGTCCCTTTACACAAACTGAACAGATTTTTCTGTAGATGTTCTGTGATTTTTTTTCTTATCACTAAAGTATCATTTGAAAAAGCATTCCAGTGGCAGGATACTTCTGCCCAAAGCCATACAGTTATTTGGAACAAAATCAAGCCATTGTTAGGGTTAAAATTTCTGACTGGCAGGAACTGCCTGGGAATTTTAATGATCCTGCAAGATGGATCAACGCTTTGACATATGTTATCATCTTCTTCACTACAAGTTCATTAGTCCCAAGATGAGTCATTCGGACTTGGTCTGCTCTTTCCTTCATTGCCCCATTGCTCGCCGTTCCACACTGGATTGCCATAGGTCATTTTGCAGGCACAATGTAAGCAGCATCTATTTTGCTGTGCTTGTGAGACTTGGAGCAATTACAGGCTGCTGAGCTTTAGGACGTGTGTTGTAATTTCTCCAGCAGTCGCCTTATTAAGGGGACCAATAGGCAAGAGCTTCAGCCCTTTGCGAATGTGCTGATAAAGCACATTCCAACTAAGTTCTTTTTAGGAAGTTTCGGAGCAAAAGCTTGAGAAACACAGCAAATGGTGGCGTCCCCCTGACATCTCTGTCCCCGGCAAATTTTGCTTTTTTTATACAATTCATCTTGTTGACATGAGTTTAGCAGAAACTCCCCATTGAAAGACACAAATAATCTTTGTTTTTAGACAAGCTGATGAAATACTGCTAGGGTGCAGCTAATATCTTTGTATAAGCTTGGGCTGAGATTTTGTTTTTTGTTCTTGATGGTAGGGATTTATTTTCCTTCATCTTAGCAAATAGATGCAAACATTATGTTTGCATGCAAACCATCATGCTCTTGTGATTAAATTACTCCAATTAGCAGGCCTGCGGGCAGCTGCCCTCAGCCGACTGTACCCTGCAGGCACATTACCCCATTGCTCTGTGGTGGCTGGAGGACCTGCAGGAGCGTCCTCGTCTGCGCCTGGGAGGGCTCTGTCCTTAGGGACCCTCCTGTGCTTAGCAAGAGGCACAAGAGAAGCTAAGGAAATTTTACATTTAATAGACATAAATCTGTTGGTAGGCTTGACTTTAAACTGCTGCAGTGTCATTTTTCATCAGCTGCAGGTACCTGGATAAGCCATGCTGATGTCCTTGAGTGCTCTCTGGCAGCCCTTTCCACCAGTCCTGTACACCTTTCCCCTTACAAGTCTGCAAGCAGAGCATTAGGCATGGCCCAAAGCATACCCCATACAGCATGAGCACTGCTGGAAGGGTATGGAGCAGGTGGGTCACTCTGGACGCTGCTCTTCCCACCATGATGCAGAGCCATGCCAAGGAGAGAAACCTGTCACGAGCTCTGTCCCAAGGCATGAAATACTGTATCAACCGAAACAATTTAAAAATGGTGACTTCAGGGGTGACAAAGCGTATTTCCTTCAATTTGGCACAGCCCCAGGGCAATGCAACCAGAGGTTGCTCAAGATGTATTTTCCACTCTGATAGTTTCAGTTCAAGTATCAGTTCCCCGTGCCGGCGGCAGCAGCACCGCACAGCTCCGTCCCACAGCTTAGTATGACTAGTGGGGGAAAAATGTCTAATTTTTAACAAGGTGAAGCTTGTTGAATTTGCAAAGATCACCTCATTATATAGGTATGACTCTGATGATAGCAGGAAACCGCCTCAGGACCCCACAAAGCCCCACTTTGGCCTTCAGTCTGACCCTAGTGGAAGCCAGAAGCAGCGCTGAACTGCTTCGGGTCTTGCCCATACCTGACCATGCTGCCTACTTAAAGCGCGGCTTTCTCCCCCATCCTGCTGATTTTGCATCCATCGGGGAACATCAAGAGAAAGAGAATTTGTCCCTCTTTCCCAAAAGACCTCATGGGCCCATTTCCCATGCTTCCTACCTCACCTCCCCCTAGGCAGGGGCTGCGGTGCGGTGCTTCCCGCGCACTGGTAAGTGGCCTTTTCAGGATCGTAACCCCGTGGATCAGCAGCTTGGTATCCTGAGGTTGTCTCTGTCTCATTCCCAGGATCTGGCACAAAATTGCACCCAAAGATAAGTGGGAAGGAAGAATAATGTCCTTAAGTGATAGTGTTCAAACTGTTTGATATAGAATATGATACAAAAAAAAATCTGAAAAGACAGAGTAATGCCCATACCACTGGTAGACATGAGATTATGAAAAGTAGACCTCAGTTCTCCAAACTAATTTAATGAGGTTGCAGTTTGCAAGAGATGTGACACGTTTGACTTGGTACCTACATCAGCATGGCATGTATTAACTAGATCACCCCCCATAGTTTGTAAACCATAGTAAAATTACAGTCTTCTAGTATGGCTATTTGTAGTCAGGCTTCTTAAGGAACGGGCCTTGGCCATAAGCTGTTTACTTTTAATCTCTCTGAAGAAAAACAAATAATTGCTGATAACATATGCAGATAGCACAAGATTAGAGGACTAACAGTAATAAGCTCAAGCAGCACAGGCCTACTCTGCATTCTGAATTACTTGGTTAACTGAGTGCAAGGAAAATGTTTCCAGAGTTACAGAAACACAGCCTTTATGG
>NW_009260839.1:2861663-2862653 GCF_000687185.1 Egretta garzetta | reverse complement strand
AAAAACCAGCCAGTGTGAAACACGCTTCGATGCTGAACATCAGCTCCCACTTGATACTGAGCCTGAAGGGTGAAGGTGGCCGTTCCCGCAGGCACGGAGCCCGTGCTGCCCGTGTCCCCAGCCCAGGCAGGGCTGGCAGTGCATACCACGCTCCCGAGGGAGGCTGGAAAAAAATCAAGTGTGATTAAAGCTTTCAAAAAGAGGCTGTAGCAATATAGGCCTGGCATATGAACTACTCATCTCATACCAGAGAAGGTAGAGAGATCAGTGCCTGTTTGGGGTACAGCAGTCTAACACACAGATGTGTAGCAAGGGGAAGTCCTGGAAGGTCGAAGTGCCCAAAGTGGTGTTAGACACACAGTGTTCATTTTTAAAAGTGAAAATTGTAAGGCATGGCAACTGATTATCATATGCAGCTTTCTACCAGCAGAAATTTAAGCTTGGCTTTCCTTGTAATAACCTCTCTAGTTCAAGAACAGGTATTGAACACCAGAGTGAGCTCAGGGAAGACCCGCAGCCTGTTTCGTTCAGGACATAGCGGGTGGTCAAGACAAGGGTCTCTGCTGGTTGAGTGACCTGGTCTCCAGGATGGGGATGTCCTCAGCCCCTTTGCTTTCAATCCATTGCTTTGTTGTACTAGCACCGAGGGCACTCAGCCAGCAGCACGTTTGCCCTTTTGCTGGGTGCCATGCAGTTTCAGAGGGGGAAGGCAGCCTGAACGCCCGGCGGCCGTGCCTGGGACGAGCAGGGGACGGGTGGTGGCAGCTGGGGAGCAGAGGGCCACCGCGCAGCACCGAGCTGGCAGGCTGCACCACGGCCCGAGCCCCTCGGCTCTCAGCAGCGTCTGGCTCTGTCAGTAGCTGGAGTATTTGATTGCAGCCCAGTGGGGGCGATGAATGAAATAAAGGCGAAAACAACTTCCACCTCTGTCCCCAGGGGCAGCACAAGTGTATTGGCTTTCAATCCGGTCAGCCACAAGCGCCTCGGCGG
>NW_009260839.1:2847645-2861313 GCF_000687185.1 Egretta garzetta | reverse complement strand
CCTTGGAATAACCTCCCCTACTTCTCTAAATACATATCTGTTGTGCCTTTGCTCCTATTTCCCAGTTTCTTTTCCAGAGTGGGTATGTGATAGCATTGTACAGTACATACAGATATCTCATCTCATTCTGCCAGTTAAATCTAGACAGGACAAAGTAGTTAAAAATAGTACAGGGGGACAATCTTGTATCAGGGAAAAGGCTCAGACTGGGGGATTAGAGTATGGCACTTACTAGGTCTTCCCCGTTGCTGATGTTGTTAATCTTAGTCAAGAGATAATTTGATTTTCACTGAAATTTCTATAGCTGCAAGCCTAAAAAGGTATTCTGTAAAAATATAGGAGATCGTTAGACTCAATAACAACTAAAAAAAGAGGTTTATAATTTCTTGGAGGAGCCTTCTTGTAATTTTTTTTATGAAGCTTTTGCCAATATTTACAATTAAACTTATGTTCCAACTTCCCTGGCATGATTTTACAACTTGGCATCAGTCTTCTCCACAGTAACAGCCTTCTAGCATAACATTCGCAAATACTGTGACTGGGAGTTGTGAAGGATCACGAGCAGAACACAGAGCGCTATAAATACCAGGAGGTTCATGGTAGCTCAAACAGGCGACACGGGCTGAGTCAGGCAGCGCGGGGCACGACGGTACGCTCTGCTAGGCAGGCTGCAAGAGCAGAGAAGCCCTTGGGGCTGGGAATTTCAATGTTCCACAGCGGCAGAAGTTATCACCATAAAAACAGAGAGTTGCACACATGGCAAAGGGCTTGGCCATGTGTTGTTCTGCGCAGCATCAAACCGGCATCTGCAAACTAAAAGATGGGGTATCATCATCTGCACAACTGCCTTGTCCCTCCTTTCCTGTCTCCCTCATCTGAAGATACGTGTACTTCTGTAGCTACCTCCTGACTTCTGCACATAGGTGAACGCACGGGGCACCCTGTGGCAGCACACGAAGCTCCTCCGGGCAGCTGCTGTGGTGCCCACAGAGGCTGAATCCACCCTGGGCCAAAGCCCTTGCAATGGCCAGGGCATACATCCAGCATGGCAGCACACATGGGGATTTGCAGAGGGCAAAGCAGCCACAGCCAGGCTGGTAGGAAGCTACAGTAAAAGGGCTCCTTCCCTTTCCTTCCATCACTGTCCAGCCGCTTCCCCATGCTGGTCACCTGCACCCACCTTCCAGTGATGCTCCCATCGCCAAGCCCTGGACTACTCGGCCTTCTCAGCTCTCCTCCAGCAGCTTTCTTCTCACTGTTGAAGTGCAAGGGTTAAAAATGAAAAGTGGGTAGAAAGGGTAGGGAGCCAAGGCCAGCGATACAGCCGGGCTGATTGCTTCAGCCAGTGAAACACGCACACGCGTGCAGCTGTGCACGAACGGGAGCCAGTGGCGGTTTGGGCCCCTTTTACTTAACAGGGACACAAACGCATCTCCAGGCTTTTTCTGTCGTACCGTAACATCGCCCCGAGAGGTAGGGAACGGGAGCTGCTGAGAGCTGCCAGGCTGTTGGGTGCAGTGGTGTTGCCTTGGGGCTCCTGCAGCACAAACACCCCTGGGCAGGCAACGCCACGCTCGCAGGTGCCAGCAGCTTCCCACATCATTTAAAATCCAAACATCAGAAAAAAAGAATCCCAAAGGCCAAGCACTGCAAAAGAGGAAGGGAGGCTCCAGCACAGTCTGGAAAATAAAGAGCAGGATTTGCACCATTAATTGAAGCCAGAAAAGCTGTGTGGGGATGGGAGCTTATGGCAAGACATGGTAGTCAGGAGCCTCGCCGAAGCTGTGCTCACTGTCTAAGATTCTGCCCCCGTCGTGGTTTTGGGAAGGCAAAGCATGCCTGTGCTTACTGAAGCAACCGCCGGCATCACCACATACAGTGTACCTCCAGCTTGCGTGGGGGCGGGCTTATTTTTTATTGTGGGTGTTTTCTAAAGTTACTGCTGAAGCCATTCTTTGTATTTGTAAATGCGATAGACTTTTTGTGAGGCTGGGTTATCCCCAGGGTAGGAAGTCGAGACACTAATTTCTCTCTCAGCTGTCATCTGTGAAGTCTGGATAAGGTTCCTCCTCCCACCCCTTCCCTGCTTTTTCTTTCCTAAGGCTCTGTGCTAAATTTAAAAGCTGAATGGTTTTAAGATTTTTTTTTTCTTTTGACACTTCAAAATTCTTCTGCAAAAAGGTTAAAGTCTAGGGAAAGGGCATGGGGTGACCTTGGCTCCCGCCCTGCTCAGCATCACACCGGGCTCCCTGGGATGATGAAGCGCTGCCGGTGTCACGCTGGGCAGTTTGTGTGCATCGCCCCTTCCCCAATCCCCGCTGACTGCACCCCACTCCCACCGCCAGAGCAAACTGCCGTCCCAGTACGAACCGGCTCCCACGGGGACACCTGCCCTCGGGTAAGCCGATGCTGGCATCTGCACTGCACCCCATGTCAGAGGAGGCTGGTACCTTCCTTCACCCAAAAAACACCTGGCTCGCCAGTAATCAGGACACTGAAGCCTGACACAGCTCAAAAAATGCCCCACCAGAGGAAACCGAGAACTTTGGATAAGAGAAAAGCTTCTTGTAATTGTACTGAGTGAAATCAAGAGATTTATCTTATTTCTTACAGAGGAAAGAGGGGATTAGGGTTTTAAAATACCACATTTTCCTTCAATTTTAGTAAGGTAATCTCTTTCAATATGTCTGTATATTGGAAAAAGAGATTAGAGCCAAGATAAACCCCTTTTTGTTATTTGGCCTAATACAAGATTCAAGATCAGAACTTCTCTTCTGCATCGGTTTGTTTCTGGTAGGGAAGCCAAGGCACTGAAGGGCACCTTGAGCTTGAAAGTGACTGAAATATCAACTCATTTTTGTCTATTTTTAATTGCATGACTTGTGCTTTGGGTAATGAAGGCAACTGAGGTATCCTGGTGGGGCAGGATCCCAGTTAAGGCTTTCTTTCTGGTCCGAGATTTACCTTTGCTGCTCGTTGCCCTGGTTTATGTCTCCCTAGGGGATACCTAACCCCTGGTTCAGTAGCTCCCCAGTTGCAGTACGACCCATATAATTTGGAGTTTTCTGGAAGAGCCCCTTCTCATGGAAACAGTGGGGATTTTGTATTCCATGGGGCATCCAGGGAAGCTGGGCTCAGTCCAGTAACTCCAGGAGCTGCCTGCCACCATCCTGCGCCCTGCTCAGCCTTTCTATGTAACACCAGCAAAGCCTACATAACCAAACCCCTGGCTCAGCCCCATTGCTCTGTGCAAAGCCTCTTTTAATCTGTTTATTGTTTATGAAAAATGGGAAATAACTTGGTTTACAGAAGTTTGCAGTGATCGAGCTGACGGTAGCCCCGCTGGTGCTGTCGGAGGACGGTGCTGGAAGGGAGGGGACCCTTAGGAAAAGTAGAAGAGGAGAAGAAGGCACAGGGATGGCTATTCCTGCTGCAGGTCAACATTTCTTCTCTGTGCAATTATTGTTGGGTTTCACTTCACTGTCTCTCTGATTCAAATGGAAACTTTAAGTAACTTACATTAATTGTTGTCTTTTCCAATTAAACCTCTCTGGTCTTTTACATGCATGACTGCTTCTTATTTCTCTCTGCTTTGCACAGACAGTTTTCATAATGAACAGCACATCCCCAGCATTTTGCAATTGCTGGCCTGGAACAGGAACACAATTTCCATATGGAGCCCCGGAGAGCTCCGACAGCTCTCCCAAGGGCTTCAGCAATGCCCCCCTTGCTGCAAAGCCTCAGCACCTACTGCCGTTCTCCCATCTGCTTCCTTCCTGTCCAGCAGCTTTCCTCAAAGTTTCTTTTCCTCTCTCCTGCAAAAGATAGTACAAGGAAACAGCAAGGGAGCGCATGACAAAAATAGGAGAGTCATCTGTCTGGTGGGACTCTCTCAGTAAAGACGGGCTAGATTTCCACGCATTTACTTTTTCATCCTTCTAGGTCTCCTGGCAGTACAAACAAGCAGCTCCTGCTCTGCACAAAGTGATTTGAATGGTAATTTTAATTGGTTTGGAGGCCTTGATGAAAAAGCAGGACATTATCTCTTGGGAAAAGCTCTAATCTGATTTCACTTGAGTCCTTACCAGTACAGAACACCACTATGGCACTGCCTAATTTAATCCCAGCTCTGCTTCCCAAGTCAATGACACTATGCTAGGTATTTATTCAGGTTTGTACACCTAAAGCGGAAAGCTTCTGCTGAAAAATTAATTCTCTCTCATGTAATGATATTTAGCTGAGCTTCTCCACAGCAATGTGTCCTGTGTTTGGGAATACAGGATAGGCTGAATAGCTGGTGCTGGGAATGGTGTGATGAGGTGGAGAGAGATGTGTGCAGGTTTTGTGCCTTCCAGCTGTAATCAGGAGCCCAGTGCCCATTGCACCGGGAGCTGGGACTCGTTGCTTGGACAGCACCATGCTCCCTGTGAGCTCCACAGCTCCTCCTGTTACACAGCAAGGCCCAGACCTATTGAAAACATAGCGCCTAAATAACTGAATGTAACTTCAACAATTACATTTAGGTAAAGACATACAACCCTCATAATACATAATGACATACTGAATCTGATTCCAAGTCCTTTGGGACTCTCTCCATTCATTCCAGAGGGCCAAAACAGGGTTTAAAACTAATTTGGGTACCTGAATAAATTCTATTATGGATCACAATTTACTATCCACCTACTTCCCTTCTGTTTCAAGGGCATAGCTCCCAGCTGAGACCTTTGCACAGCTGTGCTGAATGTGTCGGGCTGTTTCCCTCCTCTCCAGAGATTAATATGTTTTATCAAAGTGTTTTTAGACAACACATATCAGCATTTGCAAAGAGCTCCACATGCCTTAGGGCAAGAAATGCTATATAAATCTAAGCAATTAATGTTATATTCTATTACTCATTGTGGCAGCAGACATCTCTCAAACTGAGGGCTAATTGTTTAAGTGCATTTTAATTTTAGGTTAACTTCTTTTTTCTTTTTAATTTTTAAATACCTCTTCCTTTCTGATTGCTGTAGGAGAATTTATTCAAGCATTATATGCACCGCCTCTTTCTCTGTAAACCCACACTGTGAAAAGCTTCCCTGTTGCTGTAGGTAAAACCACTTCTAAAGCCTTTGGTGTATCTGTGGGAGAGAAGAGCCCTGTTATTTGCAAGACATTTTGGCCAGCTCTTTGATACCTCCAGGAAGATGTCAAGGGCTCTCACCACATCTGCTGTGGTTTGATTGCCTTTTACCATTTCACCACTTTTTGGATCCTTAACCATTGCCTGTGTTTCTGATTGCTGGGCAGCTGCTAGTGCCAGCCTGCCTGGTTCACGTGCTTCAAATTCGGGTACCTGCTCAGCCTGCTGTGAGCCTGTCTGCAAGTGCTCTCCACCTGATTTCAGTTCTTAGTCAGCTGTGTCTTTCCATCTTAAACTGCACATTTCAAAACAGTAAATTGGCCATTTTGAGGTTTTTGTTTTTATTTATTTTGCATTGCAAAGATTAGAGTTGCTGCTAACATCTGCTGCTCAGTATGCGTTTGCATCTTGAATAGATGACCTGACCTGTGAATTGATACAGATGTGGTTTTATTTTGGTTTTGTTACCAGTAAAGATGCAATATTTCTTGATGTTTGCCTTTGGGAGTACATAATGTCTTGCAAATACTACATCAACCATTACATACAGCATTAGCTGCTGATCTCCAGTCCTCACTTCTGCATTACTCTGTGTTCTTTGGCTATCCTAGGCTACTCCAGCATTACTGTCATCCATCACAGAAGACAGCATTTTTAAAATTCAGGTACCTAGATTTAGGAGGCAGTTTTGGAACTCGCCTCAGTTGTTGTTGCTATGTTTTGCTTTATGGTTGCATCTTTGTCGATGAGATTTATACCTGGCATATGATGCCTTCATTCATCACAACCCTATCATTGGGGGACTTTTCTGGATTATCCCCTTGACCCTATGTCTTAATTTAATCCTGATTAAATTATATGATTTCTCTTGCTTAAAGAGCTCACTGAACCATGCATGTTGCCTTTCTCTTACTGGTGACAAAGTGTAGTCCTCTCCTTTGAGATGTACAAGCTCCTTAATGTCTGCCATCTTTTTCTTACATCACAGGGATACACCTGGATGTATTTTCTTACTACTGATGTCAAACCATCTGAAATTCTATAATCTGAAGAATAATTTCACTACGAACCTTTGTATTTTGCAGATGTTCTAATCAGAAGAGTAGTCATATCTTAACATGCAAGATTAGCAACTCCTGGCTGGGGGAACCTGTGAGTGACACATGCCAGAGTCCCAGGTCTATTTTCAAATTTCCAGAGACAAAGCAGATTCCTCACCCTCTGCAGGGAACACTTTCATGATTTCTAACAGCTTTCACTATTAGGTGGTTTTTAAGAATCATTTCTTCTTTAAAAATAAGCCTTTAATTTCTCCTGTTACATCCAGTTAATTCTTTTACTAGAAATTCCTCTCTCCCAAATGTATCCTTGGCATCTTATACCCAAAATCTACATAAGTAGTTAGTACAAAGCAAATTAACGACCCTCTACTTTACAAATTCATATTTGAGTTTGACCCGTAAACACTACTTCAAATTCATAACCTATGAACTTCCCAAGAGGTCACTGAAGCACAGAAAATGTGAGCAGCCCACTCCACATCAAGCCTAATTCATTGTACCACGAGATGCCAGGAGGAGGAAAGCCTGGCTGTAATCTGTGCAGCTAGAGGGAACTTTTCTAGTAATATCTGCTATTTTGTACAAATTTAACTTCTTATGGACAGAGGCAGCAGGTGAGCATAAGAGATCCAAGTGTGAAGGGTATTTGAAGGGTATTACGAGGTCCTGATCTACATTAAAAGCTCGGAGCTTTCCTGAGCAATGCTGGGAGGTTGTAACCATGCCCTGGCAGGAGTCTGCTGCAGGGCTCCAGACCATCAGCAAAGTTTGAGAGTGGACTGATTTGTTTGAAGTAATACCTTTTGGAAGCTTAAGAGGTCTCTTCTGGTATCCCTGGTGTCAATGGTAACCAATAAGTCCACAGTGGGGCTCAGCCATCACTGTCTGTGGAGAAATGTGCATTTTTTTTTCTGAAGGATCATTCTGAGGGAGTGATAACATGTAAACATCTGGTCATAAAGAGGCAGGCGACTCCCTCCACAGATGTCATACTTAGATCAAAGTGAGATTCATCATTTTCTATGCAAAATGTTTATAAATTAGCTCTCAAGCACAGAGGCATTCTGACCTTGGAGGAGAAATGGCATCAGCGCTGTCAGGTACGGAGCTGGCTGGAATTGCCTCCATCTCATACTTTCACTGCAGAAAATGTGGGGACTTCTGAGAGGACAGCTCCAACAGTTTTCCTTTCTTCCTGCAAAATAGAAGTTTAGCCTATTAATGAGTGAGGAGTTAAGCAGCAGCTAGACTCACTGATATTTTTCATCTTTTTCTTTCATCAGGGGAGGAACACAAGCTAGGTCTAGCAGAAGCTCAGTTTAGCTTTGTGTGCTTCCACATATAGCAGAGTCAGGGACTCCTACCATGGAGTCTTCAGCTGGACTTTCTTTAAATTTAATTCCAGAAAACACAAACACATGACAGGCACAGGTTTCAAAATGAGTTTTGCACAAAGCAATCCTTAGGATGCAGCTGAGCTGCATTGGTCTTCCTTGCTTGCACAGTACTGTGCTGGAAAGGAGGAGCATTGCTGTGGTCCATCCCGCATTCTTCCTTTTCTCTGAGGCTGCTTTCCCTCACAAAAGTCAAAATAACTGTCTTGCTTTGTGAAACCTTCCTTGGCAGTGACTGAGCCAGTAGTTTCAAAGTCAATCATGTCCCTTAAGGAAGCGCATTCATTCTGTCTGACACTTGCTAAGTGTCACTGTCACTAACAGTCTTTGAAGAGATTTCTTGCAGACTTAACAGAAGGAATGTTAATTAGGCTGCTGATTTGTGTTATTCCATAGGCCCATCAAACACAGCGCAGCACTTCACTGAAGAGGCACATGGTACTAAAGAGCTCTTAGCTTTATCTATAAAGTGCTATTTATTACCTGGCAAGAACATCAGGTATAAGCCAGTATTTGTTAGATGTTGTGGCAGCAGCCATCCCTGCCTGCAGCAGCCTCCTTAAATAACGACATCGAATGCACCCGCACAGCGGGAATGCGCTGAGACTCACGCAGGCACCTGAGCCACCTGCAAATGCTGCTACCTCTACTATGAATCCAAGTGCAGCTGGATGCATTTGCTTTCAAGATCATTAACTTCCTTCTAGTTCACAGAGATGCTCTTCCAGGTTAGCTGTTGATCCTCTTGAAGCCAGTAAGAGCTTTGGCCTTGAGTTCCTTCAATCCCAGGAGGATTCAGCATTGCAAAGGATCCCTGACCCCTTGGTCACTAACCTGGGCGTTACCTTGCCTATACCTGAAAACAGGCAGGGACACGCATGACCCATAGCATCAGCCAGGCATTGGCATGGCTTTTGCAAGGGCATCACCTGCATTTCGCACCCTCCTGGAAGGAGGCAGTCCAAAATAGCTTGGGAAACACAGCTGTAAAGAATAATCCCTTTCTGGACTGCTTTCCAAATCATCCAACACAAATACGTGCATGTTAGACTGAATTTAGCTTATCTTCATATACGCCTACTTGTATGAAGGGAAAAAAGAAAAGGTAGTTCACATTCCCTTATATCCCATCATATTTTTTCTCCATTTTTGTGCTTTGCCTTGGTGTTACAACACACATCACATAACGTGAAGCATTATACTGCTCTGAAACCCTTACCTCTTCCAAAATGAAGTATAGCAATTCCTTCAGCCTCAAAGTCTCCCAGAAGTCTGAGTCTTGCCAGTGCTTTTTCCAGCACCGAAGTGAAGCCACCTCTGGAAAGACATGCAATGGCTGTTTAAGTGCAAACCACAGTAATTCACTATTATTTTTTTTTTTTAAGTGAAGGAAACACAATATGGATTTGTCACTTTAGAAGGAATGGAAGGATGCAGCATTGCTACATGAAATGGAGTGTAGCCAAACAGGCAAACTCAAGTATTTGTACCAAAGAAAAATCAAGAAACTGGTAGTATTTTATGTTAATATTATGTATGAATAATTTTATCGTTGACTGATCTGTAAGCTGCCTGGTAAGGCACAGAAACAGTAACAGTTTATATTAATGTATTAAAGGCACATATAATTTATTCAGTGAGATTCATGCCCTATGGTTCTTTTTTGACAAGTTTTTATAGCACCATAGTTAGTATTTATTAGCAGTGAAAGCACTTTATAACACTTTGATACAATATTTGAGACAAGAACTGCATAAAGCAACTCCTGCATAGGCAAGAAAGCAATTACGAATGACACCTCAAGAAGTGTTACCGAGAGATCTTCAAAGAGCTCCGTTTCGTACCATCGACAACACAGCGCCCAGCAATAGCTCGGTGCTGTCAGCGCAGAGGATGGGAACATGTGTTCAGCTCTGCCTCGGCAGCGTCACAGCCACCCCCCCCAGCAAGGAGATGCACCTCTGCGGCCCCTCAGCATCCCTGGAGCTCCCTTGCTGAGCACAGCCCCCTTCAGCTTCTGCGATCACATGGAAATGAAGAAAATGGGATGCAAGAGAGGAATCCATAAAAAAAAAACCAGCTCCAAGAACTCAGGGGAATGATGCGCTTCAGTTACACACCATTTCTTTTTCTGGTTTTGAAAGAATCTTTGTTCTTAATTAATTTTAAAACAAGCCCATAAAAATCCTTTAAAATAAGGTGTAGGCTAAATTAATTTCCTTAACGTTCTCTTTCCCCTGTGCACATGTTCACACGGGTTGGAAGATTTGGCTGTAAAATTGTGTATGCTTACCTTGGGCTTATTGTCAGCTTAATTAATGGCTGCGCAGTACGGGCTGTCGTGCTGCTCCGGAGCCATCCTGCCTTGCCTGCGCATCGCACCTGAAGTCAGGAGGCACGCACAGAGTTGTACAGGCAAGTATTTCACAGCACCCCAGACTAAACAAAAAGGCTTTGATTTCCAGCAGTGCTTCACCATTTGGCTTTCAGTACAGACCTGGGTGCTGAGTGTTTCGGAGGCAATTAGATCCCCACTGATCTGCAAAATCCATGCATGCCTTTAAGTAAAACACACACATATTGGGAAGCAGCAGAGATGCAGCTGGACAGAGACTGGTCTTTAGAATATCACTCCGAAACATCAAACATACATTAATTATACTATCATGATATAAGGGAAGTTGTCTCATTCAGCTGAGTTTTTAGATGCTTGAAATTTGCTTTCATCACAACACAAATTCTCAGCTGCTGTTGCCACAGTTTTTGTCCAGCCATGGCACAGATAACCAAGCTCAGAGAGACATCCCTTGTGGTTACGTTAGCCTTACAAAGCTTTTGTGCCCAAACAGGATAATTTTCAGCTGTTAATTATGCTGTCACTGCCACTGATGCTACTTACACCACTACTGCAGCCTCTTAAACCAATTCACTGGCTTTTAGGGGAGGAAAAACAGGCAGCTCAAGCAATATCCCAGTGTTTGGGTGTCAGGAACATGTCTCTTCTGTAGAGGCAGGCAGAGATCTGGGACAGCCATGAGCCTGCGGTTACCTGGGGCAGGCAGCCCCGCCATGCTGGTGAAGTGCCTACACTGGGACACCCCTCTTGCCCCAGATAAGCCAGTGAAGACAAGCTCCTCCAGAAGGCAAGGTAGCAAACTGCCTGAAGCTGGGCTCTGCAGGTACTCCAGCTCTGCAATCAAACATATCACACAGGCACATTGCAAAGCCTCCCCTCCATTTTAAGTCAGCAGCAGGAGAATGAAACCCTGATCTAAACACCATGCAACTCCTGGTGTGATGCTCTCAAGATGCTTGATAGACAGATGCAGAAGTACAAGGGTATTGTTGAGCTGAAAGGAAAAGGCTCTTATTAAGCTAGAGATTTCAATAAAAAGCAAGGAAGTGCAGAAAATAAGGCAGGTCTGTTAACCATTTGTGCAAATCTTTTCCTTCTTCTCACAATTGGCCCTAGTTCTTGTCTTCATCGTTCAGTGGCCCTGCTAAGTCACTTGTGTTTTGCACTAACCTCTGTGTCCCCCACAGCGTGTGAAACCTTCAAACCTGCAAAGGACCTTGTGTTTCCTGACTTGTCCTGTCCTTTTCTGTTTGGCAAATAGTTTCTACTGCATGCTCCTCTTTCCATATATGCTGCTTTATTTATCATTGTATTTTTATTTTTTATAATTGTTGCTGAATAAGGTCTGGATCTGCTACACCTCAGGGAAATAAGGCCTTACTTTACATTACATAATTAGAGTTTTTAATAAGTATGGGATAAACCCCCCACCTTCACTTCTCATGACTTTCTGCTCAGGGCCTTGGAAACATAGCTATAATGACCCGAGTATATGGGTGGAGATAGTCCCCCCCAAGGCTGGAAAGGCAAACATAGGTAGCCTTCTTTCCACTACAGTTAGATTTCAGCTACCTGCTTCTCTTAATTCTCCTAAACTCCCTTTTTGGGCAGGTGTTGGAGGATCAGAGTCCCCTTTTCCAATCCCCATGAGCTGTTTGTAAGAGGGGTCTCAGGGGAAGGTGCAGGTCTGAAGAGGACAAGGCTTGTGAGTAATCGGGGACAGGCAGCTGAACGCAAACCCAGCAGCTCAGCACACCCATGGGTCAGGAGGGTGAAAGGTTCTCTCCTGTCCACAAATGATGAAATGAAAGGAATAGCAAGTAGAAATAAAGAAGTGACCTCTTTACAGTGTAACCTGTGACCACACCATGTCAAATAGCCTGGTCTGATGCACCCAGACCAGGAACGTGAAAAAAAAAATCAGAAAATTCAGGGGAAGCAAAGCACAAAGTAACTGAAATACTTGAAAGCCTGCCTTACAGTGAGAAATTCACAGATGATGCTTAAGGGGAAAGCTGGTCTTTAATCAAAGCTTCCAGAAGACAATCAAAGAATCTTTAGTAGAAAAGGCAGTGAAAAGAGGATTCTGTGACTGGAAGCTAAAACTAGAACATTTGCACTGAAAAGGCAGCACAAATTTCTAACAGCGAGGGTAGTTATTCAATAGAGAAAATTGTCAACTGCAGCATGGCTTTTTTTATATCCTAGGAAATTAAAGATTCCCCCCCGAGGATACAACTGGTTGAAATACTTAGCAAGGTCCTGTGCTATACATGGGCATTAGGATGGGTTTTATCCCTAGGGCAACCCAGGTGAAGAGAACAGTGACAGCAAAATCTACAACAGGGACCAAGGTCTGCCTGTAAATCTCCAGGCACCTTGCCAATGGGGAAAAAACCAAACAAATCCATCAAATCCAAGGAAATCCCCATTTATGAAAAGGTCTAAGAGGCTCTCAACTTCTCCGCATCAGAACTGCTGCTGTTTATATAGGAAATTTTTCTTCTCCATTTGCACTTTATCAGGCTCTTGTCAGCTGGTCAGGAGAAAAATGCAAGACTGGGAATGGGAGTTACAGCTGTTAAGTGCATTAAAAGGCACTGGTAATTCTCTGTTATGCTTCAGAGGATTGGTGAGAGACCAGTACTACCTTGTTCACAGCCAACAGCAATATATTTTCAAAGTTAGTACTGGGGGCTGGCAAGTAGCCAGGTATAGTTATAATTTCACTAAAAATTAAATAACTACCATATTCCTGCACTGCAGTCTGACAAAATCAATGAGCTCAACTATTACTTCCCTGTCTGTACTTAAAAAAGCAGACCCAACATTTCCAGCATGCTAGAACTGTCCAAAGGCTCAAGGATCACCAGCCAGGGATCTATGGCAGCTCCACATCGCCTCCATAAAACAAATTTCTTAGCAGTGAACATGTCCATTACCATGGGCAGAAATTAAGTGACCCAGTTACTACTCCCTAGAATTTTCTTTAGAGATACAGGTGGCTTCCTCAAAAGAGGATCCTCAATCAGACCAAACAGTGCTGATGGTACTCATGAAATTAGTAGGAGGCAGACAATACATAGCTACCAAATCCCCTCCTGGAGCAATGCTGAAGAGCTTCTGGAAAATGGGCTCAGGCAGAGCATTCCTGACCAAAACCGTATTAGTGAGACAGGAAAAGGGTATTCTTGAAAAGCTGAAGTATTCCCAAAATGGTTTATGAAAACCATGGATTCCACCTGATGGCTCATACAGTTCTAACCCAGTTACCACCACTAGTGTAAAAATTGGGTTTCCCCTTTAGGGAGGTTTGGGGGTCTAGCTCTAACTTTGACACTATTGGAACGTAACTTCTTGGTGTTTAATGTGGGTCTAGCTGGAAAGCTTTTTCCTATTAACTATCCCTCTGTTTTTTCCTTTCTCCCCTTACTACCTCACTGTGTCTGTCTTTCCTCCTCTCTGCACTAAAAGTGTCTGTTCCTCTGTCTTCAAGCTCCTCCTGCTCTTCTGCATTAGACCAGCTCCTGTCTAACCATGAACATGCTCTGTAAGTCCTTTCTTTTATTACTGCAGCGCTGTGCCCGTGTCTGTTCAGTATTTATTGTAACACAACTGAAAGCCTCATGTTATGTAGAGCTTAGGATAGGTGGGGTAGAGGCAGAAACCCCAGCTGGTATGTTCCACCCCAGGAGACAGAGGGCGGTCTCCTGGCTGCAAGATGCCGGGGACAGC
>NW_009260839.1:2815187-2847634 GCF_000687185.1 Egretta garzetta | reverse complement strand
CTGACTCAAAGGGCTCTGTTACAATAGCACGGGGGCTCAGCAGTCAGTACCACACAAAGCAAGAACAAGATACAGAGGACAGTAACAAGCTGGCATTAATTTCACCTTAGAGCAGCACCACACCATCTATCACAGACTGTGCTCAGGACAGAAGATGCTTCTGTGGCCCTTGGCTGGACCAAGCCTGACCCACACATAAAGCATGCAGGACTTTTAATAATTCCTAGAGTTTTGATACAGCTATGAGAGGTTCTCATAGGGATGTGGAAAACTCCAGTACCTGTCTTAAGTCAGTTAAACCTTCTGACAGCTCTGAGGCTTCCTCTTCCCTCAGATGGTGTGTAGGGTGCCAGCTGGGTTCCTGCCGCAGTGGGACAACCATCCTGGGAATGCTCCATGGGCCAGGCACTTCCAGACACGCAGCTCCAATTAGCTTAACATTAAAAAGAAAAAGGGAATAAGTCTGAAATTGGCTTTCCGCTTAAGGTGTTTCTGGAAAGAGGGTAGGGAGAAGTAATAGAGCTCATTTTAGGACCGAGAAAATTCTGGTGGTCGTGATGATAATCTCCCTACCTTGAAGCTGGGATGACAAGTCAGAAGAACTGATGCTTGACCAGCCTTTTGCATCTTCCATCAGGACACACACAGAATGCATCTGGCCCTTCAGTATTACACACCCAGAACTGCTCCAGCATCTCAACGCAACCGATCCCTTCACTGCTCTCCAGACCATGCCCTCCGCATCCAGCCGATGAAGCCACAAGCCCTGGGGAGACTGCACCTCCCAGTACCCACAAAAACTCCAATTATCCCAACAGATTTGTGGCAGGCAGGGGCTTTCTTTCCTTTTTCCCTTCAGTGATTTGTTTATTCCTCATTAGCACACTGGGGTATTGAAGAGAGGCAGCAGATTTCAACAGTTGCTTTAAGACAGCAGAGTTCAAAGTGGAGAACGTAGTTTCTGTTTCTGCCATCTGTAACTTCCCATAGCCAGGTTCCCTGGGTAGGATGCAGCATACGCGGAGTCAGAGCTGTGATCAGGCCCCAGTCTGCTCCCTGTATCGGCACTCAACCTGCTTTTGAATTTTGCACTGCAGAACTCCCAACCACTGACAGAGAACTAGCACCATCCCTTCAAAGGCTGCAAGAAACAAAGGACATTCCTCAGCAACAAGGGGTGGCCAAAATGCCTTTTTTGAAAGTGGAAACTACATAAGCTGCTAATTTAGACTAACACAAAGTAGGGACCTCAGGCACAGAGAGCATCCCTGGCTGAACAGGAAGGGAATGCTGAGCACTTCTCAGAGAGCACATTACAAGAAGAGAAGAAAAACCTCCGTAACTTCCAGCATCCCCCAGTTCCTGGCCATCACTGAAACTTGAAGGATTAGAAGGAGACTCCGGGGTGTTTCAGAGCTGGTTGGACTATCCCCTGGATACACTTGCAGGTATAAAAGCACCCGTGAAGAAGAGCTCCTCAAAGGAGAGATCTTCTCACTCATTGCAGCATCCAGGGCAGGGAGTGCAGCCTCCCAGCAATGCCAGCATTACCCCACACCATTTCACCCCCAACAGACTCTGTTCCTGCACCTCCAAGGCTATGACAAACAGCTCCAGTTTTCAGCCATATTCAGGTCCTTCCCCAGCCCCACAGCCATTTACAGCGAGACCGGCAGCAAGGAGAAGGAGCACCTGGGAGAGAGGACAGACAAAGGGAAGTACTTGGAAAAGCCCAGGTACAAACCCTGCAACTCCCAACCCACAAAGATTTCCTCAGCTGCAATAACCATCAGTGAGAACAGGATTAGCACAGCTATCACTCCCTCTCATAGCTATCTTTAATAGTATCTTCCCCTCACCTTCTCAATGCTCTCCAGAACTCCCTCTCATAGCTATCTTTAATAGTATCTTCTCAATGCTCTCCAGGATAACTGAGCTCTGACAGATCTCCTTCAATCACAGCACCCACTCCAGCACCCAGAAGTGCTGCTCTCCCACCCTTGCTCTTTTATTTCTTCCTCTCCACCAAGGCACTTGGTGCTAACGAGGCTCGTTAGGCTTCCTGCAGCCCTGCCCATCTCCCTGCTCTGTCTCTGGCAACCCTCTGCTGGCCAGGCTCTGTACACAAGCACGCTGCAGCCACATTTCACCCAAGAAATGACCCAAGGAAAAGACACTGTTCTACAGCATTGAAGGACACCATAAACAGACACTATCTCAGCCCAGGGAGAGCTCCATTGCCTACGAGCTCTCTCACTGAGGATTATAATTTTGCAATTTGCTCCTTTACCTAAGCCACTGCCTAGGACCAGCTGGCTGCCTTTTTCAACTCATTTTTGCGTGTCTATTAAGAAGCATGCACGGAGTGCAGGTGCAGCCTCGGGCCATCAGACCCTTTCACCATGTCCTGTCACCTTCTGGAGGGCCCCTGGGCTCCTTCATGGGTGGGACATGAGCTGCGCTGGGCCATGGAGCAATGAGAGCGAGGTGAGGTGAAATAAGCACCTCATGCTGCTGGTTGGACTCCTCTGAGATGCTTTTTGGAATGAGATGCAGAGGGCAGGCCGTCCTGGTTCTTCTCAGTTGCTGATGTGCTACTTGATATTGCCGTAATCATTGGCTTAGAAGATGGCAGCCTCTCATCTTTCTTTTCCTAAGCAGGGGCATTAGCCACAGAAGTTAGACCGTCATCCTGCACTGCATGCATATTTAAATAACCATGCAGAATGGAAAAACTCCAACAGAAAAAACAAGCAGGGATCAGTACCCAAAAGCAGTTACTAGTCTGGAGGTGGTGGGACACTGTAGGACGGGGGAGAAACAAGTTTGACTCTCTCTGGGAAAAAAGAGACCTGAAGGCTGAACTCCAAATCCCTTTCTGCTCACTAAGCTGTTGTCACCGATGCCAGCCTGTCTGAGCCGGTGGGATAGGGCAGGAAAGCTGAGACTCACCCAGACCTAGGTTAGAAGGCTCCTGCAGTTTTTGCATGAGGTAGGTTCATAGTTCCTCTGGGCTCTTCGTATTTAGGCATCTAAGAGATTTTACTGGGCACTCATAATTAGATGGGGGGTTGAGCACTGAGTTGAGATGTCTACATTTTCAGACGTAGATGTCTAATGTGCCTCTTATTCCTTCAGTTCTTTGTGTCAGGTGTTCGCAAAATGGCCTGAAAGCCCAGGTCGATACCAGAAGGCTGTCCCAACCAGCAAGTGCCCTTGCTTTCCTTCTCATGGCCGTGGCCCAGGCAGCTCTGCCGGAGCGTGGAGGTGGTCTTCTGGCCAACCCCATGAGCCACTGCCACCCCCACAGGTTATATCAGCTCTGGGCCAATTTAGCATGGGCTAGAGACAGAACTGGGGTGATAAAACTGCTTCTTGTTCTTCCGCTTCTCTTTTTGTCCTTATTTATGTCCCCCAGCTGATTTTGTCATAGATGTTATTGATGAGATACTCAGTGATGCTGCAGAAAAGTTACTTGAGATCCTGCTGGGGTTTTTTTGAGGCTTAAAAGCACGGAGAGGAAAGCTGTCAGTGCCTGCCATAGGAAAACAGCTGATTCAAATGCTTCAGACGTCAGAAAAAGTATTTTCAGTTTGTAACACAAACCTTTTCCCACAATCATCCTTGGAGACTGATGGTAGGACACCACTGCCAAGGAGAAGGAAAAGCGCCTTTTGTCTTTCTTCCTACTTTACTGATGCATTAGGGTGATAAGGATAATCTGGTGGGAGTTACAGCTGTAGTCATACAACAGTTGTCTTGGAAAGATGTTTCAGGAACAAAAATGAGGGGCTGCACAATTTTCCAAAGCATAAATCTTCCCATTTTGAAAACTGCTCTCGAAGAGCAACTGGAAATACCCAGTCTAGAACTGGCTTCCAGCTGGAAAGGGCAATGATGGTGATCAGTGCTTCACTGCCAGCAGCATACTGGGATTAACTGGAAAGTGGGTATCTGGCAATTTGCTCAGTAGGTGCAGCATGCGCATCGTACCCTGGAAATGCCACGTGCTTCTTCTCCAGGAGAAATTAATGTCCGGTGTTGTGCAGCATTTACTGCACCCAGTCCGGGTGGGGAGTGCGGTACCCTTCCACTGCAACATCTTGACTTTAATCAAAAGTGAAGGGAAGAAAAAGTGCTGGTTTATGGGGGGAACCAGGAAAGAGAGGAAGGCTTTCCCTTTTTTCCTGTTAAACCGCAGGGTAAAAGAGGAAACTGGCACATGTTTGTGTGCATGTGCACGTGTGCTTGTGTCACGATATTCCACTTGCCCCACTGCAACAGCCTCCATAGCATTTGCAGGGAGTAGTGTGCAGGGGGCCGGTGCTTCCCCCGACTGCCAGCTGTAGCAACAGCAGCAGAAGACCACACAGCCAGCACCTCCCGGTCTTTTCCTCCAGACAACCACAATGGGAACTTCAAGGGTGCTTTTCTTTAAGATGGCAAGGATTTCTCAACTGAAATCATGCCTCCATTCTCATTTATTTCAACTACCGACCTGGGAGTTGCACTGCGTTTTAGCGGGACACGCGCACGTAGAAGAGGAGGGCATGGGACGGGTCCTGCTGCAGAGTCACGTCCTGGGGACGAGAGCCGCTGCACCATGGTGCAGATGGCAGCGCCATTTTCAGAGCTATAAACAGTATCATTGTCATAGCTCTTTGAATGGTACTGCCATATGTACTGGAAAATCAGCATTTATGCTTGTAAGGGCTTTGGGCCAGCTGGATTTTCTCCCCATTTGGATGAAGCCGATTCCTGAAGTATGAATGAAAGCTGCATGCTGCTTTGGAGTAATTCCCCCTCAGTACTTACTTTTGAGTCTCCAAGGATCATCATGTTCTCATCAGCCTCCTAACCTGCAAAACCGAAGTGTCCTGCACATGGAGAGATTGCTGATGCAGCCAAACCTCCCTGCTTGGTTCCAGAAGAATCAGAAAGTTCATGGAAATTTTTATAGCAAACCTGCATGTTTTCTTTAGCAAGTATTGTACTTTTACGGTAAAGTGTATTTGACTGAGTGTGTATGTCTGGGTGGGTGGGTGGAGAGAAAGTGCTCGTCTTAATCAATCTTCAAGGGGTGCACACCTTGCCTGGCTCCCAGTGCCACTCACATTGCACTCCCCTCCATTTGTATTGCTGAAGGATAACAGCCATGTGCCGCAAAGGGAGAAAAGCATGATGGCAAAGGGGACCACCAGTCAAGTTGGCAAGCAGAGCAGAGCCCAGCGGTGCAGCAGCGTCAGGGCCATGCCGCCCCCAGAGCTTGAGGGCTGCAGTCTGCTCAGGGGAGTCCCCTGCCTTTGCTCAGCTTTGTCCTTGCTGCAAGAGTTTTGCTCTAATGTTCAATTTTTTGCTGACCCAGCTTCTTTTTGGCAAAGAAAAGGGGGAGGCCAGCAGCTCTGGGCTTTGCTAAGAAAAAAACTGGTATGGCCCTGTAAAGATAATGCAGGCAGGTGGTAGGGAAGGAAATGTCCTGTTTGCCATGAAGCCATCACAAGCACTAAGATGCTTTTCCTGGAGCAGTGGTCCTGCATTGGGCTGGTTCTGTTCTGGCACGAGTTCATGCTGGTGAACCGGATTTCCCTGGGCAGTCAGTCCCTCTTGGGAGATGGCTCAGACCATAGCTCAATATAGCTAGGGATGCAGAGAGGGGCCAGCTCACAGGGAGCAAACGTTTATGGAACAAGAGCGAAACTGTAAACTTTCCTGGGCTGTGGCCAAGCCTTTCAGTTGACAAATGCCAGATATCTCTGTTTAACCTTAGTCTGATTCCTACTTCAGAAGTGCCTACAGAGATCTGAGAGCCACGGAACCGGGCAATGTGTTTCTGATTCTGTGTATATAATGCAATAGATTATGATGACTAATGAGTCCAGGCACTTGTGACAAACATGCAGTTTACTTGGCCACCCGTTTAGAGACGTACTCTAAGAACTAATTAATTCTTTCAGTTTCTGGATTAAACTATTGTGCAAAACATCCCATCAAACAGAGAACATTATACGGTATGTTACTGTAATTAAAGAAAGAGAGAACTGAGCTCGAGAGATGCCCGCAACACTTAATTAAGATTAATTAAACAACATGATTTACAGCTGGAGAAAATGAAACTGAGCAATTCGGAACTGGCTAGACGAAGCGGCTGTGACATGCTGAATTCATGCAGGCACTTGCTGGGAACATGTTGTTCAGTAACGCTGCTACGGCAGCCTCACCAACCAAGTTTATTCAATGAGGTGGTGTTTAGCCCCTGGAGTACACCCATGGTTTTGGCCAAAGGCAGGCACGCCTGCTAAACAGCGAGGAGGGAAGACCTTGGCGGCGGGAGGCTTGGTAGCACAGCTAAGGCACTGCCAAAATACACACAACGTTTCCTTTCCAAGCCCTCTCTGAGGCAGCGGCTAGATTAGTGTGTTCTGAATTTCTCTCATCTCTTACCCTGGTAGCAACAGAGTTTATCTGTGTAACAGAATTACCACACTCCAGGCACACCAGATGCATGAAATGGTTAGGAGAAATCAGCATTTCTTAGCCTATTCAGAATGAAAGGATAATTCCAGGCATCGGTGTCATTGGTTCTTACTTCAGGAGGGAAATCCTGAGTTGTCTCTCCCATAAAAAGAAAGCAAGAAGCTTAGTTGGTCTGGGTCAAATAAAAAAAAAAAAAAAAAAAAAAAAAGTAAAAGTTTTTTTTTTTACAACAATTGGGGAATCCCAGCCCAGAAATCCCCATTTGACCTATCACACCTTTTGTGCCTCAGCTGTGATGTTCTCTTGCTATACATGTGCTCGGGGCATGCCTGTGTCCCAGGCAGAAATCTGCAGCTATTCTTGGGTGTCCTGATACATTTTTTTCTCAGCTTCTGGTTTTGCAAACCTAATACCTATATAATAGATGATCTCAATAGATAGCCTCTCTCCATATTTTATTTCTCAGCCGTGACAGTCTCATAGCTGTTTCATTAAGCCATGCATCCTCCTAAATAGTCTGAGGTCTCAGTACTGCAGTGTGCTGGTTTTGTATCCTCCCAGCGTGTTCACAGCCAGTTTGGGAATTCCCACCAGAGTTCAGTGGCAGTATATTACCAAGTTTTGTAGCTGAAACCATGTTATTCAGGCTGTTGTTAATCACCGTAAGATCCTGCTTAGTGCTTTTCAATCACTCAAAAGCTGTAAAGCTCAGTAAGAAAAATACCCTTTGCACCAATATAGACAGCTGAAATTACTTCCATGTTGATAACTGAATTGCTTTTTTGGATGGCATATGCAGTGACAAATCTATCTGGAGCCACCAGATCTGTGGTCCTGTTTGAAAGTAATTTCCTGACTGCATTAGAAACACAGGGACAGTACAATCGCCATCTCCTCTTGCTAAATAGGCTTATTTTTCAGGTAACCCATCCTAGGCTCCTCTGCTACTCTATTAGGGAAAACACTGAAAGGTTTGGCTGCAAACTCAGTGTGGAGATCATGATGTGTAACCCACTCCATGGGTCTGCAATAGCAAATGGTCTGGGGGTGAAGTGAGGAGGTGAGCTGGTTAATGACCTTCGTGAACGAAAAAATTGCTTGTCATTTTAGGGTGCTTGATCCTAAAGATCTTGTGTTTCCCTGATGTAATTGGTGTGACTGTGCACTGAAAACTGGCAGTGTTGTGATCATCCGTCTCCTTCTGATCCTTCCCATGACCACACAGGTGATTACCGAGGTGTCCTGGGGGCTGGTTGCTTCGTGGCTTCCAGAGAAGCGAGAAGGTTGAGGTTGGCTGCTTTGACAAGGAGATTGGGCCAGTGTCTTCAGCATCTCAAGTCCTTCACAGTCTTCTGTCTGTCCATGTTGATGAATTGTAAGGGAGAGACAGCAGTGAGCTCCTGAGGCTCTTTTACTTGTTTTTGCCTTACTTTACTGTGGTGTGCTCGGCCCAGAGGTTTTAAGTCAGCTCACCTATCTGCGAGCTTAAGAGTCAGCAAGACATGTAATGAAAACAGATGTACTGGACTCTGTATTCAGCTCTTGTCATGCTCTCAACAACTTCCAAGCCCCAAGGTCCCTTCTCTCTTGTCAGTTTAATTGCATTTATTTATTTTTGTTTAGAGAATATTAGATCACAGAGAGGGATAGGCTAGGTGCATCTCCTTCTTCAGATCAGCACTAGCATGCATAACTCTCTGCTCTGTGTTTTTTTAGTGCCTCCAAAACACATGTTCCTTTATTTTCTTGCTTCACAGAGTAATAATTTTTATTTTCTCTGTGTTAATCCTATGTTCAAATCTAACCAAAATATTTCCTTCCCCCTCTCTCACACTGCATCACTTGTAGTCTCATGCCTCCCTTTTGCCTTTCACAATGAAAAAATAGAATATTTTCCCTTCCAACTGAAAATATTCTATTCTATTCTATTCTATTCTATTCTATTCTATTCCTTTTAGTGTGAGCAGTGGGAGTAGAAACTCAGGACTTTCAGGGTCTCATCTAGCTTCAAAACAAACATTTAACCAGGAGCTCAGAGTTGATATTCTCAATATCACAGGGGATGCTTGGAAACTTTTAATTTCATTGCTGGGTATGGTTGAAATCACACTCCTCAAATGTGCTCATTAGCCAAGGTGTGACAATGTCCTCCTCAGATAATACTGTTCTCAGATATTAGTTTAAAGATAGCACAGTTTTGGATGGAAACCATCCCACAGTTTAGACACCAAAAGGTAAATATTTGGGTTTGCTTACTTATAAATAACAAGCAATTTCTAGCACAAGAGAAGGGCTGAGAGGCACAGTGTGTGAAAGCCACATGCTTTGGCCAAATCAGAGAACTCTGCTCCAGAATAAATCACGTCACTTTTAAAAATAATTAGTACTGTCAGACCATTCTAAGAAGTGCGGGCAAAGGATTTAGGATGAGCATTGATAAAATAACAAAGGACAAATGTCTGCAAAGTCCAGCACACCTCTTACTATTTCTTTTGTAAGGGCTAATACACCTTCACATTTTTATAGAAACAGATGAATTTACATAAAAAGAGGGCAAAACCTTGTTGTATTTTGTACATGTAGCAAGTATCATGCTAATCATGCAGGTGTGTCATCTTTTGCTAAATTGGGCAAAGTGCATCTTAGATTGCCTCAATGTAACACAAAGAATTGTAGGTACAACATTGGGTTTATTTCGTAAGAGGATGGACCAGTGATTGCTGTAGCTGAGCCAAAACTTAAGTCAGTTACGTTTGAAACTTGCCAGCTAAAATGCAATTTTCTGTTCCATTTGCTACATGTATCATCGCTTTGCTTTCCCTCAAGAAGGGGAACAAACATAAATCTGAGCAACATTTATTTACCAAAGCAGAGGCTAAGGCAGAGATTTATAGACTGTGTCGTCTCCTCTGAAGCAGAAAATACAGAGGCCCAGGAGCAACCAAGGAAGGGGATACCACAACCTTCAGAAGTTTGAACTTATTTGTTCGCTGCTGCACTTTAAATTTGAAGGCAATATATAAAGCAATGGACAGGTAGGGTCTGCCAGTTTTGTGAGCCCTGAAAGACACTCACATCTGCAGAAGGACTAAAAGAAACCACAAAATAGCCAAAGCAGCCTAGTGTTAACAGCAGGTATATGCAAATAACATATTTACACACACAGGTACAAACATGAAGAGACACAGACAGAGGGTGATATTCCACCAGCTTACACCAAGGCTCAGAAAAGCTGCAGTACGGTGGGTTCAGCGATGCACCTGAATTACTGTACAGCATAGGACTGGGGTGCTCTGGACATCAGGTCCATAGGTTGAAGGGCTGGAGCACCCAGTGAGAGCTTCATTATATGAGAGGGGAAAGAAATCTCCTCTGTGGTTGGCCTGGCTTAGAGAAACAGCTCAGCCTGAAGGACTCAGCCTGCAAGGCAGCACGTGCAGATATTTTCACTGCAGTGGCAAACAGCACAAAAAGGCATAATCTGATCTCACAAAAAAAGTTTAAGTTCTTATCTGAATGTTCCCAGCATGTTTTCATAGCTGTGTTTGCCTGCCCAGAGCAGCATTTTCTCTTGGACATCCTCCTTCAGCCTGGGACTCCCTCGGGCAGCAGCAGCCTCTGAGATGCTGTTAGTTACAAAGACGGGGCAGGGCTCAGCCAGGTACGCAGATGTCTCCTGGGGAAACGCTGCAAGGGCATGGTCAAGGTCCTACCCTGTAGAGCAAACTGGACCAACACAACCTCGTTGGAGGACCTAAAGGACCTAAAACAGCATAAACTGAGGAAAAACACAGATGCGGTTTTGCTTACTTTATGTCTGGTTTTGGTTTTACATTTTAAACATTTGTTGTTTAAATAAGATACTGATATTTCTTGTGCTGGATAGACTATAAAGAAATTCCTTAAGTAAGCTAATAGCAGTTCTCACGTAGGCAGAAGTTTCATTTGTGGATCGAAGGGCGATTTTGCACCTGAGGTGTGCTGGGACATCCACTCTTCTTCCCAGGCACCCAGGCTTGGGTTCTTGTGCTTTCTGAACCACTCGTGCTGTGAGGAATGGTTGTACCTGTGCTGAGAAGTGACGCAACTTTGAAAAAGCTGATCTTGCAGAACAGAATTTGCCACAAGATTTGGTGACTTTGGGCTTATCTGTCCCATCTGAAGCAAATCAGTCTCTTGATTCTGAATCTGTATGATACTTAAAACATACAATGACTACTGCCACAGCACAAATGACAAGTATATTTATGATCTGTCCTGACAGTTAGCGTTCAGGTACCACATACTGTTGTGGTTGTTCTCTGTCATTTGCAGGTATAACTCTGATATGTGACTTGAATGCCAATGAAAATATGTATTCCACAGATCCATTCCAACAAACTCCAGAGCTTCACATATGCTTAAAGGACTCAAACTTGGCTGAGTCAATCCAAAGACTCAATATTCATAAAATATTTTTTGATTGTTTTCTGTCAGCATTTCACTTTACATCAAGTAGAATAAATGACTACTTTTACCTGCAGCTTAATTTCCCCACCTTGTATTTCTGCAAGGAAACTGAAAACTTACTTGTGTCAGCAGGGGAAGGAACATGACTTTATCGGTGATCATTGTGTGCCTTTATCCCAGCTGATAGCCAAATATTGTGGTTGCACTAGTTTCCTCCTCCTAAGATCAAAATTGATCAATACAGCTCTTAAGTGCCATGTTCCAATCTACAAGGCATTTGTGCAACAGAGGACCTCAAACAGCATTGCCTAAGGCTCTTTTTACTTTATGAAACCCACCAGAGAACAAATACCTGCTTTGATTATGCTCCCTGGATTCCCCTCACCCTCCCAAAAATTAGAAACTCTTTGCAGCTATGCTCTTTCCACCTCAGATTTTTGCCTCTCCTGATACTTGGAAGAAGCGTCCTTGGATGTGGTGTATTCAAATCTTCAGACTGAGCTCAACATTTCTCTTTTGGACATCTTCAGAAGAGATGAGGTTCTGCTTGTTATGATGCTCAGATGAGAAATTTTTTTCCTTAGGTCCTTCTTGCATACAGAAGTTCAGAGGGTCCCTGAGCCCGGAGGGGAGCAGTAGCTGACATCACTCGTACGAGATCCTCACTAGCAGATGTCCAGGAACTACTCCTGTTGAGATTGGAAAGGCTGAAGTCAGATAACAGGCTAGTATCACAGGATGTTTGGGGATATAGCTGACAGAAAATGGGGACTTAGCAACCTCTGAATCACACTGAAACGAAGAAGCTGTCAAAGGCTCTTCCTGTCCTCCCCAGCACACTCCTGAAGATGATCTAACCTAGCCGTGAAATAGCTCTTGGCAGGCAAGGCGGATGAGCAAACAAAGCATCATCCTTCCTGAGGAACAACAGGGGAATGAAAACACAGCCACCAAGCAGTATGTACTTATTGGCTTATTTTGGTATCAGTTTTAACCAAGCTAAAAATGAGGAGCAACTGTCTATGAAAGTGATGCAGGGAATTAATGTTTGCAAGGGGGGCGTCTACGGGAGGACAGAGTAGGATGCGGAGCACGGAGAGTCTGCTGCTGCCCTTAGTGCACTGAGGGAAAATGCGGCTGCATTTATCAAACCAAGGCTGTATGGAGGAGAATATGGAGATTTTACTCAAATTAAGCACCCACTTCCAATGTCACCATCTGTGGTATGACATTTAATCCTAATAAAATGCTTACAAAATAAGACTAGCTATGAGCACAGCTCAAAATTTTGCCATGTTAATATTTTTCATAATATGACGTATAAAGTTTTAGAAATTCATACCCAGTGGGCTGTAAGAGAGAAGCGGTCTAAAGTCAGGAATGCGCAAGTTCATGTGTATCATAGAAATATTAACTGGAAAACCTTGAGGAAGAAGAAGAGAGGAGTGGCAGCTCCCATGCAACACTACATGGTGAAACGTGGTATTTGCTACCTGACCCGTCCTTCCCCGGGAGCAGGATGGATAGCTGAGAAAAGGCAGCAGCTCCTGTAGCCAAAGAAACTTTACCTTAAGTTAGTAAGGCTTACTACAACTTAACCTAAAACAAAGTAGATACTAGTTGAGATTAATATGAGCCAGCAGTGTGCCCAGGTGGCCAAGAAGGCCAATGGCATCCTGGCTTGTATCAGGAATAGTGTGACATCCGGGAGAAGAGGCAGGGGAGACCTTATCGCCCTCTACAACTGACTGACAGAAGGGGGGAGCCAGGTGGGGCTCGGCCTCTTCTCCCTGGTAATGGATGATAGGACGAGGGGGAATGGTCTGAAGTAGCGCCAGGCCAGGTTTAGGTTGGACATTAGGAAATATTTTTTCAATGAAAGGGTTGTCAAGCACTGGAACGGGCTGCCCAGGGAAGTGGTCAAGTCCCCATCCCTGGAGGTATTTAAAAGCCAGGCAGACGAGGTACTTAGGGACATGGTTTAGTGGTGGGATGGCAGGGTTAGGTTAACAGTTGGACTTGATGATCTTAAACGTCTTTTCCAACCTAAATGATTTTATGATTCTATGTTAAAGGCACCAACAAGGATATTTATTATTAGTTTTGATCTTAATACTGGGTTTTGTTATTTATTTTTTGTGTAATTTTTCCATTACCAGAAAAAAAATAATTTTCAGACCTTACCATTAGATGCCTTAAGATAAGTACAGCTTCACAACACCGCTTTCCGGATACCCAGAAGTTACCAGCATACAAACCCATAGACATCGCATGGGCATGTGTGTGAACTGGCCCTACAAAAGGCAGGGAAGGATGATAGGTACCCTGGTGACCAGAAAACTCACCGGCAGGCTGTAGAGTAGGAGGGAACATGCGTGAGCCCCAGATGCTGTGAGGGAGTTTGATAGTTCGCTATTCAGAAAGGAACTTAAATTGGTGACTGACATTAACAGTGTGCATATGCTAGACTGTTGTTATAAAACACATAATTCTTTACAGAAAGTCTTGTTTTGACACAAAAAAAAAGTTCTGCTATTGCACACACAAAGTAGACACGTGAAAATGATGAAGAATTCTTTGCCTGAAGATTTGAACAAATGGCAATTGTCATTTTTCACTGGATACGTCACTGCAGAAAAGCCACCCCTTGCCCAGGTAGCTGCCGTTCTAACGCTGTGGCATAGGGTTGAAGCCTGACAAACAAAAGTCGGTCCTGGGGCTCATGTTTTCTGGTCTGCAATGCATTTGGAAATTGTGGTGTCTCCCCTGCACAAGGAAACAGCTCCAAGTGGTTTTGCCACTATTTCATTCCACAGCTTTGACGAATGGCTTGTGGTTTTTTGGTAGCAGAAGAAAGATTTAATTATGCCAGTTGTGAGATCTCCATTTATTTAAGAAAAAAAAAAAAAATCATTATCTTCCATTTGAATATTCTTAATTGATCCTGCTTGTACTTCAGTAACTGAAACACCTTACTTAAAAAAAGAGAAGCCCATTATGAGCTATCCATCTGCTGGTTGTTATAAACCACTCTGAACATGATGCTGGGTATTTCCAATGCAAGTGAGCACTTCCAAGTACTCTTCTAATTATCAGATTTGGGCCTCTTATGAATGTTGCATTAATTATGGTGCAAAAATGAACTGTAGGCCAAAATCTGAAGTTAATTAGAGCATGTAACATAGTGCCAAACTTAACATTAATGAGAGAGAAATACAGAGTTAATGTGAGAAAAAGGGGAAAGTGCCCGTCTTCTGCAGCATGGCATTGAATGCCCTCACTCATTTGCTTACTTGTTTACCCTGCTGTTTATAATTAGCAAATGGATTTAGATCACTGAAACCAAAAAGCTCCTTCGCTGATTTTAAAGTTAGCTTAGTTTCTGCCCTTCTGCCCAAGTTTCTATTTCTCTTGTGGAAATATCAACTACTAAACATTAAGAAGTTGCAAATCTGTGATGGAAGAAGTCAGCATCTCTGGACTGATTCTGTAATCTTGGTTGCTGTGTGTATCCCATGTTTTTCATCACCAGTCACTGTCACTTTTATGTTCATAGTATCCAAAGACCAAGGCCTTTTGCTAAAGTTGAGCAGAATGTCCTGCAGTGGAAAGTAGGGAAACTTATAACCATCGTTCAGGTCCAGCAGCTAAAAGACAGAAGCACAAGGAGGCTGGGAAAAGAGAAAACTCCAAGCTGGGAGATAGGACAAGTGTAATTAAGATGACTGTCAGCAAAGCCAGTCAGTGATGACACCTATTAGCACATGAAGTAGTCTCTTGAGGCAACCACTGTAGAAACACCCTTTGGATGGCCAAAATCAGGCTGGATAAAATAATGGCAAGTGGTACAGCCCTGTATCAGCAGAGAGGTGGCACGGGTAGCTGATAATCTCTGTCCTCTCTCTGACGCCTCCACCAGGCTTGTTAGAATGAGGAAAAAGTACCTGTCAGCTGCAGTGCCTGGGGACCTTACTGGTGACGCTTTCTTCATCCCGTGGCTCACTCTGACATGAGATCCAAGGCTGCTTCTCCAGACTTTGTCTCAGCAGCTCTAAACAAAAAGCAAAGCAGGCTTATTTTTAAACAATTGCGCCATATGCTGATATTTTCCAATAGTCAAGTTCAGCAAGCAAGGTGAGGGGGGCCTTCAACGCCTCCAGCAGGGAGGGTCAGGAGGGGCACGAGCTAGCATCATCTTTCTGTTTAAGATCCTCAGCGCTGCTCAGCACCCAGAGCTGTGGGGGAGAGAGCTGGGGATGCCAGTGCCCCAGCGGGTCTCCACAAAGAGGGCGGAGGGGAGCAGAGAGGCTACCTCCCTCGCACATCCCGAGTCGGGTGTTCTTCCGCGTGCCTGTGATTCTCACCCTCACACCCAGGAAGAGGTGCAGTACAAACTGCTAATCTTTCTAGCGAGGGGGGAGTGAGATGCATTTGGGATGTGCTGGAGAAACGTGGCAGTGATTGTTCTGACAGGATCAAAACTTCTAACGGTATAATGAGGCTGATTATTTTTGAAGTGAGTTTTGCTGTTTGAAAGTTGTCCCGTTTGACAGCTCTGGAAGGCGCAGGCACCCGCTTGAGGATGAAAGGGAAAATGCGATCAGGCCATGGGAGCACAGGGGCAATGGCAACGAGAGTTTATCAGCTCCCCGGGAAACAGAAACTTCATTCTCAGTTGAGCATTGTTGGTTGGGTCGGGCTGACAGCAGAGAACAACTTTGGCAACAGTGATGGCGTGGTTTGGGTATGTGGTTATTTGGTTTATTTAAGATCCAGTTGAGCCCTGTTGGCTCATGTCTGAAAAGCCACCGAGCTCAGTGATTCTGGCTCATGGAGGAGATCTGGTAACCATCTCCCAAAGCACTAACTTTTTCAGTGGCAACACTGCTTTATGCCAAAAAATGTAATCTGTTCAGCTGCTTGCTACTGAAGGTTTGGTTTCATAAGACAAGAGCAAGGAGATGGGCAGGCAGGAGGATATACAACCTATACAAACACAGTCACAAATGCATATGCTCAAGGGATCACGTCCTGTATTTCTCGCCTCTTCCAGGCCTCACTCGGAGATTGTTTACTGCTCTTACTTAAAAAGTTATTAAAAATAACTTTGCATATCTTAGCAACATCCATGTTGCAATTAATAACTGGCCAACAGTGACAAACATCAGATGGACGTTCAGAGCAACCTCTACTGGAGGCAACGGAAAATAAACCTGTTCGGCGCGGGCCAGGGCCAACAGGCATGGTGCCTGGCCAGCCTCAACCATTCCCCTTGTCTGAAACGACACCAGGTATAGCTGAGATGCTGAAATTTAAAACAGGACAGCAGTATTACACGGCCAGCAGAGGAGAGGAGAGCTGCCGGTGGGGGCTGCTCTGTGCAAAGGGAGCGTCCCACCCCAATGCCAGCCCCGCACAACCATTACAGCCCAGGGAGGCTTCAGCCTTTTCGAAGTGTTGCTAAAAGAACCAGAGGAAAGGTGGAATCTCATTATTGTGACTGTGCAATGAGAAACAGGAGGTCCAAACCAAAGTCAGTCATCTCCCTGTTTCTATTTTGCCAGCCTGAAAGCATCGTTATGGTCAGTGACCCAAAGGCAGGATATTCCCAGCTTCTGAGGGTGCGAAGGATTTACTGGAGGAACAAAGTTATTCAATAAATAAAACACCTTTCATACAGCTGTATGTTGTTCTGTCCTAGAAAGCATTTCTGACATTTAAAAATTGGAACAAACTATTTTTATGTAAGAGATTAATTGCTGCTGCTGGAGCACCACAGCCCTGAACCAAACTATGATTTAGTTGTACCAGACGCTATTCGTATCTGAAATGACACAATGTTTGTTCCAAAGAGGCTAAAATCTAAAGACAAGGCATGCAAAGGAAGTATTACTGCCTCTATTTTATCCACAATGAAAGAAGGCTCAGAGAAATGGCATGGTTTGTCCATGTTGGAAAAGCCACCTTCGCAGTCTTCAGGTGCCCCGAGACAACTTCTTAAAATAGCTCACTGAAGAACTTAGCTGATCTTTGCTCCTATTAGCACATTTAGCATTTGTCTATTTGCTTAGCATTAAAGTATCTGTAGTCATGTTCCTGTTTTTAACTTTTTATGTCTATCAAGAATGTAGTTATCACCTGAAGAGGTTATTATTCAATACAACAAGGAGACTTTATGACATCATGCAAAACATTTTAGTCAGTATCCAGAGATAATGACGTACAAATATGTTTTCCTTCAGCCCTATTTTTTATTGAATTTGACTCTCCGCTTCTTTGCTGATCTATGTGAGATGCCTTGGCAGACTCAGGCCAGGCTCCCAATTAGTTATCTTCATTAATCAATCTCTATCGAATCTATTTCCTGTGCCAAGCAAAGGGTTGTGTTCAGCACTCTGCCAGAGACAAACATGATTTTCCTCCATTCATGGAACAAGAGTCTTCTGAGCAAAGGAGTAGCGTGCTGGGATTAGCTGCTGAAGTTAAAGTAGGGTTTAGTAAATGGGTTCTTATTTTTCTTAGACCAAATTCATTAATAGAGCCTGGCAATAAAAAGAATAAAAAAGGAAGATGTAATGAGCACTTGCAGTTCCAGGGAAATAAACTGATTCAGTCAAATTCAGCAGATGTTATCAGCAGAAGAAAACAAAAAGGAAACAAGATGCTCGAGTGTTTTGACATTTTATTTCAAAACCATATTTCAGTTTATTATTTGCCTGCACTTTTAAAAGGAGTTAGACATCCTCCTTAAAAGAGATATGCTTCTACTGTAAACACAAAAATAAATGAACTGGATGGGATTTTTGTCTTTTTCTTTGCCAGAAAAAAATACGGAACGTTTCTAATGTGCATCAACCTGAAGCCTGTGCGCCTGCGTGTCGGTGCGGTCACGCACCCACTAGGCATTATCAGCACACCTCCGCTTTTGGAGGTGAGGGCATCCCTCGCATAGCTGCAGGGACTTCCCTGTCACTGCATGTACAGCCCATGTCTGACTGGGATGGACTGGGAACGTGCCCTGGAGCTGCAGGGCTTTGGAGCAAGCGGCAGCCAGAGCTGGCTTGTGAGAGGGAGAGAACAGGGGAGCTTCAGCTGGGGAAAATATCCATAGGGAATGATGGAACAGAGGAAAAAAAGGAGAGAACAAACATATTGATAGATGCTTTCTTTGTTTTCTGTGACTTGTCAGATACAAAGACAGTCTTTTTTTTTTTCCAGCGGTATGTTTCTCTCACTCGAGGGCTTTGCTTACTTGGAGAACTGTCTGCTAATTTTAAATCTGAGGAGGCATGTAGAAGTCTTACAGAACGTACTGAAGGCTGGCTTATGTGGGCTGGAGACAGCTGGTTTTAAAACCTCGAACTGAAATTTAGTAAAGAATGATGAGTGCTTAATTCCAGCTCACAAGGTCTGAACAGCATTATTTGATTTAAAGATAATTAAGATATTCAGCATAACCGCTCAAGAGTGGAAGAAAATAAACACTTGTCATGCGATAGAGACAAATTCGTATTTACATTTGACTACAAAGAACTTTAAAATCAACATTGCTGTCATATCCATGTAAATAATTTAGCAAACCAAATGTTTTCCCGAGAACTGGATTTTCACCATTCAGCTGCAATGGGATAATTTAACCTTTGATGACATTTCTGTGGATTTTACCCATGTTTTCCCAAAAGACTGCATCATCTCTAAGGAGGAATGGTCCACTGATATTTGCTCCTCTTTCTTTAATGGAAAAAAGAAATAGTAAGACTAGGACAGACTTCAAATTTGGCTAGGACATTTTAAGAATTTAGGACTATTTTCTCTTTGGTGCTGATGCTGCTTGAGACATCAAGTCCACTGACCAGGTAGGTTTTACACACGAGTAAATTATGATCCCTCCCCGAGGTTGGAATAAAAGACACTGAAGGCAAAGGAAGGTCCCTGTTGCAAGGCTCGTTACAGAGGACGGATTTAATTTTCTTTGCCACATTACTGTGCTTTCCTGGTGCTGGCTGAAAAGGGACAGACAGATACCGACCGTGCCTGGTCGGTTGCTTCTCCAGCAGAGCAGCAGTAGATGATTTAGCAAATCATCTACCCCAGCCGCTTTACTCAGATAATCATAACCATTGCTTTATGGGCTCTGCAGGCTGTCAGCTTGCAATGAAGAGAAATATTCATGGGAGGAGGGGATGGAGACATTCGTCTGCCATCCAGACCAGCTCAGCCCTGAGCAGAGGAAGCAGCCAGCCATAATGACGGCTTCACCATCCCCACGCCTGGGTTCGTCTGGTTTGAAATCCAGCTTCCTCCAGCCTGCTTGGGTGGGAGCCCTGCGCTTGGAAGCGCGCGAGAGACAAACATTAAATGTATCTCTACAGAGTTAAAGGAATATAGCTGATATTTGAGGGAGTTCTCTTGGAGCAGCTCTCGTTGTTTTTTCTGAGTTCATGCTTTTTTTATATGTTCATTGGTTTCCCATACATTTAGAAGAGAAATTCTCTCTGAATTGGCTTCTGTTGGACAAAGCAGATCACAGGTAGTCACGTGTCGGTGCAGTGGAAGACCTACTTTTAGTAAACTCACGTTTGGTAATGTGCTGGTCTCCTCTGGGTTGCAGGTCGATCAGATGCAGCACCAGGATGCTACCCAATAAACTTAATCCTTATCGCTAGGGAATCTGGCAAGTATCTTGCTCATCTCAGAAACAGGAAGAAATGAGAGACCCACAGGAGCTCTTCATCCTAGAAGTATTAGACATATTGCTAATTTTGCAATACTGAATATGAAATCGATTTACGTTGTTGTGCAAAGCTGATACACATCAACAAAAAGAGGGAACGAGCTTGTAAGTTCTGGCTCCATTTTGCCCCAGGAATCATGTTGAGTAGGTAGGGAGTATTCTTCTTGTTCTGCGACAATGAGTTTCTATTGACGGCCAAATGTGGAAGTTCATTTTAGTGGCTGGAAGCATAAGTCATTCAGCCAAGAGATTACAGAGTTACTAGAAAGCTTTTAATTTTATGGAGTCTATGAACGTGGTAATTGTGAGAGAGGGACAATTCTGCACTGGTCTTTTTAAAATTAAATATGTAGCTATATTAAAATTAAATGTTTCATGAAAATAAGTTTAATTTGGCTTATGTGTATCCATTTTTTTTCAACAGAAAATAGGAATGAAACAGCGTATTTTGTTTACTTCTCATTTTGACATTTTGTGGTTTTAATTTCAGATTAAAAAAAAATTGTCTCTTTCAAAATGAAAAATGTCACAGATTAAAATAGCAAATTCCAGAGATTCTTGGATTTTATGTTTACACTCTTCTCAACTTTCTGACTGTTCCCCAAGATTTCCCAGTTTTCCAAAATGACAAAAGCATCATTTCAGGGAGACAATAGCATTGTCATCTTTACCCTTAGCTCCTGTAGCCCTGGAGGGCACTCCAACACCGCAGCTCTTTCTTGCTGTTCTGCAAAACATGCTCGAAGTTTATTCCTGGCCCACTGGGATTCAGGATGTGTGTGATCCTTCTTGGGCACTTCCATCGTAGACACGGGTAAATAATGATGCCAACCAGAAACCGTACTGCACTTAACAACATCTCTATCATCTACAGGCAATCATTTACTATGGGTTAGTGACTGCCATAAAATACAGAATTAAAAGACCACTTCCTACCTGCTCCTGAAACACGAATAAAGCAAGCAGATGCATCGCTGTCTGGAATAACTAGCAAACAGTCATCTTAAGCTGTTCTCTCTTTCCTTCTCGTTTATAGTGCATTTATGAATTAAGTTGTTTGCATTTATAATTATAGGACTGAACAGATGGTGGAAGGCTTATTTCAGAATGATGTGTTCATTAAAATAACCTACTCTGCCAAGTGATTGTTAACTGTAATCCCAGTTTGATATTGAAGATAGTTATTTATTCTTTCTCTGTAAATCCATGTGAAAGAAATGGAGCTTTGAGAAATGGACACTATATTGAGTGTGAAGCTACAATAGTGGTGCTGCATATATTCCAGATGGGGAACCACTGGAGAGTTTTGCAGCTGTGAGAGAAAGAAAAATGCAGGGAAAGATAAATTGTGGACCGACACAATTTTTAAATCTAAGAAAAGTTTCAATTCTTTGTTCAGTTTGGAAGCTCTGTTCCACTTAAAACATGGCTCCAGCCAGCTTCTACATATGTGCAAATTCTTTCTATAGTCTCCTGCCTTCGGTAGTGGAGTTCAATAATGGCAGATTCCATCATTAAAAATGAGATTCTCTGCTCAAGCAAAAACATAAATCTTCACAGTTTATCACATCTTATATAGTAACATCTTGTCAAGTGTTCACTGGGTGCTTCTGCACATAAGAAGAGGTTTCATGATATAACTGGGAGCGTTCATCACCTATTTGCCTTCTTTCTTGGAAACCTTATTGTACCAGCTTCACTTTACCAGCTTCATTGTCTTGCAAGGTGTGTGATGGATCTGGAGACAATTCTTTGCACTTCAGCTCCTTTGCAGTATTTTATTTCTGAGATCTCCTGCCCCACTATTTTCATATCAAGACTTCAGGATCTGGTCTGAACACGGATGAAAGCAAGGACACAGTGCCAAGGTTTCTTTGTTGAGATGGAAGAAGTCTCTATTTCTTCAGTTCTGGCCATTATCCAGGTTTGAATTCCTGGCCCTCCCATCTCCTTGTGTATATGCCCTACACAGGCCACCTCAAGATGCCACTGGTGGCAGCTCTTCTTTACTCAGTGGGCGGTCTGAGGGCTGGGCTGCTGGTGAGCTTCTCAGAAACACAGTTTACAGCTCTCCTATGACTGAAAGCTTTGCTCTTCTGCACCAAAGCAATTGGCATCACTTGTACCCCACAGCTGTGGCAATCATGGGGTCATCAGTGTTTTGCAAGCAAAAGTCGGAGGAAATAGTGGAGAATGAGACACAAAGGTGCAGGACTCCTGTCTGAGCCCACTGGGAGCAGAACCAAAGGTGGGAGGAATGGGAGAGCAGTGGAAAAGTTGATTGTGTTCACTGAGAATAACCAGAAATATTTGTGTTTTCTGGGTTGCCTCTGCAACCATTGTCACAACCTTCAAAGATGCAAGTTGGCTGTATAAAAGCTGTTACCGAGAAGCTTTCTGGGGTCCTGGGGGAAGTTTCTAGTTGCACGTAAAGAAAGAAACATATTTTGGAAAAAGGAGAAAATTAAAGAGATGGGCAGATGAGTGCTCACTCAGACAAAATTGCCAATATCAAGTGGTTAGGTCAGTCACCTTGAGAGAAGGCAGAAAAAAGCCTTGAACATACACTTGCAGACTTGCTCCAGATCAGGAACAGGGAAAATATTTGAAACTGAAAACTTTTGGAGAATGGGAAAAGCATTTTCTATGCCATTCCGATTTTAGCTTGAAACTCATTGGTTTTGACCTAGCAAGTCAGTCTTTATAATTGCACATTTCCCAGGTGCTCTGACATCCACTCCAACCTATTAAATCTCCCAGTTGTAAACTAAATTTGCCTGCACATTTTTTCAGGGCATGCATTGTCTTCAAAAGGAGCTTGCCAGAGCTCAGCACAACAATTTCTGCTTTAGTTTGGACTACAGTGTGCTGCTGTCAGGAAAACATGAGTAGATTTAGACTTTTCAGAGTTTTGGTTTTGTTGAAATCTAATGCTTGGTTTAATTTGAAATCTTTCATTTGGAATGCAAGCAGTTGACAAAAAAAAAGTTAAAATAAAAATATTAAGAAAGGACACTTCCTGAAACCAACAACAATTTGCAATACCTTTAAATGAAAAATTTCACTTCTCATTTTTATAGAATAAGTGCTTTAAAATTTTTTTTTAAAAAGACAAATTCATAGAAACTGGCACAAACTAAAGAAAACTTTCACAAAACCTGCAGATTTATTTATTTTCTTATTATTTCAAATTTTTAAGAATGGCACAGTTAAAATCCTTGCCTGTCTCTGCCACGCCAGGGTTCCCTCCATCGGTCCAGTAGGGACTCCATCACTAATGAACCTCCAGCAACAACCCCCAAATCCCAGTACAGGGATGTCCGAGGACCACAGTTTCATTCCAGTTAGGGGTAATTTTCCTGAATTGTGTGAATGTGGGGTCGGTAGGAGACCCTCACAGGCTGGCACATCCGTAAGGTCCCTGTTCCAGCTGACAGGGGAGTATATTCCAGGCTTCAAACAACCTAAGGTGAACAGCTAAGAACAGCACTTATTTCAAAGGATTTGATACAAGGTTTTTATCTTCTATTCTTGCATTACCAGGGGGTATTTAGATATTCCAGCAGTAACTATCCTGCATTTATAATACAAAGATTATCAAAAAGATTTGCAAATACAATGAAACTTGGCACTTAATCAGCTTTTTGTATAGTTAATGCCTAAACCTCCCCAGACTTTGTGTCCATTTGTGTACCCAGCTGAGACCTGAGCTGTCCTGGCAGTACCAGTACCAGACATACATACCATAAACGCACCAATCCACCTCCTTCTGCAGCAACAGAACACTTCTTGGTGTCTGAATGTGTATACAGAATCTCTTCTCTGTCTGGTGACAGTGTGTCCTCCATCTTCCAGGCAGAGGGGGAGTCAATTTAGCTGGTAAAAGCCCCAGGGAGCAGAGAGCCAACAGCTCCCCGTATCCCCCGCAAAGAAGTGAACCCAGCCCAGCCCAGCGCAGCGCAGGGACAGCTGCAAAACCTCACCTCAGTCTCCAGTGAACGTCAGGACAACAGGAACCACCTTCTGCCAGATCAAAAATGGAAGCAATTAATAATGTAAACAGGTGTATTGGGAAAGGGTTATTAAAGAGAAAGCAAAGGCAGCTGTGCACCTACAGCGGGTTTGGGATGGCTGTGGTTTCCTCTATTAATCTGCCTGCAGCCCAGCTGAAAGCTTCACTGTGCTTGGACAGTTGTGGGCATTAATTTTATTCTTTTTTTTCCTTTATTCATTATTTATGACCCTCTATGTAAAATTATTTCTCCTGCCAGGGTTAAGGGTGCTGAGGCTGCTGAGGGAGCGCCGAGCCCAGTGTTTGCTCAGAGGCTTTGGGAAGTGCAGGAGGTGCTGCCACACAAGTCCCCCTGCCCATTAGTGATTCAGCTGTAGCTGGGAAGGGTGGTCTTTGCTCTCTGTTTGTCAGTTTATTAATGAGCAGTATCTACTAATATGATCCAAACCCTCGCAGGGTTTCTGTACCTGCGAGGGGCCCCTTGCCCTTCGCAGCAGCCGCCAGGATTAACTGCCTGCAGGCTGATGAAGTGGAGTTTGCAGGGAGATCAGGGAAGGATGGATACAGCGTTCAGAGCAAGGACTATGGTTAAAAACCAGGAGAGTGAATTCACAGCTGCAGAACTGCGAGCTGCGCTTCCCAGGCACTTCTGCTGGCACAGAGGAGCTGTGGGTACGTGCAACCAGTGTAGGCAGCTTTATACAGAAACTGCAAGCATGAAGGGTGGGTAGGAGGCATTTTTGGGAAAAAGCAGATACCTTCCAATTCCTGTCTGTTTCCTACTACCCAAAGGACCCCAGGCACCATCTCCAGACAGTCTCCCTTCTGGCAAATGCGAGCCCTGATCAAGGGATGGCACACGTACCATCAGGATATCGTTTCCTCTCCTCCTGGGTCATGCTCTGCTGAGGAAATGGATGCAGTTAGCTTTTGTGTCCAGAGCCAGGAGCCCTGCCCCAAAATTGCACTGCTTTCTACCGAGACAGGCGTGATGCGGGGGGTTTGCTCACCAGGAGAGGAGTAAGCAGGGACCTCAGGCTCTCTGAAAACAGTGACTGTTTTTCATTAAGGTTGGGGAAGCCAAAGACCAGCAATTTTTTGGCTTTGCTTCCTTAATAAATTGTACAAGTTAGTCTGGGGGATAGCTCTGCAAGGAATGAAAGTGGGAAGATTACAAACAGCCACTGCATCCCCTTCATGTTTTCTCACCGGCTCTTGCCGAGTCCCCACAATAATGCTGGAGCTCCTTGTTCTGCTCGTGGGCCTACGGAGGGTAAAACCACACAGCTCCCCTCCACTGTGCTGAGACCTAATCCAACCAGTTAATTAAAGAGTCCATTGGACTGTCAGAAACAGCGGGAGCTGCAGAAGCAATTATCTCCAAATTGGTCACCATCACAATTAAAGTACCACTTGGCAAGTATGTGAATAGCCTGCAGCAGGGTCCCTTTATAGGTAGTAATGCCTTTTCATTATTGGGCTTCGTTGCTGGGTGGTGGTGTTTATGATCTGAGTAAAGCTGTCAGGTGAAACGATGGTAACACTCGCCCCCAGTTCTGGGAGGAGCCGGATGCAGAGAGCAGAGGCAGCCTGGGATGCTATTTGTAATTGAGCTTGGTAGCTTAACGTGCCAGCGTATACAAATCCCATCGAAGGAACTCATTATAGGCAGGAAAGCTGAGCAACTAATTTGCTGCAGATAATTTATTTAATGCATTTAAACCTTTTAAATTTTTTTCGTGCTTCACATATTATGGCTTCCTCAGATGCATTCATTACTCAAACTCACTTGATAAATTTCTCTTGAAACATCCAGCCCACACACACAGGGTCCGAGGGTTGTTTTCTTCTTGCGATCAGTAAGTTAAATCCCGCCGTGCTTGGCTTCTCAGCTGGGTGAGAGCTGAGGCACATTAGTGGTGTGAAAAAAAGCAGAGCTGTTATAATCCTGCCTTTCATCCGACACTAAATTGGTGCTCTGTAACTGGCAGGTAGCTTTGAACTTTCACTTGAAGGGAAAAACTACAGTACGTGAAAACAATCCTGGTAACACAAAAGCCCATCAGCAGAAGACTTTAACAGTTTCCTGGAGATGCTGGTAAGGTTTTTAGGAATGACGTGCCAGTACCAGAGCAAGCCATGACCCCTGCAGCTCAGCTTTCACACCCTGTGTACAAATGCTCTTTCCTCCTCTCCCACCGGTCCTCTTTCCCCACAGGGTGAACAGCTGGAAGTCTTGAGCTAAGAGCCAGAGGCTTCAGACAGACACTTTGTGCCACAAGAGATCCTGGGACACCTTAATGACTTCTCTTTAGCTTAATGCATCTTTGTAACAAACGGCATCACCTGCTAAATTCCTGATCTTGCGCAACTGTTTTCTGACCGCTGCAGAAGAAGAAGAAAGGTTTGGCTCTTTGGATATCCTGTATGGAGTCAGCTTTCAGTGCCTGTCTGTTGTGCTTCTGGGCGAGTCCTGAGTTGCTCTGAACTATGTCTGCCTTGTTTGCAGAGCCGTGGGTCTCCTGGCTCTCACCTTCTGTACCACCATCTGTAGCAGACACTTTTGCCTCACACAGTGTGCCACGTCTGACTTGGTATAGAAAATTAAAATTATGTTATGACTTGTATGCTTCATGGTCATCTAATCGGAGTGTCTGTGCAGTGTTAGATGCAAAATGTCTTTTCTTGTTTCTTACATCAAGTCTGTATCTTGTTGGTAGAACTAGCACCCTTTCTGAAATTTATGATCATTATTTAAAGCAATGGAGTAATAAGGGAGTATGCTCGATGGATCTATCTGTACATACAGTGACCTGTATTAAGGCAACCATCTTGAAAACAGCAACTAGTACATTGGAAGGTAAATTTCTCCAGGAATATTCAGCAGGGCAAATTCAGTTTATACTGGTCAGTTTATATCCTGGCTTTAATTTTGAGTCCATGGCTGATCTACTGGAACTAACAGATACATCGTTTGTAGGATATTCACATCATCTACTTCAGATATTTCAGTGGCATTGTAAGCACCTTAATTAGGAGCCTAAGTCCCAAGTATACTCAATGGAGAAAGAGACGCATCCAGATTAATAATGCCAAGTAAATTGATGCCATCATATCAGTTTTTGAATATGTAGACAATGAGGAGTTCCTGATCTTTTTTGTAATGATTATTCTAACAGCTCCTGAGGCTGATAGTACTTTTTTTCCCTCTGCTAACAGCTGGAGAACTAATATGGTCTTCTGTTTTCTTAGGCTTTTTTCTTTTTTTAATTTTTATTGGGATGTGGATATTTTAGTCATGCCTTGGATGTTTGTTACTAAGAGCAATAATGTATCTACATCTCTAAACACTTAGGAAAGTCTTAAGAGAGACCTGATTTCCCTGATATGCATTTAGACTAGGGAAAAATGTTTTTGCATTTATTTTTGCAACTTCCTACTTCTGGACCTACTCAAAGGATGCTTTAGTTTAGTTCAGCTTTAGTTTAAATGAAATGGACTGCCAAGGGAAGATACCTGGCTTGCTCTGTGTCCTTCAGGGGGTTTGCAAGCAAGAATGATTAGATGTGAAAGTCTAAAAGATGGGCTAAATCAGTTTTACTCCAGTTAGCCAACATTTTTGCTATCACTTCAGATCTGCTTATTCCTACTAAGCATTGCACACCACTTAGGGAAAAGAGCTGCATGTCATCAGCAAACTAAATCAACAGATCTGTTCAGAAAGCCGTGTCGAGATGGGCAGCGGGAAATGGGCTGGTAGATGAGGCACAGGCTAAGTGATAACATGGAATTCCTTACAACTGAATTCTGCTTTTACATATCTGACCCAAATCCTGGAAGAATACCAGTAAGATACATATATGACATGATACCTTCAAAGGACATAAAACCTGAACAGCACTGGTTTGATAAGGCATTCTAGAATTGGCACTAAACCCAACTTTGCAATAGGCAGAGACTACTTTCCTTTGTAAGTGGAAATGCCCTGAAATGTTGGTCTTGGTTTCATCTTAAACAGCATTCACTTCCCAAGCTACTCTCAAATGATTCTTTAAATGCTTGCATTGAAGACATTAACTGAAGTGCCTTCAGCTTAGTTCACCCATAGATGATCCATGTTTCTTAGTTCTTTGGTCCGGATTTCTCTCATTACCAGCTGCACCTTAGATATATGAAAACCAACAGGTTCCTGGTTTTCAGGGATTGCCTTGACTGCATCAAACTGAAGATTTGGTTTCCAGTCGTGGAGCAAAGTAGGGATTCACATTTACTTAATGTGGGATACAGATAGTTGGAAGATGTACTGTCTTATGCACTTTGGGGTTTTCAAGAACTCATTTTACATTAACTTGTCCTTTTAAATAGCACTACCAAATCTTTCTTTATGTTTTTCCACTCCCAGGTACACCGTTTTACGTAATGGGCATCATCAAGAACATGAGAAGCTTCCCATCCACAATGACCCTGAATCCCAAGAGTCCTGTTTCTAGTCACAGTCCTAGAAGAGGAATGGCCCAGCTGAAGGACCAGATTCCTTTAGGATACCCAAAGGATTCACAGACAGCAGGACTTTATGAAAACTCATTCATCTGCATTGTCATGGTGCCTCCTCCACCGACTTCATATGAATGTCCAGCTGCACGTGTGTGGATTGATGGGGGCATGGGACACAAGCCGAACGGCTGAGCAGACTCCTGTGTCTGCAAGGACAGCAGGGCTATAGGACCGTGTTGGAGCCTTACTCCTGGAGTCAGCTGATTTCTGTCAATGTAAGGAAACAACACAAATGCAAACCATCCAGTGCAGAGACTTCTGTTTTTCCCTTCCAGCTGCCATCTGTGTATGAGCCACCTCTCTGTCCTGTGATATGATGATCTTAAAGATTACAAGTTCTGGCTAAAGCCCTAACATGATGGGAGACTAAACTCCTGCTTTATCTGCACAAGATCCTGCCCGCTGGTGACCAGATGCTGTCAGGAGAGAAACAGCTCTACCTTTTCTTTAGCAAAATAAGAGGAACTGTTTGCCCTTTGATTATAGTTACTGGTGAAAGGCCAGCATGAGCTGCTGATTCACCCTACCCTGCAGAGCTTTCTTTGTAAATGCTTTTATCGTGTTTCCTTGCCAAGTTCATTGGTAGAAGACTCACTGGGTGTACATAGTGCCTGACAAGCTGGAGTGGGGCCTACAGAGATATTTCACCACTAACAGAAGGCCCTGCAAGTGCTGCTTCAATCCAGCCCAATTGCTAAAAGACAGTGGCCATCCTCTGCCATTTGGAAGCCAATAGGTGGGATGCGACCCTCAAACCCCAGGCAAGCTGCCAGTGCTGTCCTCACCTAAGCAATCTTTGGGCATTCTTACCAACAAGAAAGGCTGGCCAAGAGATGAGGTCAGTCTGTAATAGATCACTAAGTGCCATCTTGAAAAAATATGCCATCTAAAAAACTTTTCTAGCAACATTAGGAAGATAGACTTCTACTTACATTTTCCATCTTTATTTTTCTATTTGTTTCTGTTCACTTCCAGTTGAGGCAAGAAGTTTTAAGACTTTCAGATATCGCCATATGCACATCTCTGCAAAGACCTCAGTCCTTAGCTGCTTCCTGCATGTAGATGTTGCTTTGTTCCTCGTGAGCTGCTTCCACTATTGCATGGAAAGGGTAGGCAAGGCTGTAGACTCTGCAACTTTGGGAAAATTATTTTCATGAAGTGGGAAAATGCAGGGTCAAGACTACAAGCCTCTACCCTTTTTAGATTAAGATCTAACCCAGAGATGCCACCCAAATTGTACTTTGTTATATTGTGTAATCATGTACAGATATTTTTAATGTAAAAAGAAAAGGTGACATTATTTATTATTTTTTATCAAGAACATGTGGGTTTTTTCATTAAAAGCTTCTAGACCCAGGAGCTTAACATTATATGTATTATTATTTAGTAATATTTCTGTTGCTATGTGACAGGTATTTACTGTAAACAAACAAACAAATCCTGCTTTGGACAAAGAAAAATGTTGCTCAGTAGGAAAAAAAAAATTGTGCATGATAAAAACAACTGGCTTCCTTGCCATGGTGTCTGACTTCTTTAAATACTTCTTCCACACAGAAGTCACTGATAAAGCTTCACGTAATTTTCTTTTAGGATTCAAAAGGACACTGGGCAGAAACAGCCCTAATTAGAAGCCAAGCACTTAGCAATGTAGAAAGTTGCTAGCAGGTGGAGACGAACTGTTGGTGTTTGTGGTGATAGGTGCTGATGGGAAGAACATGAGCTACTTGAAAAGAGAGGGTGAGATAGTTTGAGCCAATTCCTGGTTCACCATTAGGAGCAGTTTGGCAATGACCCATTTTTACAGGGTTGTGTTTCCAAAGAACTCAGTATCAGTTCAACTCTGTTGTTAAAACCAAAACAGAGCTGTGGGTGAAAAAAATCAGCCATTATTGATAGTTTGGAAAAAATCCATCCAGGGCTGCTTCAGTCCTGTGATCTACACCTCTGTGGAACTGCTTGCATGGATTTTTGTCTGGATTTAGGTATGCAAGACCTCAGAACAGGTTGTCTTCGTTTCACTTCAAGTATCAAATTTCTTAAAAAAAATCCTTGAAAAGCTTTTCTCTGTCCCCATTATAAGGCATCAAAATATTGGTGTGAAATTTCTGAGAGTGATATGGAGCCAGCAGCATGGGGATGCTATAGTGATGGTGTTCTTTGTTTCTGCTGTTGTCCTTGAAGTGCTGTTTTCTCCTATATTTTTATGTGCTTTAGTAATATATCTCTTCTTAATTTAAAATTAACTTCTCAATGCTGACTTTCACTCATGGGCAATGTTCAGAAGGCTCTGTCAATGGGATCAGTAGCTCACTAGCCAAAATGGTCAATAGCTCTGATTGGAAACAAAGGCTCTAATTCCACACACCGTATTTGAATGAAATACCAAACACGAAATGTCCATGGTCCGTGTCATCTCTGGCTAATTGCTTGCTGGACTCAGTAAACCTGTCATGAACCACCTGGCAGCTCCTGCTTAATAAGTCAATAATCTCAGCAATGCTTCTGTGAACCCAGCAAATGACATTGCCCATCACCAATAACATCAGAATTTCTATGGAAAAGCAGCTGCCTCACGGAAAGGACCTGTACTTTATTTCCTTTGCTAAAGGCAGCAGCTTTTGTAGCCTCTGAGTTCATCTTCCCCTTGACCATTTTGGCTAGCGGTGTCAAGAGTCTTTGCCTGTGCTAAATAATGTGTAACGCATTAGTTGTTTCTAAAAATAAAAAATTCTCTACATACATTGCAGTACATGTCAACTCATGCTCATTTCTTGTACTGTTTTCACTCAAAACATAAGACACTACCAAGTAATACTTTCCACCTGCCTCGCAATGTACTCAAACAGCTGTAACAGCAAGGGAGAACCTGGCCGCATTGCTTTGAAAATACTGATGAGCTCTTGGGTTATAATGCAAGTTCCTAAGGCTTATCCACCAGAGCAATCCTGCCTCCTGCACCACGTTCTCGTGCATCGTCTTTCTTTCTCCCCACACTTTTGCTTAGGTTGTTACTGAGCCTGTTTCTCCCTTACCTGTGCTGTGCCCACCTCATCTCTCGCTACGTACACCGAGAGATGTTACTGCTGTGGGCATCACGCAAATGGGGAGTCAGATATAATTTTGTGTGGCTCTGTTTCTCTGAGTTTCCCAGTGGATTTGACTGAAAAAAAGATGCTCCTTTCTTCCTTCCTTTCTATCTCTTTCCTGACATCTCTCACAGGTTCACTCTAATAACCATGTATTTATTTCTCCACATAATTATACTGGTACTCATCAGCAAATAATCACACCACCACATCTACGGTCTGGGAACACTTTACAATTTTTTGAATGCAGTAAGCCTCAGAAGTGTTAAGCGTGATGCCTGCTGTAGCTGTTTTCTTGGATTGCAACTGATTACACTTTTCCTTGCCAGAGGTAATGTGCTAGCAGAACAGCTAGCTAATACGAAATTGGCTGGCTGGGCCTTTGCTAAACTGTCTTCAGGAGGCTGATCTGTCAATGCAGTTGAGTTTCCATATTTCTGTATTTTTCTAGGCTCCCAAAGCATTTCTGGGATCTTGCAAGACACTCAATAGCAGGGCATGTGCACAAACAAGAAAATCCGAAGATGCATTGAGGTTACCTGTACTGAAAGAGGGAAGCAGAGCAACAGGCTACTTCCAGAGGCAGATTGAAAACCTAGCCTAACACTGAAACTGTGGGCCACCTGACAGTGTCAGGGTGCACAACACCATGAGGCCGAGCCATCCTTTCCACTGAGCAGCTTTTGGTGTCTCCAATACTCAGTTTACTTGGTTAGAAACTAAGTCACAGTCATGCTGTGAAGTTGGAGACACAACAAATATGTCACCAATGGGAAGCTGCGTTCACAAAACAGAAGCTCCAAGGAAGAGTGCAGAAGAAGCCATACACTTTAATTAGCTGGTGATCAAGACTGGAGGGATGCGAAGCAATAACTGGATGATACACGCTCTGTAAATGTCAGTGCTTGAGGCAGTCAGCAGCCGTGTTGCTTAGTGCTATGTACAGAGATATGGCTGCAGCCCAAGTGTACTAGCAGGTCATGCTCATAAACACCATGCAGGCAGATGAATCCTTATGGGGAAACGTCCCTTCCACATTTATCCTTCACTGTTCTTTCAACACTGAATATATTTACTCTTGGAGAGCGCAATGAAAAAAAAAAAAAAAAAAGGGGAAAAAGTATTTAAGAAGGAAAAT
>NW_009260839.1:2808201-2815114 GCF_000687185.1 Egretta garzetta | reverse complement strand
GGAAAATTAGAAAAATGCTTTCAATAAATTCTCAAAACTTTTCGTTTAGTTCAGAAATGCAATAGGTGACCTGCTCCTATTGCAGGATCTTATGCCTGCCTAGGCACAATAAGAAAGGAAAACATTTACCACAATGCCTTAAAAATGAAGGCAATAGCTTCCATTTGCACTGCTGTACATCGCTTTTGTGCCTGCGCCCCAGCTGCAGTGTACCGGCCGAGCTGAGAAGGGGCTCAGAGTGGCAACAGAGGGGCTGACAGTGCTGGAGCTGAGGGGTATTTGTAGAGATGCATGGGGAGCCTTCACTCGCTTCTCACCCTCCTGGTGCCTGGCCCCTATCTACATTTTCCACACTCAGCTTGTTTGAAGGCTAAAATCGCCCCTGCCCTGACCTCACCACAGAAGTGTATGCTTCAAAGAGAGGCCATGCACATAGTATGCACATGCAGAGGGCTTGAGCAGGAAAACCAAACTTGGCGCACTGAAAACCTCTTTCTCGATGCTCTGTTCTCCACACATTTCTAGTCACAAGCAGATAGCGGGGCACATACAACCACCCTTTTCTTACAGAGATACTGTCATATGAACAAGCTTAATTCATTACAAGTTATGATTTACTTGCAATCACAGGAACCCACACCTTGGCCTAGCACATCTACCTGAAGGAGTCCCAGGTTCGAGGGTCGCTGTGGTGCTGCTCTAGCTTGCAGAATGAGTGCAATCAAAATGGACTCACATGAGCAATGAAAACCATTATTAGGGTCATCCTGATTTTGAGCAGTATGAATCCCTGGCTCTGGGAAGTCTCTTTCTTTTTGCACACTCTGCTCTTCCATGAGTCTCTGTTGTAACAAGGGACACTTCAGGGAGAAGGTACATTGGAAATGTGTTGGGTAACTACTGAAAACTTGAATATGAGTCAGAGCTGAGAGGGCTAAATGATACTCACCTTGCCTTTGACTTCAGAACACTTCAAAATGGCTTTTATTTTACTCTGCCTTCTCCTACTGTCCCCTAAATGGGATCAAGAGCTCTGTGAATAATCAGTAATAGAGTATTAGTTGTACTTAAATGCTTTTGTGCACCTCAAAATACCTCTCAATTTAGGTATTACTAAAAAATATCTTCAATCTAAAGATTATCTGACCAAAGGATTGTGGCTTTTAGAATGGAATACACTCAAAAATGGCTCTGCTCTGCAAAGATGAGGAAGAATCAAAAGGTATTTAAGGTATTTATTGGCGTCAGCCTGACTTAATAGTGTGCAACAGAACTAACCAACTGCATCCAAATCGTGTCCACTTAATTCCTAGCACGATGAAAAATACATAACAATGCCAGTAAAATGATGGTTTCTTGGAGCAGGCAGCCCACATACGGCAGACTCTGAGTCATTCTGAAGAGTTTTCCTCACCCATCTTCATAAACGCTAAAGCCAAGGAGAGCATTTTCATTCTATAACTGTCAACTGTAAATCCTTCAGTAGTGTAGGATCCAATCTTTCCCTCTGCATTAGATTTCCTGAGCCATCTCTGAGTATTATCATGCCAAAAGGCAATAAATCTGTTGTTTTTTTCTAACATGAACTCAATAAAAATATACAAAAGCTTGTAGTTATTTCAAATTTTGCATAGCTTAAATCTTTCTGAATCCAAAATAATCACATAATCACATATTAACTCAGCATCTTATAAAGACTTACCTTATCACAGGAAGTTTCTCACCTAATTAAAAAAACAGACATAATTTAACTAGAATTTACGCAATATCTGAGTTCCACTACTCTCTGTTAAACTGAACTGAAATTGCCTGTGCTATTAGGATATCTAGTAGACTGTCTGTCAAATACATGCTTATTACGTAAAGGATTTCAAAGATTTGGCAGAAGAGCTTAACATTATTTTAGCATACATTATTTGACAATTTACGGAATTCTGTCAGTTTTTAATTATTTTCATTGATCTTCTGAAGTTCTTGAAATCAATCATTTAAAAAAACAAAGCGAGAAACCCTAAATATCTTTTCCTGGACCAGAACAGAGTGGGAATGCAATGCTAGCTGATGTTCCTTACACAACAGCTGTAGTGCCACAGTCTGTACTCTTAAAGAGAAACTGTGAAGGGGGCTTCTCATTCCTCTGGAACAAGAGGAAAATTTATTTCCTCACTGAGTAAGTAGCACACTTGAAGCTTTCTTCCAAGTCAAGATTAGGGAGGCCCCATATGAGGACCTCCAGCTGCCATAGGGTGTGTGTCAGTCAGGCAATGATCCAGACAGAGTATCAGAACTAAATCCACTTCCAGCAGCCTCAGTAATGAATCTGTCTTCATATTCCTGACAGCTGAATCCCACCCCCCAAACAGGGCTCTTGACATAACGAGTATCTGAAAGAGCTGTCAAACCGTATCAACAGCCATCTTCATATCACCAATCTCTAAATCCAACCCTATCCAAGGGCATCCCTCTATATGTAAAAACCAGAAAACATAAAGGGGAGTCTAGAGCATTACTGCAGTAACTACTGCCAGTGACTGAACAACAGCTATTGATCCAGGGGTTGCTTTAAGGACTACACAGATTAATACAGATATGTTTAGTCCACACCAGTTTCCATGATTGTGCCCCACTATCACACTCGATCATTACTCTCTTTGAAAGAGTCAATTCACTTGCTACCACCTTTACAGTACCCAATGGCAGTCCCAAGATCATTACTGGTAATCATCTTCACACAGAAATTCAAGCTGCAAACACCTGTGCTCCTCTTGCACAAGTTTAGAGCAGCCAAGAGAGGAGTTATCTACCCCTGAAAGCCTCCACCAAATTCTGCATCACCAGCGCTGGCTCCCTGTAGACAGTTTCACCTGAGAGCACAACCCATTTCCCATTTCAAACTGCCAGATTTTTCTGCCCTTTGCTAGACCAGGCATAACATAACAGAAACTGGTAACCTCCACTTGCTTGCTCCCTTCCTTGCCCAACTAAAAAGTTGGAAAGAGGAGTGCAGCAAAGCCATAGTCCAACTTTTACACAAAATCTGTAATTTTTGTCTCTTTCCACTCCTGGAGGAGAAAGAGACTGAGAGACAGATAAAGAGATTAAACTACATCGGGAAATATTCCCAAGCAGAAATTCACCTCAGATACAGAGATGGCCAGCGTAGACCACCAAGAATCTTAGGTTTTGAAAACTGAGTGAAAATGTTGCCGCTTGTTTTTACGGCAGAAGTGTGGCTCTCATCTAATAAACCCTAAAAGATGACCCCATCCTCCCTCCGCAAACAAACAGCAGCAGCCAAAGCAGGACTGTCATTATGCTCTCTCACTGTGACCCTCGGACTCTTGCCTGCAGACCTCCAGTTCAGCCATAGCTTTGGTAGCTTGTCCACAGAGCATAATTATACACAGCAGGTAAACCCTGCCACCTCCCTCTTCTATACCAGTGCTCCAATGTACAGCTTTTCGTATGTCCTTTACAGCTCTATTTGCAAAGGCTCACATCTAAACTGTGGACCATCATGGCAAATATGTGCTGAAGGAGAAACTTGACCCATCCTCTGCTACTGCTTTTGATCCAGCTGTCCTGTGGAAAGAAGAACATTTTTTAACAGCCCATCCTGTCACAATCCTCAATATTTTCTTGCAAATGAGCTTCCTTACCAGAAATACTTCCATTTCTCAGGTAACTCTTCCTCAGAACGGCCTGGCCCTGGAAGCTGGGGGTTGCTGTGGGTCTTCATAAATTAAGCACTTCAAAACAATGAGTCATTGTACTGACGGTACCCAGCCAAAGGTTTTCTTCTGGGATGAAGCCAGGTTTTGGGGTGATACCTCCAGAAAAGTTAAGCACTTCTTTGCTGCTTTGCTAACAGGCTTCATCTTGCTGCCTCACCTTTCTTTGGAAGTGTGTGATATAGCTGGTCTGACTGAACTAAGGTCAACATCCACGGTTCAGGTTGGGTAGTTCCCAGCACTAAAATGTCTCCTTACCCCTTGTCACAAACAACGTTCACCTCTGCATTCATACGCATCTCACTCTCTCATAAGAAATGGCGTGTTTCCAGCTTAGATAACAACTTTGGAGACATCATACCATAGGAAGCAGAAGTTCTTCCCTATAACCACAAAGCTGGTCTGCAATGGAGAAAGCTCATCTCATCTCAACACCTAATGACCATTAATGAGCTAATGGAAACTCTCCAGTACTAGTTTTGGCTGTCCTGTTATCACATGCAGTGTACACGTGTATATGCGAAAGCCCTGTCTTCCCCCGGCAAGGGATTAAGCTTGGATTGCTTGAACTAGTAACTCGGAGCAGAAATCATGGGCAAGGGCAGGAGCCTGCAGCTGCTTCTAACATACTGAAGAGCTTAGAGACTAGAGCGAGGGTACAGACAAAATTCCTATTGATATAGAATGTAAAACTTACATATTCTTTGAAAGTTTCAGCCTGATATCTGTAAAATATTAACTTGCAGTGAAAAGGTGTGAAACAGTATCTCTGTCACAAGATCAACAGACCTTGAACAAGATCATTAAGTCACACCCTGAAGAAACTGGCAGACATTAAGATAAGGGGAACCAAGAACATCAGCACCCAAGGTAAGCGCAGAAGAGCTAATTGAAACCAGCACATACCACGACAGGCTGTGACATACCAATCAGTGACCCCACATGGAAGAAAGGCTCAGCGTTCATGGAAAGGACACTGAGAGACCCCTATGCAATGACCACTGGAGACCCCCAAAGACCACCGACTCAAATCACTGAGCATGTGTGATTGGGAGGAGAGTATGTAAATGAATTCTGGGAACTCACTATAATAAGACTGCCTTTTCCAGGAAACAAGATTAATACGTATATCTTTGTTCTATATAAACTGTATGCTTTGGTTGTGCAGCATGCACATTAGACGGGAATATCCCCTGCGCATCGGGCGCCGTAAATAAAGAACGCCTGCTTTCTAAAACTTCAAGACAAGTCTTAGAGAGTTTTCCACAAGCTGTAATTTTCAGTATCACTATCTCCATCAACTCCTATAGCTCTTCCTCAAGTAAAAACATACCTTCAAAATGCCAAACAGTGATTTTGTCTTTCTCCCAAATCAAAGAAAAAAGCAAGAACCGGCACGTGGCCCATCTCTGGCACACGGTGTTTTGTGCTCCTCTCTCCACAGTGCCCACATCCCAGGCATGCTTTCTGCTTTATCTATTTACTTTAGGTACTCTCTCTTTAGATGACGTTTCTCAGGCACTTGAGCAACTTGCAGCCAGGATCACCACATCCTCTTTCAGGAAGAGCTGCTACCCCTACTTGCTGTGGGGAAAGAGGCACAAAGCCGTGCAAGCACTTGCCTGCAGCGGCACAAGTCATCTCAGACTCCCCTTCCAATCAGTGGAGAGCTGTCAATACCTGCCTTTGGCCAGCTGAACTAGGCCCTGGAGGCACTTATTTCTCTTCACTGCCTGTAAGAGCAGACCCCTCTTGACTACTGCATCTGCACTATAGGCATATAAATCTAACAGAGGTATAACCCACCCAGGAGGTATATTGTTGAGCAAAGACTGTTAAGTCAGAACTAACCTAGGGAAGACAATCCTTCCTGTTTAATTCTTTCCCTGATGCCACATGCATGCAGAGCACATGAAGGAAGCAGGGGACAGAAATTGGGCAATCATATCAGAGTTCCCTTTGTCATTTTCCTTACCCATCAGATTTAATGTTTGCAAAGCTGCCTTTGAACTCCAGCAAACAGCTTGCTTTGATATCCAGATGCAAATAGCACTGTTTGTTAAGTGGGCTGTAAATGGATTTCATAGTTCATTTCAAAGCTGCCACACACATGAGCACAGTAAAGCTAGAAGGCCCAGCTGGAGTCTTCTCTGTTGTAGAAAGATGAACAGAGCAGGATCACTCAGCCACCTTATTTGCAGTGACAGCAGCCTGCTCCTCCTGCCAGAGACCAAAAGAGAGGTGTCAGGCCGGACTTCAGTGTGAAGGGAGAAGCCTGTCACGTACAGACAGAAGGCATCTGGGCCGCTTCCCGAGAAGTTTGACAACTAGGCAGACCCATGGAACCCCCTTCTTGCCCTCCAGAGCTTGACATTGCAATTGAGTAACAGACTGCCCCAAAAGGTAAAGAAATGGGAAGACATGGGGAAGCTCAGACAGGAATGATCATATCCCTTTTCAGCCTGGAAGCTGCAAACCAGAATTTCTCAAGCCTAGTATCTCTACATCTGCTTCTATAAATGTGGTGACAGTTTTCCAAATGGCATATAGGATCTTTTGGAGATATACGTACGACTTAAGAAAACAAAACGGACAGACGGTATCACCTTTTCTAGATGCTACGTCAAACTCTCTTAAAAGAGATCTTTAAAATGCTCGGGCATGCAAGAGATCTGGCATGGTACAGTACATAATACTTTTAAATGTCTAAATATACTCCATTGCACCTTTTGTGACCTCCCGGAATCAAGTTGCTTAAGTGCCAAAAAAAGGAAAGGAAGCGATTGATTTCTACTTAGTTTACCTAGAGCTCTGATAGAGGGGTATTCATTTATTTATTTCAGCTGTTCTTTGCCGAACTTAGCTCAAGAAAGGGTTATGAAGCCATGTCATGAAAAGGTCTTGCGTCTCGCACAAGGAAGTGAAAAGAATTTCTGAAAGTAAGAAACAAGTCAAGTTCCACGTAAACTAAAAAGAAGAGAACAACTCTTGACAGTAAATGACTTCATTCTAAGCCTCAGTTTCCCCTAAGCGGTCAACAAATTTATGTCAGAATTTCATAAAACCAAAGTATTTGAAGCTTTGCAAGGAGGTATTGCTTTACATCGAAAGCGCTCCTGAAATACCCTTTGCACATGAACCTGCCTTCCAAGAGACTGGATGCAAGCTGGGGCGCGGGGACG
>NW_009260839.1:2802780-2808026 GCF_000687185.1 Egretta garzetta | reverse complement strand
GGCCGGGAGGGGCCGGGAGGGGCCGGGAGGGGCCGCGCAAGGGGGGCTGCGCGCCCTGCGCGGCGCAGGGGGGCGGGAAAGCGGATGAGACCGGCAAACGGTCCCAAGCGTGCGCACAGGGGCGCTCAGATCCGGCCGCCGGTTGGGGTGCAAGCCCCGCGAAAAACAACTTGCAAAAGGAAGCACTCATGACTACTGCGCACCCCATCAGCAAGTTTGGGCTGATGTCAGAGCAATCTTTCCCGTAAACACACATCCCCTAGTGCATGACTCAAGGATCCACACAAGAAGAGATCAGAAACCCCAATGACAACTGCAACTTTTTGTTCTTCAGGGTGGAAACCAAATCAAAACATTTGCAGCCCTTCAGCCGGGACAGCTTTCCACCCGGGAGGTGATGCAGCACAGAGGGCGTAGGCTCGCCCCTAGCAGAATGCCGCTGGAGCCAGAGGCTGGCAAGCAAATTACTCTGTGCAGCAGCAGCTCCAAGTGACACGAACTATACCCATTCATGTGCTAGTAATATTTTTTTTTTTATACTAATGAAGGTTGAGCAGGAAAATAATTATTTTCATCCTCTTTGCTCCTTCCCTCAATTGCAGATACTGCCCTTGGTGAAGAGCGCAGGTTCCCTAGCCAGATCCCAGATCCAGTCTCAGCACAGTCGCAACCGCCCAGAGCTCTCATGAAATGGACACAATGAATTTAGTCACTCCATTACCACTATGTGTAAAATGGGTGTAATGTTTAAGAGGTTAAAACTACTGCAAGGTTCAGTTGCTTACAGAAAGAAATATTGAATATAAATAAGTACATTATTTGTATAAATACTTCTTCAAAAGGCTAAAGTTAGAGATACCAGATGGAGATCTGGTGCGATACTCTAGAAACGCAGAAACATTTTCCTGTACATGCTGTATTAAAATGGTAAACATGACTGAATCGATGACTCAGATTACTTGAAACACTTCTAGGAAGGGTCACAATTACGTTTTGTCTGATTATCACTGAATATATTATCTATGGTTAAACATATATGTTACAACTAAACCATTAACTTTGATCTTGCATTAAAGCAAATTTAACAGCATTCACATCATTATCTGGTATTCAGCACTCCACCTCCAGTTAGAGCATAGAGAGCACATGTGAGAAAATGCTACTGTACCACATCTCTCGCTGCTTCCGTTAGGCACCATTCTCTTCCGCTTACCTCATGCATTTCTAGTTCCACGTTACCTCATGACTTTCCACAGAGGGACAGATGCAGAGGAAACTTAACACTGGCTTTGCTGTGTTGAACAGCTTTGCCTCTTCAGTTCTACAGAGCTAAACGTCATCGAAATCCCCATTAAGTCACATTTATAGCAAAGTTCAAAGAATTAAAACCATTAACAATAATGTGCAAAATTGTGTAATAAACTAGTCTGCTCTACGGCTTTCACCCCAGTAAGTTAGTAAACTGTCATTTGTTAGGCTGTAACTCGGCAACTTGAACAAAGCATGAGCGATAGATCAGGCCACAGTTGTTGGCACGGCACATCCAAAGGTGCACTTGCGCAGTCACAGCTGTGTACGCATGCAGACGCTGTGCACAGCACAGCACATCAGCCTTAAAGAGGTCTCCCACCCCCACAGGGCACGTTACTAACAGCACACAAGCCTGCTAGTTTAATACTAACCTGTGCACTTTTATACCTGTACACTGCACTTGCAGCAAATTTTGGACATAGACACAGAACATCCATGGATACTGTGGGCGCCAGAGGGATTTCCTATATACAGTAAAAACAAGTATTCAGGGGCAAAGAGCAGCAGTGTTTACTGACTGTATGGAAAATCTGCATTCGTAAGTGAGCATGAATCAGCCTGCAAGCTCACTGTTTGAGTCAGATGGATCCTGTACTGACACAGCTACAACTAAGCAATTGCACATCCCTTTTCCTGCTGGTCTTAAGGGAAAATTCAGCATTCAGCCAGTTAGGATGTACAGATTTATGTTAAAGAGAGTGGAACCAACAATTAGCAGCTTATTTTTCATATACAGAGTCAAACACACTATTAAAATGAAATCTAATGGTACAAAATACTTTAGAACATATCTTCTGTTGCCAAGGTGCTAAATGTGAGTTTTCTTTCCTGAAAAATGTTTTTAATGAACTCTAGAAACTACTACAGATCACCAACTTTGCTACTTTTTTTCCTGATTTTGGCCTTTGCAACAGCTGTAGAATAAGCCTCTCTCTTTGAAAAATGCACACAAGACACACAGATTGTGCTCAACAGGTTTACTCAGACTGGACTCTTAAATGCTCAAGAAAAAGGCACAGATTAAAAGAGACTCTGATGACTCTTTTGAACACATCAAATGGGATTTTGTTTATAAGAAAAAAAAAAAATACTGCTATGAATTGTATGGGCTGAAAAATGCAAATAGTCTTCCCTGTTCCTAATTAATGGCCTTCATTAAAATGGAATTTAAATTAAATTGTATAAACATATGAAATAAAGTCTCAGTATTAGGAAGTTTTTCTTTTGTCTCCTCTATGTACAAATCTTAGTATACAATTTTTACTTTTCATTATACATTTACTACATACTCTTTTCCAAACCGTGTGAGAGCAACTGTAAAGTATGTGTTTCAAGAAAATGCTTTGCATTTGGAAAGAATCCACCTGCTTTCTTGGCTGGCAGTACCAATCAGAACTTAGGAAGAGATGACAGGTCAGGGAGGGTGTCCCCTCAAATGTAATCATCCTCTACCGGTTCACCGTTGACATCGCAGTAATGGATGAAGATAGCCACCACACGTTGGAATACACCTTTTTTCATCTGGCGCAGTTCAGAGATCTCTTCTCCTATTGTTTCCATACAGATGTCTGCAGACAATTGTCCTTTCCTTCGCGGTGCGTAAATAGTAGCTGTGGAAGGCACATAAGAATAAAAACTAGAATCTTTCCTATAGAGAAATTCACAAGAGAATCTGTTTTGCTTTAAATGAGATAGTCTTGGAAAACAAATCAAACAGAAAAATCTTCCATTAAGCAACCATGTTTAAGGAATATTATTCAGGCAAAAAATGTATTCCGCCTTCCCCATATTTAAACCTTTTGATAGCTCCAACACTCACTTAATGTACGCAATGTCCATATGTCTGTGAGTGAAGGGAATCCCAGCACGTAACAAAGCCTTCCCCCTGAGACTTAGAATCTGACATGCTTTCAGGTTATCCATTTCAATGATCACTTAAATGTTTTATAAATAAGAGCAGTTAAGGATGAAGCAGCAGTCTTGTCTTTATTTTTTATGGCTTTAACATCACGTTTAATCTAATTACTCTTTTAAATGAAATACATATTATTTTTTTATAATTCAGACTACATACTGAACTACAAGCATTAAGCCTATGAATCAGTTTCAAGTTAAAATTAAAAAAAAAGAATCAGAGAACAGTATAGCCAAAAAAGATTTTTTTTCTCATCCTCTTGAGCTTCATCCCCTTGAACTGGAGCTAGATAAGACTATCCAAAACAATGTCAATTAGAAATACCTCTAATGAAGGAGATTCCAAGATTTTCCTAATTAAGTAGTGGAAGAACATATTTTTCTCTGCTACCAAGCAAGGTTCTTAATTGAGCCCTAGGAACTGCCCACCATAATATTTTATAAGACATGCTCCTAAGTAGCAAGAGGCATATCTATCCTAAACTCCAACCCACACCACTTGTTACAGAGTTTTCAAGTCCAGTTCTTTCCTCTTTTCTCCAAAGTTTCTGTGAGTCTCACTTCTCTTTGCTGGACTCTCTTCAGCCTACCTTACCAACCTTTTTAAGGCTGGTAAAGCAAAGCCAGAGGCAGTAATGCCAGTAAACTCCACAGAACATGAATTGCTGGGACCATACATCACAACATTAGCTTTGTGTGTGGTTTAAATGCACTTATTCTTCTGGATATGACAAACCCATCACATCTTTAGGCTAAGCACCAGATTGGCTCTCTGATTTTGTCAGTACTAGGGGTCTCCAGCTGGTCAATACACTGTTGTAGTACTATGGCCCTGTCCTCCGCTGGACCCCCTCCTTGTCCAGATCCGAGCACTGCGACAAGTAGTTATTTATAGTCTACCAAAAATAGCATAAGAAATAGAAAACTGAAAAAATAAATGAATGCACTGTCAGCTTGGGACAAGGCAACATGTTGAAGTTCTGTGAACACATTAAAAAAATATTACTCACTTCTCTCATCATCCTCAAAGTCATATCTAGCATAGCTGTTCGGCTCTGCTGTTCTCAGTGATCTCAACCATGGGAAGTCAGTAATCATGGAGTAAGGGGCACCATCCACAATGCCTAGAAGACAGAAAGGATGAGGATATAAAGAGGACAGTGTCACTCCTGCAGCATCAGCACTCTTCATGAAGTAAACTTCATTGATATCACATAGATCGGTCACTCCAATACAGGAAAAGCACCTCCTCGCTTCAGTTCCCCCATCCTGTGCCAAAGGTCCTCCACTTCCCTCCAAGAATTGTTATTCATGTCTCTTGTAACTTGCTGTAAAGTTACTTACTAGCAAAAGACTGATCATCAGCTTTTAGCTCTCTATAAACACTCACCTTCTAGAGTGTAAATATCTCGTCCCCAAGGGTACTTAGTGTATTTCTTCAGGTCTTCATCAGTTCGTGTAGCTTCAGGGAAGAACTCATACTTAATAAGCTCTCTAGAGAGAAGGAAGAAGAGATTACAGCCAGTAGTGATAGGAAATGTGAAGGCAGGAAGGAGAAAAACCAAACGGGAAATCCTATTACACAACCTTTCCTTTAATGAGCCTGATTCCATAGAAACACTCCTCCAAGACCCTCACACAAACTCAGTATGCAATCCCTTCACTTTTGAGAGTAACCACAGAGAATATGGACAGTTGAGATGAGAAACCAATTAAGCTACCTTTTAAACATAGCTTTCTATCTGTAAGGAACAATCCAACACAGCTGCAACTAAACAAAACTTCCAAAGTAAATTTGTTCTCCTAGTAATTTTAGTGAAAAAACAGGACAACAAAAACACTGGTTTAAAAACAGGTGGATGAAAGCCACTGTAACAATTCCTTGCTGCTGGGAATTTTTGCTCCTCAGTACAGAGCTGATACTGATTGCACATCATCTTCCCCAGAAACTAACATTATTTCTTGGAGTAAATCAGTCTCTCTCTTTCATAATTAGAAGAAACTTGTTTGCAGATTCAGAG
>NW_009260839.1:2781651-2802729 GCF_000687185.1 Egretta garzetta | reverse complement strand
GGAAAATTCTACAGTTTTTCATATGTGTAGGCTTATTTAAGCTACATTTTGTGTAAGATATATCTCGACATTGAAATTTTACATTGTGCCATCTAGAATTCAACCTTCCTTAGTCAACAGGCCTTTTTTTTTTTAATTCGGCTAACAGAATACAGCAAGTCTACAGCTGGACAGAAGCTGTAGCTGGTGAATCAGGATTGAACACCTTCTCTGTAAAGTTACTGAAGGGTAAGTACTCACTGGTTGATATTTGCTATTGTGTCCATCCAGCTCCGAATGCGCACCTTATTGCGGACATTAGGTGGGTTACTGAATTCATGAATTATGCAAATGTGGTATGGATAAGGACCACTAAATATCTTTTGCTCGAGAGTCAACGTGTCCACCTATGAAAGGCAGCAAACAAAGAGTTGTAACCAAAAGAAACAGAGATGTGATTTTAGAGTCAAGAGCAGATTCTGGGGGAACACGTCCAGTGAAAAGAAATTTTTAACAGCGTGCATAATCAAATACACGATTAGGTGGAGTAAAACTTTCCTAGTGCAGCTTTGCCAATGAGTCTTCCTGAGTAGTGGAATTTGATGGGACACGTCTATTTTCAGATGCATTTCACAACTCTGATATGTAAGTAAGCTTTCATAAAATTACATAATGGTCTAAACTACATTCACTTTCTCCAAATTTGTCTCTGGCTTGGGGGGAGGGGTTGAGTTTTGGTCGCTTGGTTGTGGTTTTTTTTGGGGTGTGTGGGGGTGTGTGTGTGTGTGTGTGTTGGGTTTTGTTTTTTTTTTTCTGTGTGTGTGTGTGTGTGTGTGTGTTGGGTTTTGGTTTTTTTTTTCCCCCTAAGTCTTACCACTGTCCTCTAAGAGCTAAAGGAAGAGATCTAGTTTCAAAGAAAAGCCAGCTTCTTTATGAAATCAGTGTTCCCTTGTTGGTCAGGCAAACCAAGCCAGAAAAAGCATTACTTTGGCATGAGACAGAAAGTCGAAAAAACATCCCATATTTTAAGTTAAGCTCTCTTACTTACTTGTCAAATGACCTCAACAACTCACTAAATGTCAGTGCTTACATCTCCTATGTGTAAATCTGGGGGAGGAAAGGGTGGCTCCCAGTACAACTGCCTTGCAACACTGTTTAGCATCAAAAGAGGATGCAGCTTGCAGTAAAGTAGTATTCAAAACACTAACTGCTGTTACTAAATCTAATCGGAAACGGAATAAAGATTTCAGATACCTATGCCTATGTCATGCTTCTGCTTATACATAACTACAAGCTGACTTAGTAGCATCGAGTTCTTACTTTCAAGTAACTTTTAGTTATTTAGTTTGGAATTAATTCAATGCATCATGATTTTTTACAGTATCTTCTAATGCAATGAATATCGGAGATGGTAAAATTAAGTCTTAAAATTCAGTATCATCCAAGTTTCAGACTCTGCAATAAAAGCCTCGATGGGATAAAGTTTTAATAAACAAGTTTCTCAGAGTTGTGTTATCATAACATTTACATTTCTTGCATTAATTGAAAAACACAGGAAGCCAAGAGTGGTGAAAGAATACAGGCAGAACTTCAGATCTGTTCATGATTAAATGAAAGTTGGCTGTGTACCTGCTGCATTGGACGGAGATAAATGATCCGGTTTCTTTCTGGTGGCATCCTGAGAATCTGATCCAGAACCTGATCCATGTTTAACTTCTTGCACTGGGCATAGTCAAACCGATTGACAACTGGTGCGTTTTCTACTTTCAAGTGTTTCAATACACGGCACCTTGTAGCTATAAATCAGCAAACAAAATTATTAAAAGAAAAGAAATATAATACTGAAAGGCTCTCTGGAGCCTCCTGTCAGAGATTTTCAAAGCCAACTGTTTCAAAAGGTGGCAAACAAGTAATGTAAGTAACAGACAATTAGTGAAGTAGTTTAGATAGCTGGCAACCTAAGTATATTGAAGAAACAGACGAGCTGTTCATTTCTTCCACATTATGATCAAACTTTTAATTTGTGGCCTTGTAAGAAGAGTCCTTTTAAAAGGCCATGTCAAATTTAATATGTAAATGTAAAAGAAAGCTATTTCCCTTTTAGTAACCCTGCTCATGTAATCAAAATTTAGTTAAAAATTAATGCATGTTCTGAGAAGTATTCTGGAATAAAGACAAATAATTTCTTCATTGTCTGCTAAGTAGAGATACCTCATTTCAGAAGAAAACATGTTATTTAGTGTAGATGTTGCAGAAAGCAGTAAATGACCCAACGCGTCAATACAGGACTAGTCACACACCTTGGCATGTGAATCTAATGCGGCTTAAGTGCCATTATTTGAAACAGATTTTTATCATGTCAAGAGGAAAGTATCATCATGTCAGCTAAATAATCTATGGAAGTAGGAAGAAACAAGAGATAAAGCAAGGTACTCTGAAACTCATTTCACCAACTTCCAATTACTGTATTATCACTCTTCAATAAACATCTCGTCTTGCTAACTGTCGTATAATTTCATCTGTTGATTTTCAGATATTAATCTTTACTAAACCTGTTACAACTTACAAGGAAAGAGGCATTCAGATCGAGCAGCAATATTTGATGTTCTAAGCATCAGTCTGACTTGTAGCAAAGCAGCTGATAAATACAAAATAAGCAGTGAACTGACTTTAATTCTTTCAGAAATTTCTAATAAAGCTAGACAGAGGAGGTACACATGACATTAACCACATACCATGGATAAACATCATTTTGGGGCAGTCTTTCAGTACCAAATCTGTTATTCCACAATTGGTCAAGGTTATTCCAACAAGGTTTTTGGATTTCAAAGTCAGGACCTGGTGAAAATTTAAAAAGAAAAAGAAATAAACTATGACAGTGTAAAAACAAAGAAAAAATAAAGTGAATTTTAAAAAGATACTGCCAAATATAGAAGGATATTAACTGGATACTAATCAACAGCTTCTGTTTGCAACAGGTATTTGAGATGACTAGGCTACTGATGGCAATGAGGAAAAAAAGACTTTCTGCTCATCAGCAACATCACAAAACGTAAAGCAACAGCTTCACAAGGTTAAAAGAGGAGCCATATCAGAAAGCACAATTTCTATCAGAAAACCTAAGTATCATCTCTCAGGAACTTCAAACCCTCTACTATTCAATTTCTATTTTTCAAACACAATGACAAAAATGGCAATTCTGGAGAGTAGCTGTTGTTTAAACACAGAAAGAAGGTATGGCAGAGAATCATGATTTGAACTTCCTATACCAATGTATTTTACCAACGCTGTTTCCTTCTAACCACAGACAGTTAAAAAAAATTAAAAATCATAATACCGTTCTTTCAAAATGGCGTATTTTAAGAAGAGTCGTCAGGTACCCACAAATATCTTTTATGCTAATCAGAAAAGCTGTAATGCATCTTAGTAACCAGAAAAATATTATGGGACACATTGACAAATGCTATCTTAAATTAGCGAGGCTAAGCTCTTCACTGGACAGAGAGGGGAAAATAAATGCAGGCAGGTTCCTCTACAGCAAAACTCAGAAGCTTAAGTTAGCTGTTCAGAGTCACCCTCTGAGGCAATCTCATGCTTGGCTAGAATATGAACCTTGGGTAAACAGCCCCAATACAGTAAGCCCGACCTTGCAACTTCTTCCATGACTGATCTTCACTGCAGAAAAATTAACTCATGTTATTTATATACCAAGAGAACTTCCAGTCTGCAAAGTAACAGCGGAGTTGCTGTGTCCAGAGGTAATTACACATCCCATGTTTCTTTTAACAGCAGTACCCTATGCTGTCATTTAAAAAATAAATGTCAGAGAATAAATTTTTTCTCTGCACATCAAGGACACTGTGGGAAGGCAGGACTTCATGCAGCATTACAGCCAGGAGCATCTGACAAACTTCAAGATTAGCTTTAGCTTATACTTTGCTCTTCTCAGGCCAGAGTACCACTGCACCTAACACAGTAATTTCCTCTACATGGTTAAGTCCAAAGAGAGCAGCAATATCAGTTATAATTCATCTGAGTCTACACTGAAGACAAGCTTGTGTAATTCCATCATTGTTCATGAGCATTCCCAGCTGATAAACCTGTAGCAGGTGAGGAAAAAGACCTTACTTGAACATGATCATCTTCAATAACTGGGTCACTTGTACTTGTGGACTTGTCAGCTGTCCTTTTCCGCTTTGTGGTTTGCCGTGGCTTTGGCTTGGCCACCTCTGGAAACAGAAAACCAGAAAAATCTTTCCTCTGTTTACACTTAAGGAGAACAGAGGCATTCCCTAGCTGAAAACATCCAGTAAGAACATACATTTCTTACATAAGCAGATCAAAATACCTGTCTGGCTCGAAAGCAACTATATCTCTTTTCCTTGCACAAAAACCACTTTCAGATTTGTTGCTCAGAATCATTCATACTAAATAACTTGGGCCAGGGCGGTGGGCTGTTTAGATGAAAACACAGGAATGCTGAACCTACAAGTTCAACATCACAGAAAGATGCGGAGCCAAGAAGAGAACAGAATATGAATTATTAGATTACACTTGGTTCTCTGCAGCAAACAGAACATTCTTGACAAATACAAAAACCAAAATAGCTTTACTGTTTTAAACAGTATAAATAATCTCAAACTATTGAAAGTCTGCTCTTTATAACTGTCACTAAGTTTTTCCTAATAGGATGCCCAGGTATAAAATACTTTGATGTTCCCAAGCTGCTTCTTACTCCATTTCATGCACCAGTGACATCAAATTCCTGCTTGATTTAAAAGATGAGGCTTTGAAAAGAAATGATGATAGATGACCACCCTTACTTCCTACAGTAAGAGAAAAAAAATGCCCTAGAATTAGTTTTCTGTGATTAATAGATCAAAACGAGAAATGATTTTAATAAAATTAAGCTTCCTTTGACTTTTTTGTTAAAACATATGGCACGTTCACAAAGATTCACAATCAAGACAGAAGTACAAAATATTACAGACTATATATGAACTACTGCATGCTATATTACCATTAACGTTAAAAAATACCTCTTCTCCTACTTAACATCATCAAATTCCACCAATACACGCAAACTATTAATTAACATGTGACATTCAGTGGGCCTATGAGCTCCAGAACTCAGGTTACTGCTTTAGGGAATCCACAGGTTGAAAGATGTAATATTAAGCACTCAACTCATGGCACCCATAAATCATCTCCTCCAGGGATTTTTTTGACAGTTCCTAGAGTATCTATAGATATTTAATTACTTCCTAGCTATATTATAGGAAAAACTTTCTGATTTTGTGTTGAATTGTTCAAGGTGCAGCCCAAGTACAAGAAATCTTTACAGGAGTTTTAACATAACATGCATTTTAAAATGCGAAAAGCTTGCTTCACTACAAATGCAAAATAAAACAAGTTTAAAAAAACCTCACTTATTACAAGAAAAAGCATGGCTTACATTTTTACTAAAGTAAAAATCAAAATTACACATTGAGTCATCCTTCAGCCAGCTAGTCTGTGATGATAATGCTTTTAAAATTGCACTGTCTTTAGTATTTTACTTGTTCCACTATTTAATGAGTAAATAATTTAAGGGAAAAAAATCCTTCTACTATCAAACATGGATTTGTTACAGAAGCCAAAACCCACAATGTCATTTATGCTAGAATAATAGAAAGTGGTCATATTCAAGGCACATTTTTAGACTATTTATGGAAAAACATTTCCAACTGTATAACAAAGCATTTTCAGATTATACTCTAACGAGTTGTATATGCTATCCTAGTGAAGAAAAGCACTGTACTAGCCAGGCAGAAGAAGCCTCACTGTCCTATGTATTAAATACAGATTTAAAAGATAAAAATGACACATCAAGTCTCATATTCTGCCTCAAGCATCAGCTAATATCTGATGTTTCAAAGAAGAAAATAAGTGCATAATGACATACACATAATTGTAACAGAGTTCTGACTGTTAATAAGCAAAATATAGGAAATACTGAGACGTTTTTCTCCACGAGCAGAACAGATCTTTTTCCTGACTAACAACTGGAACATGAAAACAGAGATACTTTCAGAAGGATATCCTAATTTAATATTGAGATCTGACTGACTTCATGTTTTGGTAATGGTTGAGGATAGAAAGGAAATACTTTCTTTTGATTTTTGTAGACTAATTATTAGTCATAATGGAGCAAGGTAGAAAACAGACATTTTAAATTTAACAAGATCATCAGTCTGAGATGCATCTAGCCACAGAACAATATCCTAGGTGATTTAAGTTTTGTTAACACTTGGGTGCATTCAGATAAACTGGAAAGACACTAGGACATACTGTGTTTGAATCATTTCATGTTAACAGAGATACAAATTTGCTATCAATCTTTTCTACCTCCAACGCATACTGTTCAGTAACTAGTATGTTTCATTTTTCAGTTTCATTTTACTTGCCAGATATTCTCAGCAAAGAATCCTGGATATATTAGGTAATTATAAAGTGTGCTATGCCAGACTAAGATGATTATTTTGGAAAGCAAGTGTATTTGGAAGAAACAGCAAGTTCCCCTCTCACATCTATTCTTTTCTCACAACATTTCTGGCTTCATTCCAGCCCTTCACAACTTTGTTTTTATTTTATTGTTTTGCTTGTTTTACATCATGTGAAGCATGAACCTATTTAATAAAAAGACAATTTTCAAGGAGTTTGATCACCATGCCTTATACACTTGCAAGTAGAATCCAATATGCAGGTGCACAAGCTTGTCTCAATTATAATTATGGATTGCTTTATTGGCTGATAAAGTATCAGTTATTAACTTTTGCCTTCTTGCTAAGATCTGAGCGTACCTGCTGTCTTCTTCCTTTTAAAGGGAGAATTTTAATGGGGGAGACAGTCTTATGTTTCAATGAATAACAGCCTTCACAGGAAGAGAGAAGCTGTCAAAAGAAGTTGCATTTGGTTTTCAAATGAGTAAATCAAACACTGTTTAGTATGTACGGATAACACATACAGAAATACTTGCATGGAGAAAAAAGTCACCGGCACTCTTTCAGAGAGACCTGTTATTTTACATAGCTATGGCAGTGAAGTCAGCCATTTCTGTTCCATCAATATTCTGTCCCTTTGACAAACCACTTAGTTTTAAATTATTAACCAATAAACTTCACGTTTGACTTCAGTATTATTCACGGGTGTTGCTGTTCAATACTGTCTCATGCCAAGCACAGCAATTTACTCAGAAATTAACACTGCATGTAGGTCATACCTGACTCTGACACCAGAGGGACATGGGACAGCTTGCTTCTAGCTCTTGTTAGTGGTCGGCGAGGATACTCTTCTTTATACTCCATCGCACAGCCCCTTCTCTGGGAGCCCATGCTCTCCTTCTCACTGGCAGGCCCACAGGCACTCCCACTAGTCCTCTCATCACTGGTCTCTCCTGGAGGCCCAGAGTTTGGCAGAGTCCTAAGTGCAAAATCTGACCCAGCGGTATTTGGTCCCTTCCTGCAGACTCCACTCGTGGATGGGCAATCCCCATCGCAACACCCACTAGTCCTCTGCTGTGCGTCCTGTGGCTTGTAGCAGGAACACCTGGAACAAATGGAGCTCTCCTCGGCATCTCTCTCGCTGGAACCTTCACTTTTACAAGGCGAGCAGACACACTGCCTGGATTCACCTCCAATTGCTGGACTGGTGCCAGCAGAGTGGCTATTAGCTGTCTGTGCACAGTCAGGGCTGGGAGAAACAGCATTACAGGAGCTGGATGTTCCCGTTGATCCTGTAGCATTACTGCAACCTGGGTAAGAATCTTTGCTTTTGTTCCTTTCAGGCATGTCACTTGCTGCTTTCATGTCTGCTTTAATCTGCTCACTTGTTACTTGACAACCTTTCTCACAGCTGCTCTCCTCGGTATGGAACTGCTTTGTCTGGCCCACTTGGCTGGCACTACATCTCTTCCGCAGCGGTGTCTTGCCTTTCCCACTCACTGTAAGAGTTAAGCAAGAGAGAACAATGAGACAACCTAATACACAGTTTAAATAAATGCTAAGTGCTACTGTGTTAGAGACTACTTAAAAACAGAAGGCAGCCTAGAGGCCAATGACAAATCTTGTCATGACCACACTGCTATTCACATATTATGAGAATCAATATTTCTAGCAGTTGCTGAATCTCTATAATGTCTTGCAGCTATTTTTGTAGTGATGTGCTGGAGAACACTGTGCTGTCAGCAAATGAGACATACTTGCCAGAGAGGCTAGTATTTTCACAAAGCAGCTAACTGGTTAAAAAGGCCAAAGCACAAAAACATGAAAAAACACACTAACAGGCTTCTGTTTTCTTAAATATGAGGAATATATCCAATGATTTAAATAGTACCATAGATATGACTAAAGTTTAGGCTTTCAATAGCAATCCTCAGCTCCCCCTCCTGGGTATGGAAAGTGGTGTCGGTAGGTAACGGTAGTCTCAGCTTAGATGAATAAAAAAACATAGCGAATAGTGTAGAAATCACAATTGGAACTTAATGTCTACTGTCTTAATCCCCTCAGCTAATTACTCTAAACCAAGCCTGAAAAAACATTATTGGCACTACAAAAGTTTCTGCAAATTGTCTCCAAACGCAGGTTATTTCAACCCTCAAACCAGAACTGACATCTGTGCTACAAGCACAGCACTCTGCAGATTTCCAAGTTGAAACTACCCGTCTGGTTGAAATGTACTAAAACGACAGGGGGGCCAATGTGTAGGGAGTATGCTAGTTACAAGATATTTGATCCATTACAGCTTTGATATGTCCTATGCAGAAATTAAACCAGTACATTTCTCAGTCCTTCACAATGCAGGATTTTTATGTTAACTGCTTAGCTAAATATTCATTAAGGCTTAATATCATATAAATTCATCTGTCAATTACCTTTAGATTACAGTTGGACTTCAACTTCCTCCTTTCTTATGTACGTATGAAACTACTTCATTTAGAATACAAACTACAGGAAATAGCATGTCATCTCTGTTGCTGGAAAAGCCGTGTGTCATATGGCACCAGAGCCACAGATATGCAGCTTATAGCAGTAAACTCAAAAGACAGGGAATGTCCTTTTCTATGCCTCTATAATTGTCATACTACCATGAAGTTCTAGGCCTCTAACTCTGAATGACTCATAATAATACATATATTAATAATATATATAATAATATACTGTATATAATACAGTATAATAAAATAAAATACTATAATAATAATATATATACACATACACACACGCTATAATAGTAAGTGTTGCTCAGAAGTGAAGACGACAGTACAGAACATCACCCTGAGAATTCTAACCTCCAAAGCTCCCATCAAAGTAAAGTTGGTCTTAAAGTGTCCCCTTCAGGACACTCCCACAGAGCCCCCATGAACCAAAAGATGGCTACGACTCTCGTGCATTTGCCCCAACAGTCACTTTTTCTTTCAACAGCAGAGCTTTGACAGATGAATCACATAGACAACATAGCTGCAAATTTGGCTTCACAGGCACGATAAATTCTGTGCACTTGGAATTCCAGAAGAGGAGCTGCAGGTTTCTGCATGCAAAGCAGCACAACACCACTATTTTTGTGTTTCTGTACAGTGACTATATGATTAGAGCTCACAGCAGTGTGTCCTTACATCTCCATTCTAGATTTGTAACAGGAAGAAAAGAGTAGGGGCAAATAAACGAGCATGCCTTTTACAAAGCTAGAAATAAAACTGAAGAAGATAGAAAGACTGAAGCTTAAGAACAAATTTTGCTTAACAGTGCCTGGGAACCCATCTGTTCCACACCTGAAGGTTCTCTAGCTTCCACTGGATCTCTGCTTTTCTCTTCCCCATCTGAGTAATTCTGTGCAATGCTATTAGAGATGCAGGCTCTTGAAGTCCCCATGTTTTCTTCCTCATCCTCACTGTCTGAATCATGGACAGTAATAGGCGCTGCTTTTACAACGGGCTGAATACCACTTGGTCCTGAAAACAGTAGAAGAATGCCATCATGTGAAAATAAGCCAAGCATGGATTAAAGGGATGAAGAACTTCTAGAACTGCTTGAAAAAATGACAAGAGGTTAATTTGGTTCAATTTAGCCACGCATTCTGTCTCCCTCATTAAAATCCGAATACAAGAAGAGCAAAACACTGCATTTTGGCATTAAAGCATTCTAGTTTGGAAGGGGAAGTGTCACAATGTAAGACAAACCACAGGTTTTCTGTAATGTTTTTCTGCTTCAGAACAGCTTAAATATTCTTCCACAATAGTACCGGTAACTACACGACACATTATAATCAGTCCCTTAAACCTCCACCATGAAGACAGAAATGTCGGTCATAACAACTGCAATTATCCTTCTAAATCCCACCAGTAGAAGTGGAAAGAAGCAGCATGAATTATCAGGTGTCAGTATAAATATGCTTTGTTAGTTACCTCTCTTGGCTACTAACCAAAGGCATTAGCCAATCACAATGACTTATCTGCCTGTCAAATAACACAAGAAATGAAGTTAAATAACGTTTTCAGGAAATAGCTTGAAAAAGTGAACAGATACAGCATACATATATGTAATTTCATGTTGTTGGCATATTTAATAGAAAATTATGTTGTCCAGCAAACAGAGGCTATAAAAGAAATCAAGACTGCCTTATGTCACTAGTGCGTGTCACTAATGATGTCACTAATACAAATTAAGCTAACACTGGAACAAGTAGTTCTGGCTTGAAAAAAAAAAGCAAAAAGGAATCCATGTGCTGCAGTGAAAGAAGTAAGGCCATTAACACCAACATTGGAACATGATGAGCTCATTCGGCCTTCTGAGTCTTTTATTATACTGGGCACAAAACCAAGGCTTTAAGATCACGGTATTTTACTCCATATGCAAAAGAAAACTGGGAACTATTTACCAAAAGGTAATTTCTTTGCAAAACCAGAGTTACCTGCTTGCTCCTCGTCAACCTCCATAGGAACAACAGCCTGGCTGTGACCTGGGAGCTCATTCTGGCCCTGCCCAGCAGCCACCCCTTCTTCCTGTGCCACCTCTTCCATCTCATTGAGTGCTGAAAAGATTAAGATGAGGTCAGGAAGAGGAAACAGAAGGAACACAGCCCATAAGCACAGGAGGAATTCAACTGACACCCACAGAGTCAGAGAATCTTCAAGAAATTAGTAAAGTAATAGCTGCCTTGATTCCTTCAGTGAGTCTCTAGGTTGTACAAAGTCTTTCACAGATTTGTTCTCCATCTCTTTAGCCAAGTCTCCAGCCTAACTTTTGGGGTTTACTTCTCCCAAATTTTTCACTCCCCCTCAAAAGTCTTGTGCTACTGCTGTGAGCAGCAAAACCTGGATTTACATATTCATTCCCTCCAATGACTTCTGCCTTTGCTATGAAAGTTTAACAATATACCATCTGACACTGATGTACTCCGAGCTCTGATCAGAGGAACCTAAAAAACAATTCACACTTCCACAGATGAGTATCACACTGACTCTACATTGCTAACATCTGTACTGACACATATCATTGAATTGTAATGTGCCTGTAACAGCTATTAGCTACAATACAAAGATAGCTTTTATCACACAGGTATCAGAGATGTGCAGACAGCCCTCAGAAAGATTAAAGTTACATCTCAGGAATTGAAAGAGCAACAAGCTTTCAATGTATATTCATGTAACTGGCAATGCAAATAAAATCACTCCTTACAAAGGTTCACAAAGATCAGAGATTACCCTCAGCTGCAATCTGCTGCTCTTCAGCTTGCCCATCTTGCCGCAACTCATTCTCCTCATTCTGGTCATTTGGGTGTTGGTGATTGTTGTGGTGGATGTTTGGATTATTGTTATTCTGGTGGTTATTGTTGTTGTCATTGTCATTGTTAGAGTTCTGATTGCTGACTAGGGCTGATGAGACACCAATTCCTGTGCCTGCACTTAGGCCCACACGAGCGCAACCCTGAAAACAAAGAGCAACTATTAAGATTTGAAAACATGGACATATTATCTCAGCAACATATCCTAATGCCAACAGAAAAAGCATTCTGTCAGTAGTATGTGGGATAGCAGAATGATATGCATGTGAAGAACAGGGAAACTGTCCCTAATACTTCCTTATGCTTCACATCGCAGTGGTCCATCTTCAGTTTGGCAATCCAGAAAACTTACGCTCTATTAAACTCCTAATGAAAGGGAACTCCACAAAGCATATAATCTTACTTTAACATACTGTATTTCATATGCTATGAGATCATATCACATCAATACAAATAGCAGATTGTACAGTCTTCCCAGAACACAGTAGCCTAAAGATAGAATTAATGATCAAAGAAAGCGGGTTTTTTTTACACAGGTTTTCATTATGTTACAACAGCTGTTACAAAGGTTTGTATTACAGTGTGGGAAAGGGAATAACATGAAGAAATAAAATTCCTAAGCTTTGAAAGCACTCCAGAAAGGGAACAGCACCCCCATTTCACCCACTACAAAATCATAAAACCCCCTTAGCATTGTAAACAGATGCCCAAGAGTGAAAAAAAGCATATAAAAAGCAGCAGCAAAATGAAGTAGCAGCAGAGACCTCAACAGAAACACACAATCAATGTCAGTTTTATTTCCTGGTCACATACTCGTACAAGATCATACCTTGCCACTGCTCCCATCTGCAGAAGAAACACTATTCTCCCTAACATATTGTGATAATAGTAACTGCAAACCAAAGTAATTTATTTATTTAAACCAATTTATTTAATTAATTACAACTTTTAAAAGAATGCATAACAGCTGGAGCTCACCATATTTCCAATGAGCTGGCAACAATAAAAAGCAAAAACATTCCCTGAAAGACTCACCTTAGGAGGTTCACGGAACATCTGGTCCAGAGAAATAAATTCTAAGCTTGGCAATAACTCAATGAACTGACTAAAAGAATCTAGCTTTATTGCATGGCATCGCACTAGGGTGAGGTCAACCAGTCGAGTCCACCTTGAATGATCTGTGGAAGAGAAAAGATGCATTACCTGAAAGATTCCTATCTCACTTATTTTTCATTATACCATTTTCAGATTTGAGAGTAGGCATCTTCTGTATCCCTATTCTGACTGTTACCAGCATCATTATGGTTCCAAACCAAGCATCATCTACTGTACTTACTAAGAAATAGAACAAGCAGTACTATGAGCAGAAAACTTCCATTTTAATATCACAGCAATTCATATAGCATCTCTAAAATTTCAAAGGTGTGCAATACCTGTGATCCAATTATTTGGGTTATGTAGATGTGGGCAGTTGTAAATGACCAGATACTTGATGCAAGAAAAAACTTCATTTACAGCTTTCATACCAATATCTGTAATAATTCCTGGATTTTCAACCACATCAGCCAAGCCATACTTCACCAGGTCTCCATTTGTCATTTTACCTATGAAAAAGATAGTAGCAAACACAGCTGTAAATTTCAGAAACTTGCCTTTTATAGCATGATTTTCTAACTCCCTATTTGGCAAAATGGATCAGATTATGCCTTTTATAGCATGATTTTCTAACTCCCTATTTTAGTCCTATTTGGCAAAATGGATCAGATTACCACTCGAGTTCAGTAAAGCTGAACTTTCCCAATTTCAGTAAGTTTCAGGAAGGAAAGAAAAACATATTTGGCTGCATGAGATCAGCAGCCTCAATATGGGTATGTTAATATTCTTTTTAATCACTTGCTGAAAACACATCAACTTATTTAATCCTTATATTTGTCAAATAATTTATGTATATAAAAAATGTCATACACTGTAGTAAAAACTCATCAACATATCCTAGATGAAGAGTTTCAAACTGTGGAAATTCCAGTTCAGCCATCTTCAAAGCAGAAAAAACACCGTCTTTGGTCAAGGAAGGCTGGATCCGCACTTCATGCAACCTGAATGCAATTAAGAATTGTTCCTATTAAAAGGCATATCAAAACATAATTGCCATAGAAACCACTCAAGAAGATGCCCCCTCATAATAAAATGAAAATATACTTTCAGTAACAGCAGGATTAAAAGGAGTTTGTTGTATCTTTATGGCAGTATTTAGCAGTTACATAGCAATATAGTAACAGCACCACACTTTTCAGACATAGGTCTAAGAAGGCGGTTTATGACACAAAGTGATTCAGAAACAGACAGAACTCCAGTTATTTTAACTACAGAATACTCCTGTTATGTGAAGATTAAATGTTTATTTATGTATTTATTAAATGTTTATAATATGTATATTATTTTTGAAGGTTGTTCTGCTTCTTCACATTCCTGGACTTCATTACCAAGATACGTATTTTGAAAAAAAGAAAAGGGGAAAAGATCTAAAGGCCCATACCTTCGTGCAGCAGTTATGATGAGGTAGCCAAGATCCACTTCAAGTGCATTCTTGCAAGCTCCCAGAACTATAGTGTGCAAATTCCGAAAACCACCTGACAAATAAAAAAACATTCACTTCAGTCAGAGATCACAACCTTAAGCTTTATACATTTCTACCAGTGTTGTCTTGACAAATAAATTAACAAAACACATCTTTTTTTAGCAAATCAATAAAACGGATATTTGCACCCAACTCCCCGCCAAACCCACTAGTGCTACTTACCAACAAATGCAGCTGGAAAGTTAGCTTATCAGTTAAGAGTTAATTGCAGTTAAAAGATCAAAACAATGCTCAATACAGAGCTGTATCTAGTACCATAACCATAGTTCCAAACTTGACCCCTTTAAAATAATAACCAAGAATGGATATGCTACAGACAAAAAAGCTAAGCTTCACATGTCTCCAGTATTTGCTAATATTTTTATTTGTTTGTTTGTTTGAAGTATGAGGGATAGAAAGTTTCATACCTGATCTCCAACTATCTTCTACTACATGCTGGATAAGTCCTCCAAGAAATGGAACACGAACCAGTTCTAAATGCTCCAAATTTCGAGCAGAAGCCAGGCCCGTCACTAGGGGAACATACTTCAAAGAATTTGTGGGTCCTACATAGAACAAAGAAGGTTGTTCACTTAACAACACTGAACGTATAACGTTAAAGAATTAAAAAACATCCACATATACCCATCTAGATCATAGATCAGGAAGTCAACAGAACTATGTAGCACCAAATAATGTACAGGAGAGAGATACAGTTCTATCCAACACCATGAATAAAACTAACTGTTTTCAGAATCTTGTATTCTAAGATTTCCATTTACAGTTGGTGCCTATGCAGCTTTAACAGAATTAGTAGATTTCCTACATGCTGAAACATCCGCCCCATACATGAATTCCTCTTACCGGCACAGTTCCTCATGACAAAAGTGCGTAAGCTGATACAAAGGAAATCTTTAAAAGGCTGTGGTTTGGTGAGTCTCACCCACTTCAAATAAAGGTGCCTCAGCATTGGGATACAAGGAATCTCAGGGACATTCACCCCTAATAATACAAAAACAAAACAAACATTTTAAACAAGCTTTAAACTATAAACTCTATCCTAGATTTCTTTGGCTTTAAAACAGAAGTCTTTTCTTTGCTATGTGGCATGTGAGAAAAGCTGTAAACATTTTAAACACAAGGTCTTCACCTCAGTTTTTCAACACAGTTTTTTAGAATTTACCCTTTGGACCTACTTTATGCAACTAATATTTCAAAAACGTCACATGCCAATTCCCTCTCTTAAAAAGAATTACAATCTTGCAGAGTTTCAAAGCCTTTAAATTCACCTGTGTTTAAGTGAACTACTTCACCATTACTGCACTTACCTACTAAGTGCAAAGTCTGAATTTTAGCTCCTATAGGAATTTTCAGCTTATTCTCAGGAGGAATTGGAAAAGCACCATTACGATTACGAAACTTTCCCAAGATGTGAACTTGTGGCATGTATGTCCATATGGCTTCCACCAGCTCTAAATGAGAGGTCTCAACACCCTGGATAAAAAGAAGCAAAGCAAATGCTCTAACACCAGTTCAAGCAACAGTATCTTCTTAATTTCTCAATAACACACTATACATAGTGAAATGTGTTACTTCACTTTTCATTTGTAGCAAGACTTGCTTTTTTAAAAGCAGAGGGCATCAGAGCTTTAATTCATTTCTGAGCTAAAGAGCACCTGTGATTCCCACTGGTGCAACTAAAAATAGAATTAATTTGCAAATATGGTCACAATTAACTGCTACTCTGTACAGCCAGATCTGAATACAAAGCCCAGATCTGAACACAAAGCCCTGTAAGCAATGAGTCCCTTCCACATTTCTTCTGCTGTTAACATGCATCATCTCAGCTGCTGAAGGAGGTTCTCTTGAGTTTAACCACTCACCAGCAGATTTGGACAGGCCTGCAAAGCTTCTAAAACCCCAGGAATGCTGAAAGCTTCGTGGCCACGGACTCTGCGTCTTTCAAGATACCTGGGATGAAGACCATAAAGTTGTTCAATGTCTGGCATCTTCCTCAGCAGCGTTAGGAAACTGGAATCAGTGAAACCTAAGATGACAACAACAGATTTGGTATTTGTGTAACAGTGGACACCTAGCTGTATGGGGAAAGCCAAACAAATTTTTCTCCTTATATGGTAGTACAAATTCTACAATGTCAAAAGATGTACTCAGTGAAGCAATAGTTTGCCTTCTACTTCCAGGTTCTAGAAATCATGACCTACACACTCTTCTGCCTTGAATTTTGCAGTCTTGCTACAGGTTTACTTCAGTGGAGTTGCATGGCTACAGGTTTAACTATACTTTCTCCCTTCTCAAATGAAGCACCTCTGCAGACTGTCAGGCTTTGTGTCTCTATCTTTCCTGGAATTCCATTTATCCACTGCATGGCTCAAAAATGCCCAGCTGGATCAGTTATATGCAGTTCATCACTATTCACCACAGCTCACAATTCTCAAAGAAATAAGACAGTTTCTTAAAGTAAAGGATTATTTTATTCTAACATAAAGCAACACATTAAAAGGATTTTAAACTACTAAGTTACCTGTATTTTTATCTATCTTAAGTTAGGTCTAACCATCTACCCGATATCAGCCCTAATAAATCTAACTTTGCAGATGCTCTAACTTTTAGAATGCACTCATTTTAGCTCTCTCCCCCAACAAATCCCAGCAGTGTAATTTAAATCCAACAGAAATCCTAATACTCACAGGGTTGACCTAGGTTGCCAAATTTATCTATTGATCTGAAGATGGCTTGAGGTGTGACATCAAAACTTATTTATTCTTACATTGTTAAGTGTTGGCAGATGAGTTGCTCTCTCATTCCATTGTATTTTTTCCTGCCTGCATGCAAAGAGCCTCTTCTTGGATTAACCCTTGGATTAACTCCCTTACAATAATCAGACAAACACAGATTGTATTTACAGAGAAACCCCGTTTCTGCTACAGTTATATCCAATATATGCATACATACACACACACACACACACACACAGATACAGATAAAGTTTCCAAACCACGTACTCAAAGCAGCCACCCAAATCTCACAAAAGTCAAAAGGAATTAAACATCTAACTCCTTTTACTGCTTTTGAAAATTTACCCTGCATACATCATTATAAACACCAGGATAGCACAGACAGTTTTGCTCAACACCACTTTAATGCCATATGTTGAGTGAGTGCGTTACTCACCAGTGGGCATGTATTCCCACCAACGGCCTGCACATAGATCCACAACCTTCACTACTCGCAGATAGAGAGTGACTGCTTCCTTCAGCTTCCTGGACAGGCATTCCATGCACATGATATCCTGCAAGGGAAGGTACCTTTGGGAGAGGAAAAAACACCCCTCTGATTTATCAAAGGTGGACCCTTTTTGACTTTTTTCAAACTAAAGAACATTCCAAGCATGACTACACAAATTCATATATTTCTAACAGCTAATAACATTAATTCAAATAGAATTTTCAGACCATACTCTAATAAAGTGTGTAATTTTGCTAAGCAGAATGACTCACCAATTTTTGACACTGAATATAGGATATTTACGGTACAAATATAATATCAAAATGAGAGATGCTTTAGTTCTCTAATAAATACTGCCGACCAAACCATTCGCCACAATATTTTCTACATGGTTTAATTAAAGATACTTCATTTTCTAGTACATACTAGTATGCTCAATTTGCTAACATTTTGGAGACCTACTGTTTTTAAAGACCTTATCATTAAGACATGTTTTGAATACAATAGGCACAAGTGAACATCATGAGGAAGGACCCTGCTGCAGGGAAGATTATATACTCATCCAAGTTCCCTTCTGCACACTGTGAAGCAGACGCAGCGATTTCACAGCATGTACCTCAACTACGTAATACCTGAGATACATTTCTGCACTGAAAACAGAACCGAACCACTTATTTATTTCTTCTTCCTTCTACCATTCATGACATACCCATAAATTTTCTAAGTATCCAAATGAATGCTGGGTCTGAAAAAACATTTCTCACCCCTTTTTTTCCAGTTTTTATCTGCCAGTTCACTCGTGGTACATCCACACTTTCTGAATACTATGTGACACAAGCATCAATGCAGGTAAGATTGGGAAAAAAAATAGAAAATAGTATAATAATAAATGATAAATTGACTTCTGCCAAGCTGCTCACCTAAAGATGTGGCAAAGCACTTCATGAGAGAGTTGGTTCATGTAATCTTTTGGCTCATCAGCTTTGGTAGACTCAGAGCCTTCCCTGTTCAATGAGCATGGTTTCACATTTTTCCGCCGGGGACCCATATTTGAAACGATTTCTGATTAAAGGAAATGTTCACAATGTTATGCAAATTCAGTGCAACTGAAAGAGAAAGGGGACAGACAGTAGAGGAGGATAGAGCAGTTAAACTTTGTTTACTGAAAAAACCAGCAAAATCTGCCAATGAAGACAAGCTCCAATACAGCTGAGTTAACAAAGAAACAGAAAAATTCTTCCAACAAGTTACAGTTTGCCTCGTACATGAGGTCTCAGACATAACCTGATGATTATTAGATAAACTAGAAAGTCCCTTTGAGCTAAGGGAAACTGACAAAGAGGAAAATCACCACAGGTTTAGTAAAAAAAAATCAATTGATTTGTATGAATAAAATGTCTTCAGAGATACCATCCACACACTAGTTGGTCAAGACAAATCACAGGAACGCTGTGTGGAGAGTACAGAGATTACCAAGCAAATACCAACTAGACATATTCCAGTGAAACAGAAAGCCCAAAATCTCTGTCTAGCAGAAAATAAATAATTTTCCTTTTAGAAAAAACGGGCTCCTACTGATCATTCCCCAAAAATGCCCTACTAAAGGTCCTCAAACTAGCTCTTCTTAGAGATTAGAATATCAATTAAAATACTCAGGTTGCTTAGTTAAAGATCAAAGCCCCAGAAAAACTGAAAGACCTTGCCTCAGCAGCAATGTGCAGGATATCCTCTTTTTTTTTTTCCCTGTACTGAATGAATGTGTTCGTGTCTACATGGCTCCTCCAGCACACATACAGGCACAGAAGGACTGAAATTATATAGGTTTCATTTAAAAACATAACAAATTGATTACAAGAAGTAACAAATAAGTAACTAAAATAAATATGAACTTAATGTTAACATTAGAATAACTAAGTTAACACCTCATGCAGATGAATGGCATGAGAAATGTCTTCACTACTGCTATTTAGCTGCGGAATGCTTTCTGGTAAGTAGGGTAAAGCATCATTAACTCAGTAAACCTGTTTAACAGGTTGAATACCAAAATTCAGTGGATGACGAGAAACAACGTTAAAAAAAAAAAGACAGATTTTGGAAAACTTATCAGAGATGAGCCTGTTACGACATTCACTGTGATGTAAATATACCACAGCCTTTGCTTCACATTATGTGGAAGTGGCAGCTGAGAAGAAAAACAAAGTACCTCACGGAAATGAAAAAGAAAAATTTTCTCCAACACGAACTATTTGTATGCTGGCACAAAATTTGAAATATTGATAGCTTCGTTGTGATCTAATTATTGAAAAACACATGCTTTCACATTTTCACATTGTCATAATTAATTTAATTTAAAATGGTGATATGAAAATAACTAAATTAGCACGCTCTGTCCGTGAATAGCATGAAATGTATCTCTGCTCCTTTGGATTGGCTGGGACTTCTCCAGCCAAAGCTAAGGATGCTGAGTTTTTGCCTGTTCACATACTACCCCTTCTTTTTGGTGCATACTGGAAGGGTTTAGTACGTTTGCAATACTGCATTGTAATGTTCAACTTCATAAAGACCCAAACTGACTTCAAACTACTTATGAGATTGGATTCTGACGAAAACAAGTATTACACGGATTCCCAGTGAACATCACCTGATGACTCGATTTGAACAGAGGGCAGGATACAACGTAAAAAATTCTAGATCGAAGCAGACACATGGAGTACAATACAGCAGTATTTAAAGGACAGCATTAAAAAGACTGTGATCCAAGGTGAGAGAGAGATAGATATTAACAGACCAGCACATCAGGAAGAAGTCTGAAAGAATCCTGTAAAATTGAATCGCGGTGAGCACCCCCTGCCCTCTGAGTTTGGGCTGTAGCTTAGTTTGGCTCGTGCCATTAAGTAAAAGGGAAAAAGAACGGCCTAGTCCCTCATGAGGCAGCAGTTTCTGCAAAATACATTCCGATACTATTTTGAGCCAACGTGTGCAGCTTCCACATCTCATTCCACATTAGGAAGCTGACCCCATTTACAGGAAAAAAAAAAAAAAAAAAAAAGAAACCTCTTCAGAGGTTAAAGCTGATGAAACCTCTCCCCAACTCAGTTAATTCACGAGAGTCTTTGTATGAAACAACAGCTTGATGCGTTATCTTCTCGATTAGTAACTACCGCACTGAACTTAAAAAGCTGAAAAACCCACGGGGAGACCCACGCCGCCCCGCAGAAAAGACCGCTTTAGAGAAAAACGCGGAGAGAACAGTTAGGGACGGTCTGGCAGGCGCTAATTTAAGAGAGGTGTTACCTCATGGGGAGAAGAAAAAAAAAAAACCGAACAGGAACAGGTTTATTTTTGCTTGGATAAGCGATACAGAAGCAGGTTTCCCCACAGCCCTCGCCCCTGCAGCCAGCCCGAAGCCAGCCCCC
>NW_009260839.1:2780148-2781190 GCF_000687185.1 Egretta garzetta | reverse complement strand
GCCAGCCCCCGCCGCCCTGCTCTTATCCCGCCCCGAGCCTGAGGCAGCTGGCGGGACGTGTGTCCGCAGGCCTGGTGACAGGGTGGCGATGTCCAGGTCAGACCCTCGAGAGCGCTAAATGCCAGCTGAGGTGCAGGGGCATGAAGTGGGTATGTTGAAAGGGGAGAACCTGAGGAAACCTTGAAAGACTGGTGGGGCGTTCTAGCACAACAGCAGCAAGCGCAGGTGTGTGGCAGTGTACCCCCGAGGTGATGTGGATTAAAACACCTCACAAGACACAGTGAAACTTTGCACACATGTGGAAAGGAATGTAATTTGTAAGACTTTCACACCAACCCACAGTTCTGCGTGAACTGAGAAGTGACAAGAGATACATTATCTGCAGAGGCTTTAGCCTGGCCCCAAGTCCCACTGATTGCCCTTGCCAAAGTATTTGCAGCATTTTGTGGGTTTGTATCTAGACCATCTCTTAACCAGTGCATTTAGGTTGATCCCAGTAGAAATCACAATTTACTAAACATCTTGGAGGTACATTTCATGCAGACTCCAAAAAACTGAGTAACAAAGCTCATTTATTACTGAGCAGACTATTTGTGGTTTATTTTTTGTGACGGCCTGCAAAGAATCATATCATAGAATGTTTTGGGTTGGAAGAGACCTCTAGAGGTCATCTAGTCAAACCCCCAAGAGTCAGTTCCTGGTTTAATGATCATCCCAGAATAATCATAGAATGTTTTGGGTTGGAAGAGACCTCTAGAGGTCATCTAGTCAAACCCCCAAGAGTCAGTTCCTGGTTTAATGATCATCCCAGAATAATCATAGAATGTTTTGGGTTGGAAGAGACCTCTAGAGGTCATCTAGTCAAACCCCCAAGAGTCAGTTCCTGGTTTAATGATCATCCCAGAATAATCATAGAATGTTTTGGGTTAGAAGGGACCCCTAGAGGCCATCTAGTCCAACCCCCCCTGCAGTGAGCAGGGACACCACTAACCAGATCAGGTTGCTCACAGCCCCATCCAACCTGGCCTTGAATGCTTCCAGG
>NW_009260839.1:2745168-2779456 GCF_000687185.1 Egretta garzetta | reverse complement strand
ACATCGAGCCATTGACCACTACCCTCTGGATGCGACCATCCAACCAATTCCTTATCCACCGAACAGTCCACCCATCAAATCCATAGCTCTCCAATTTAGAGAGAAGGATGTTGTGGGGGACCGTGTCAAAGGCTTTGCAGAAGTCCAGATAGATGACGTCTGTTGGTTTTCCCTTGTCCACTGATGCTGTCACACCATCATAGAAAGCCACTAGGTTTGTCAGGCAGGACTTGCCCTTGGTGAAGCCATGCTGGCTATCTCGAATTACCTCCCTGGCCTCCATGTGCCTTAGCATAGCTTCTAGGAGGATCTGTTTCATGATCTTCCCAGGCACAGAGGTGAGGCTGACAGGTCAGTAGTTCCCAGGGTCTTCCTTTCTACCCTTTTTGAAAAATGAGCACAATGTTTCCCTTTTTCTAATCACCAGGGACTTCACCTGACTGCCATGACTTTTCAAATATCATGGAGTGGGGCTTGGCAACTACATCGGCCAATTCCCTCAGGACTCTGGGATGCATCTCATCATCCACAACCCCCTCTGGTGAAATATGAAGCAACAATTTAGTTTGAATTTGCAGAATGGGCAGAGTGAGTCTCAGAGAAACTATTTGGAAAACCCATATGTACAGGATGCTCTCTGATCATTCAAAAGAGAGTCTCAATGCAAGTGCATGCAGTGCCATTCACATTTAGTCTGATGTTTCTCTTACTCCAACTGCAAAATGGCTTCAGGAAATGTTCCCATTTAACTTTTTCTCTTGCATATCAGAAGCAATTCTCATGACTACAAAAATCAAGTAACTGCTCTGTCCCAAGTCTTATTTCCCTTCATACCTCAGCTAACATCACTGCTACCCACAGCAAAGACAGCAGGAACATCTATTAGCTAATACCTCATGCAATCTACCCACAGCCTGGCACATTACATTCCTGTAAGATTCTTCCAGTACATAAAAAAGCAGAAAGCAGCATACAGCAGGAAAAGAATAACCCACTGACAGGAACACATGCAGGATAGATTTAGGATAATTTAAGATTAGGATAATTTAAGATGGGTTGCTGACTGAGAGGAACTGGTGCCACTGATGCTATTGCTGAGCATAGAACAGTTGCTAATAGCTGCACAAAACAGGGACAGACACATGTAAAATTCACAGATTGCCAAAAGGGTCAACAGCAGCATCCAAAAAATTTAGACCCTGAAATACTGGGAAAGTAGGCAAATGAAGCCTCCCCTGAAAAGAAAACAAGGAAAGGGAAACAGTAGTTCATTCTATTGCAGGGATTCAAGTCTATCAATGCTCGTTCCTGCCCCACAACAAAAGGTGGGGGGCACACATTTAGTGGCAATACGAAAAGATTGGAAAAAGGGCACAAGAAAGAATAAACTGATTTAAGGAATTTGGGCAGGGCAGTTTGGTTTAAACGTCATTTAAACTTACATATAAACAGTCAGAATATACAAATGGTTAGGTGGTTACAAGACAGACAGCAGAAACCAAAAACACCCTCTTTTTTTTTTTTTAACAGAAACCCAGTAGCTTATCACATAGATCAGTTATACGTGGATATTTGAAGATAGCTTGATAGTTCTATTTCTTTCTCTTTCCACTGCTACACATGAGAAAGTTTGGAGTTTTTGGAGTTTGAGGCACTCAAGGATATCTAAACTAAAACACAAAGCAAAACAATTAGAAACTAGAGATGCTGAGCCGTCAATAAAAATAGTGTTCTAGTCTTGATCAAATCTGAACTGAAGTAGCACACTGCATTACAAATAGCACACTCCTGAGAAGTTTACAAAGTTAAGAGGCTATTGTTTCTTAAATTAATATTAGAGCATTGGATTCGCTTCCTTTTATCCAATGTCAAGACCTCTCATTTAGAGCTGCTGGAAGCTATTTGGACATACATACTACAAGTTTATATTGTACAGAGGTTTCATAATCTTATTTCTCTAACACAAGTATTATTGAATCAAAAATAAAAGACATGAGGGAATTAATGCATTCATTTATACTTTAGAGAAAAAAAGCCTACAACCCACAGACTCTCAATACTTACCAGTCTCCAAAGAGATGTTTCTAAACTTTAATCTTCTGAGACAGTGAACGCTCTCTATCCCAACTGATGACAAAATTAGGCACTAACTACATATGAAGCAACTAGCAAACATCAACATTTCAAAACTTAAAACTTTTAAGGGAACAACTCATTAAATACCCATCTAGCTCCAAAAAGAAACTTCAAGCTGAGAAAAATGTTCTAAACCCAATACATTAATGTATCCATAACTCCTCATTAACAATTTACACATCACTTCTCTTGTATCTGCTCCTACCTCAGCAACATAATTCTCAGAAAAAAAAAATCTTAGCATACCCTAAACCCCAACATACCACTACTCTCTTCCAAGAAGATTCTTTCCTTTCTGTATTTATAAGAAATCGGTACCTAATATCTCTCACCTGCATCACTGAGTCAGCAGTTAGTATTTTGCTCCTCTCTCCACAGCTGACACCTGATAAAAGTGAATCAAAGGGATTCTGACATACAGGGCTCTTCTAACATGTCAGCAGTGTTTTCACCAAGGTTTAAATATCTAGCCTCACATTTTTGTGTCTTCTGCACATAGAAATACTCTCTTTTAACAAGGTTAAACTTTGAAAAAATGACTTCTCTTTTCTGATACGCACATGCCCCTCTCCACCCTGAAAAAGCTCGAGAACATTTTATAAAAACTTTGGGATTAGCATAGCACTGATATGCTAATTTATATTTACAGTTTCATAAATGGGAAGTCCATCTGCTGCCAAGATGTTTTGTTTGCACTGAGTGGAACTGTCTCGTCTTCCCTGAATATAAGCCACCCAGGACTGTCTTCTGTTGGCCTGGAAGCTGTTGTGATTTCCTCCAGAGAGAAAGAGACAGTTCAGCTGCCCAGTGAGCATGTTCAAATAGCCGTATAACATGCTTTGGTTGCCTCAAAACATGGAGGCAATCACTTAGAAATTCATGCAAACTACTGGGTGTTTAACTGCACACAAGTGACAAGGAGTATCTGTTTGTGTCAGTTTGTGGGAGGATTACAGGGAGCCCTTTGTGGCAGAATGTGCCAGTGGCATCGAGAGGTATGGTCCCCTGGCAGTCACCAAAGGCACCTCTCCCCTCCTTTAAGAGGGTGCGGAGCCTGCTAAAACAACAGGCCTAAGAGGCTGTGCTGCAAGTCAGAATTCAAAAATAAGAACAGCTTCCAGAAATACGATGAATTCTTAATAAGGTATATAACAAAAACCCAGACAGTATGGCACCTCATTGTCTGTGCTCTTCCCTCAGGCAGGCATGGGGTGAAAGGCAATAGGTACAGGGCTGATATTCTGTGATTTTACAGATTTACAAACGGAGCAAAAGAAACTGTGTCTTCCCTTGAGCTTCTGAATTTGCTATAGTTAAATATAGATTTGGAGTTGGGAGGTGGAAATAAATTCACAGCCTTCTACTTCAGGTTAGGTAGGGTTAGGATTGGGGTAGGGAACTGAGGGCCTTCAGAGTTGGAATTAAACTGGGGTCCTGCTCATTGTGTGAGACGGGTGAGGGCTGGGGCCACGACAAGCTATAACGCAACACTGCCTGGGAACGGCGAGGGAACTCCCTTGTTTTGTCATTCCCCTGTTCGGAAGGGTGTGAGTCCTTCCCTTCCAAAATCCTCAAGCCTTTCTGCAAAGTAGCACTGAAATGTAGCCTATGGAAGTAATGGCAGCTTCAGTCCTTGCAATGATGGGCTTGTCCGCTGCGGGAGGGAAACCCAGCCATGAGAGTGGATACAGCAGCAGAAACAAACCTGTCCTTTTGTTGTGCTCTGTGTCACATGAAATGATCTTCCAGCTGTGCTCAGAAACGGTAGAGGTGTGCTGGTGGGAGGCCAGCAGCTGCAGATGTGCTGTGCTTCTCCCAGGAGGTGGCACTTCAGTGGCGTGGATGGGAAAACAGCCTTCCCCATGCCCTCATCCTCTGCCTTCAGGTGCTGCTTCTGGGAGGTCTGAAGGAACATGGTCATAGCTTGGCCAAATTAGCATAAGGTTTAGCATAATAATATTAGCATAATACTTCTCTGTCAAGGGGGGCTGCTGTTCTTCTTTGAGGACTCATTAACCTTTGGGAGTGAGTTACTAGAGCTGTCATGCTTGTAGCTGATACATTCTGATTTCCTGCTATATCTGAGAATATCTAGGCCTAACAGAGGGAAAGCTTTATAACTGGTGATCCCTGTGACCATCTTGTGCTGGAATTTTGAAGTCCAATTATGAAGAGAAAGAAAATTTTTTAGATCTTTTCAGTTTTTCAGATTTTACATATGTATCTTGTATGTGCTTGTGTCTCAATAGTATAACACACCTCATGTCCCACAGAATTGGAAAAATATCCCTTTATGGACAGTTGATAAGTTAATTCACGTAACTCACAGCATATGTAACTTGCATACAAAGCTTTGCATTACTAGAAATTGTTCAAACTGCCAAAGAATTTATACTATGAAATATAAAAGTTGAAAACCTTGTTACATGCTTATGAGGTGTCCAAGGACAGATAGATACACGGCTTGGATGACTATTCGAATTTGATCATGCCTCCTTCTGAGTGATTCCCGAGGAAGATTGTTACTGCCCCAGTTTCCTAGTTCCTTCAGGGACTGAATCCCAGAACCCAACTGTTATCAGACTTCAGTTGTTTTGGTTATGGTCTATTTATCTTCTGCAAAACATAGAGGAAATTTTGCTTTTTAAATTATTTTTGCAAGGAAACCTGTAATATTTGAAACAGAGGAAAGGGGGGAAAAGCAGCCAAAGTCTATGTGTAGAATTTGTTCAGGCATCAGTCGAAAAAAACAGAAGTCACCAGGTATATTAGCACAAGTAAGGATGCTAAGTTTGAATAATGTTGTCTGAAGAATATCAGAGTTCATTGCATTTCAGTTCATTTTAATATCAGTCTGTTTTGTTCTACATTGATGGTTGCCTCAGCTGAATTGGAGAAAAAAAAGTGAGACAATGATTAGAGTTGTCATAGTGATAGATGAAGTATGAAAGCCTAAACAGAACAGAAGAAAACTAGACATAATGAGCTCCATGCCACAGAGAATGGTTGGAATAGCCTTTTTGGGGAAGATTCATAGGCAAGTCTGTCTGTCTCACATTTCTTGATGATCATCATGACTTTTTGTTTTGTTTTGTTTTTCATGACAGATAAATATTTTTCTCCATGTGGCTTGTTAAACTCAGAAGAGGACCCTCCCTCTTGTAAGTGAATATGTAGAATCCTATAAGCATTTTTTCTTTAAAAAAAAAATCTGTCTTTCCTGAGCCACCAGTTTCTTTTCCCGCTTCTTGATTAACACACTGTATGTGTGTTGATTGTTGCTCATTAATGAAATACACGGCTTTGGCACTCTGGTGTTCTGCATTTTAATTTTTAAAACTTTGGGAAAATAAGGCAACGTATCTTTTTAAAAAGAGCATGTGGGAATCTGCATGTTTGGTGCAAAAGTAATGGGTTAGCATTCCAATCTCCTTTACTGTTAAAGGTGTCAAATCTGGTAGGAAAAAATATTTTTTCTATCTTTTTCTAAGCTTACAATACTAATGTGATCAGAGTTAATTTAGCACCATATCCCGGTTGTTTATCCATTCTCTGACTTGCTTTTAATCCTCTCCCGACTATGTTTTTTTATATTGGAGCCAGCCGAAGAATGTTCCAAAGTAAGAGATTGCCATGAAAATGCAAATTCAATAAAAACTTAAACTTTTAAGTTGTCTTCTTTCTTGACTCATGGCTGAAATAAAGAGTGCTAAGTGTTGAGAACTTCACACGTATTTTGGTGGCAACATTTTTTTTTATCAGTTCTCTTTGCAGCAACAAGTTACAGAGTCTTATGGAGTAATATCTTATGATCTTAAGATCAAATAGTTGAAAAATGTCTTCTGCTTACATTCTCTAAGTTGTGACACTGAGGACCTGTTTTTAGTACTATTAGCAGATTCAGAAATACCAAATTGCTGTAGTAACTGGAAACACTCAACAAGCATGAGATAACCTTTGAGCTATTTAGTGTAAACAGCCTGAGCAGTATCACACTGGTTTTAGAGCAGGGTTAGAATGCAGCTCTCCAGGCTGACCAGACACTGATACACCATAATGAAGCCAGTCAATTGTGAGTTATATTCTATTATACTTCAACAGTCAGTCACCTGATATTATCTTCAATCCAGAGACGTGGGATTCTGGTCTGATCTAAAGAATGATTTATGTAATAGCAGCTGTAGAGCACAGCTGGAAATTTTTCATGTTGCCCTTGATGTGTTTAAGAAGGTAATCACTAGTGTAGGAGTTAGGAGACCTGGATGTTGGTTCTGGCTCACCCATACATCTCTGATATATAAGAGGCTTTGATCGAAGTGGCTACTTTCCACCTCAACAGTTTGCTTTCCAGGTCAGTCTCTGAGGTCTTAGGGGCAGGGTCTATCTCATACTGAGCATGTAGAAGACCTAGCACCAGTGCTCTTCATCTGCTGCACTTATATGCTACAACAATGACAGTAACAACAGAATCAGAAAATGACAGTAAAACAGTATAGAAAATACAGCACAGGCTTTATGGACAAGTGAAGTAGCTTTATTATTGCACTGGCATTTTCTTTTCTGGGAATCCAACCAATCTGATTTTTCAGGCCTGTATTTCATTACCTCTTGTCATAGAAGTGAAAAAGAAAATGTCGTAAGACCTTACTGTGGAAGCCCTTCCTTTTCCTCCATACATAAATAGGAACATCAATGATATATGAGTACCTTTTTAGTGCTGAGTTTTGAAAACTGTAATCCTCAATGAGTGCAAGGAGATCTGTTCTATTTTTCCATTCAATGCCAGTATCTATCTACCTCTATTTTATTTTCTAGCAAACAGGATCTGAGCATGTTTCATCAGCTCACTCAAGCTACATATATTTTTCCTTCCCCATATTTCTATGTTGTTGCTCCATCACACAAACTTGACTGTCCAGATTGTCTGGCTGCTTCAGCATTTTCTTCAGCTGTCATTTACAGCAATTTGCAAATCATGTTCTTCGCTCTGGTATGCGGCAAATGCTGGTATGCTTCTCAGCGTTATCTGCGGCTATGGGCCAGCACATGATGCTAGCAGGAGCTGATAAAAAGCACAAGCGCTCCATGTTGGAGACTGTTGCTCTCCAGCTGCTCTTGTCTGCTCTTTCATGTCAGAAATTATCAAACGAATTAGAGTCCCAGGTGTCTGTGGTAGTGGCAGGTATCTGTGGTGGACTATTTTAGACCTCTAACTTACACGGCTCTGAATCACCCTTGTGGATGTGCGTTGGCTGCATAGGAAACTTAGGTCTGGTCCACAAACACAGTCATTTAAATATCTGGATATACTAAAGCAGATGGTGTGAATGTCTGCTTAGGCTATAACAAGCCAAGCTAGAAGGCAGAAAATATCCCTAAATTGTCTTCTGAATTTTCTGACAACATGATGAAACATCAGAGTTTGGCTTTGTTTTCTCAATTTGATGTTTGTTTTCTCATTTTGATCTTTGTTAGTCAAGACACATTCAGGGCAAGTTGACCTGTTGTGAGAATCTTTTTAGGTTGACTATCCAGAGCCACAAGCCTTTCAGCTATGAGAAACTTTTACAATATTACCTTGCTCATTTGCATCCTACTCCCTAATTGCTAGGACCTGGTTTCCAGATAAACAGAATCCATGATAGTGGTGGCTTTAGTCTGTGCTAGGCAGAACAATTTTCTGCTTTTGTCCTCCATTAATTCCTCTTATTCAATACTAAGAGAATTAGGTTCCTTACCTTTATCAGCTTATTTCTTTTAACAGGAAACACCTCTAGCTGACGAGCAGAAACTTTACTGGCAGATTTTTTGCTGCCACTGATTTACCTTTAGTTTCTGTACCAGCCTACATTCTCATGCTTTATACATGTTCTAATCCAGAAGATAATAGTCAGAGCCATCTGACTAGCCTCTTTCACTAGCCCATTCACGCAGCCCTTTAGTCTTGCTGGTCTTGTGCCAGAGGTCATGAGCACCTGTGACTCTAATCAACAGTTTCTTATTACCTTTGCACAGATTTACAATTTATCTCTTTACCAACAACATACCCAATTAATGCTGGAGGTACTAATGTGAGCTGTCTAGATAAAGAAGAAACAAAAAATGCATTGAAAATAACTGAATAGTCTGGTGACCCAATAGAGGATTTTTATTGCATTGCTTCTCTAGTCAGATGTCTTACGTGCAACTTCAAGACTTGGCAACTTCACTAGACTGTCAAAGATTTTTCAAAAAAATTTCAGTGGTATGTAATATCCCTATCTTTGGCCAGGGAAAAATGAAAAAAATGTCTAATGTCAGTTTACATCAGTAGTTTATAATATATGCCACCATTCTACACAATTCACCATTCTCCATCATTTATTCACAATTCACTCGGTGTTGGGAGAGATTGGGAAGATAACCATATAAACCCCTAAAAAAGTCTGCATGACTGTGTTAGAATTGCAAGGATTTCCAGCCTCTTTATTTCGTAGAGAAGATGCTATCTGAACTTAACCCTTTATTAGTGTTTCAGTCAGCCTGCAGGATTCTTGAGTACATGGCTTAGCTAAACATACGGAATCTTCTCCACTAAGCAGCCATGGGAAAAGAAAGAAGGCAGTGTGGTCAATGTGTGCTTCACTACAGATTTTTTCAGCTGACATGTGTTAGCTGAAAAGATTTTTTCAGATGCGCCCTCAAGAATCAGCAAAGATTACATTTCTCTGGTTTATGCACTAAAGTAAGCCTGAGGAGACAACAAGGAGAAGGAATGGATAAGTGCTCTCCAGCTTCCTGGTTTAAAATCTTCCCTGAGCTTTTTTCTCCTGAAGATTTTCTCTCATTTTTCCTAAGATTTGTAGTATTTGTTACATTTTGCCTTTAGCTTCCCTTGTTGTGGTAATGTATTTTACCTTCTGTAAAAAATAATCCTCTTTGACTTGAATTCCATTGCTCCTCAGCAGAAACCTGCTTACTGTGTTGAGGCGTGCTTTTTTAAACTATGAAATGAACATTTGGTTTCATGGAAGTGGCCTTTATTAACTAAGCCTTTGTTAACAAAGTGCAAAGCTGAAGAATGTAAGAGTGATTTGTTCTGCCAGCTTTTCTGGAATAACATTGATAAGATGGCATTGTATGGGACTATAGCTTGCTCTTAATGAACTGTGCTTTTTCTGTTTCATGAAGAACATGGCCCCTGAAGATGAGCCCCTCCACCACTTCCCCCCACCCACACCACACATAAAATCTGATTTTGCTGAGAAATACGCCAGGCAGAAACACAGTCTGGGAGATACTATGAAGAGAGTGACCACATTCCTTGCTTTATGTTCCTCACATACTTGTGTGATCCAGCATTCAGAACAGTAGTCTGTCCTTTGACACATGAAGATGCTAATTAATCCTGACTTCAGTTACAAAGAGAAGGGGGCTGTGGTCTATGCAGAAACTCTTCATCTGTCTTCATTAGTCTCAATGTTTAAGTTTCCAATTTTATGCTGGCACTTGGCTAAGACTGTTGTTCTAAACTGATGACATCACTAGTTATAACCTCACGCTGAGTATCTACTGCTTATGCATCACCTTGAAAATAACATGCCCATTTTCTCCTTTCTGAAAGATGAGAGTTAAAGCCAAGGTCACAGGTAGCCTCCCATCAGTTTTAGTGGCCTTTGAATGATCCAGAGTGTTGAGTAGGTTTTTAGCGTACTAAGGGCACCACTGTCCCTTAGAAAGGAGTCTGAAGCCTCTCACAGTGCGGAATAAAACCCACTCCATCCCAAAAACAGTCTTCTGTTCTGCTACTTGTTGTTTCATGGGACACACCACTGGCTGGGAACAGCACATAATAACGTTAAGAAATCCATCTGGCCAAGATTTACATAACATTCAGAAGCTACTGCTATTTTGCCCCAGCAATGCAATGCATTAGGGAACAGTACAGTCAGGAAGAAGATCCTTGTTAAATACACTCATTATTTAGCATTATTTGGCACAGAAATGCACAGTATTTACTTTTTATGGTGTTTGCTTGGTTGGAAAATAGCACTCCATTTAGATACTTAATTTAGCATTTCATTAATCCTCAAATTTTCCTTTCATTTTTTGTTGTTTTCAGCTTTAGCATTCTTCCAGATGTTCCAGATGTACTGAGTGTAATGGGCAATTAGTGTAAAAACAGTTCAGCCAGTTCACATTATAAATCAAACTAGAGACTAGGGTTACATCAGTGTGTACTAGCAAATTAAACAGATCCTCTCTCATCCAGAGGCCAGCTAGATGAATCTAGTCACATCTCTGCTACGAAATTATTTTACCTTCCCAACCAGGATGCTTTCATCCAGTTTCCTGTTTGGGAATGGTCCCTAGCCTCCCAAGATGTGCCTGAGAACTGTTGGGAAGAATTTTGATCCAAGACAGGATCATTCCAGGGCCGTACTAACAATTTCGAAGTAAAGATGATGGATTTCCAGTGCTCACAGCTGTGTCCTGGCATTGCTTAATTCCTTGGTAAAGAACTAGCCCGTGAAAGGCTCACTCTTTGGTTGTTAATCAGCAGCACATAAAGTCCAACAGCCTCTTCTCCTCTACAGGGAGTGAGGGTGATGTTCTCAGCTCTGCCAGGAGAAAGAGCACATACTAACACTGTGGACTGACAGTGGTCCCTCCATTACAGAATGCAGTCTGCCTGGTGCTACAGTGACATTCAGCCAGCAGTGGAATAGCTAGGCTTTTTGGTGTCTTGCCTTCAAAGGCAAGGACATGAGCTTCTTTCCTCTTTTTCCATTCTTTTGAAGTATGAGTCTTACTCTAGCCCAGCTAGAGTACCAGACAGAAATGATACCCACATTCCAGTTCCAAAGTTTTCTTCATGTGTAAACCCAGTGAAGTCAGTCATTCGTAAGTTTTAATTCTGGGAAAATTTATTCCCTTGGCTGGCTATTCAAGTGTAAGAGACATAAATTAGCTTAATAATGAAGATAATAAGGATGTAAGAGCAGAACAGAAATTTCTTCAGGTCTGAAAGCAGCCAACTTATCAGAAGTGAACAGAATCATTAATGACACATTTAAGTGACAGGATTTAACACAGATGCTGCTATGAAGCTTATACAGTCTTACAGTTTACCAGTTTTGTTTCATTTGAAGGAAAAAAAGAGCCAGATTGTAGGGTAAATTTCAGTCACACGAGGCCATCTAGTGCATATTATCAGTGTTACAACTTTTTGTCTTCCACGCTTTTTTTTACCTCTGGCCCTAGCTCCTGCTCTGTGATTATTTTCTGTAAATTGGGAAATAGCTCATTTGTGAATAATGGATGCAATAAACTTATTCTCTAAAAAGGTCACCATGAACAAAAAAAGAGTCAACGTTTATTTTAATAAACATGCAAACTAAGTAGCTATACAACACACACGAATCAGAATTGTACAAACTTAGAGGAAAAATTTAGCTACAAAACTGGAAGAGTCGAAACACTGCCTAGGAAAGCTGAAGCCTTTGAAAAGAAGTGTCCACAAAAGTTTCTGAGTAAATGAAGGAAAACACTTCACAAACAAGGAAAGCAAAAGCACCACTGACTTGTGTCCCCTAAAATGAGGTGGCATTGTCAAAAGATTTGAACTTCAACTGTGGCAACAAATACATAATGAAGGGCTCATGTGAAAACCAACTTGCTACAGAAACAGTAATGCTCCTGAGAATCCCAGGGAAATGCTTTGCAGGGAAGACAGAAGTGTCAATCCTAACACTCAGGAGCAGAGAGAAGGAGCAAATGACAGAGCACAACTGAAAAGCCTACTGTGTGCTTTATTCACCATAACAACAGGCAGGATGACTGAAATTAAATTAAGAGATCATGATAAGGCAGTGTAAAGCTGTTCTCAGCACTCTTCTGTGTCACGCAGAATTCATTCAGCATGCCCCTGCTTGCTTGATGTGTAAGGCACCTCTGCTTCTCCTGCAAAGGAAAGGGAGGACATAGACATTGCAGACAGCAAGTTAAAATTATAAACTAAAATCTCTCTGAAGTTCTCAGCCAACAATCTGCTAACAGATGCTATAAACATTTGTAGCAGACAAGAAGGCACTGATCTGTAAACAATTTTCTTTTAAAAATTATGTATTTTATCCATAAAAAGCAAGATATTTCCAGTACTACTTTTGAATTCTTATATGCCCTGATTTGGGTCCAGGTGCCTTGTTAGCCTTGTGTTGCTCTTTGGACGCTCCTGTTTACTGTCCGACTTCTACAGTTTCTGCTAGAATAGGAAGTTGCTCACACAAATATGAAGCTCATTTGTTTAGCTCAATTGGACCTTATTGGTGGGAGAAGCAATTAGTCTATAAAGATTAAGCAAAGAAGCAGAGGAGTAGTGACCCTGAAAAAATGATAGCATTTAGGTGGTATGGAAATACCCAATAACTCAGCTAATCTCAGATTTTGTCTTATTCAGGAGTAATTATTGTAAGTAAGTAAGTAAGTAAATATTGTACTTACAGGACTGCTTTGCAGAAAGAACATTTGTTGTTATATGTTTTCCCATCAGAGCCACAAAAAGGTTGGTAGAGTCTTTCACAATAAATAGGTCTTCCTCTCTCTAACCTCTTGTATTCACTGCAGTCTACCTGCAAATACATTAGCATTTTTTCTTTGAATCCATCTTTCTCACATTCTCCATTCACCTAGAGAAATAATGAATATATGAATTTTTTGGACAAGCTTGTCAGCTGCTCTAGAGCAGCACAGTCAATGGGGCTCCACCATCTATATAAGCTGAGCCTAAACCTCAAAAAAGAAACATTTCTTCTGACAGAGATGTGTGTGATGCTACATATGCCAGGTACTGAGCACGTTCAGGGACTTTGCTGTCTGTCTGAACAATACAGTCACTGGAAAAAGTACAGCCCCTTTTCCATCTACAGAAAATTTAAGACAGCATTTTTTCTACCTGAGTGCAATTGTAAGTAAATTCAGGTGTGATTAGTTCTCAAGGACATGAAGGGTTTCTGTCGCTTTATTGCACAAGTATCAGCTCTTGATGCTTTTTACCCTGGTAAAAGGGTCTGCCCAGGCAGAATTAAGTAAAGCTCTACATAAGTATTAGCATGAAAAGAAATTGTTGAAAGGCCCTCATCTGATAGTGGGACTGTATTCATTACAGACTTATATATGAAAATGGGAGTACAAACTAATAAAAGAAATGACTGAAAACATCCCCGTCCTGGTTTTGGAGCTCAATCTTCTTGTGTCAAGGGAATGTCATTCCTGGTGTTTGTCAAGCAAGGAGTTCCTTTTGCAATGCACATATTCTATTTAATATGCTGTTTGTTATCCTGAAAAGCCTGGGGTTTGCTTGCCTAGGAAGTCACCTGTCCTTTTAGGTGCTGTTGTAACTAAAATTGGTTCAGCTCTTTTTGCTGCTAGTCTAGCGACAGTTTGAAGCTTTGAGTCTTTGGAGGGACACTATCACTGGAGCTTTTCCTTTCTGAAGATGTAGCCAAAGTATGTATTATAAATGTATGTGTTTAAAACAGAACCCAGCCTTGCTGTTCTGTTGTTTTGGCCTGTTTTTTTCCCTTTCATTCCAACTCTTAGTGAAGGACAGGAGTATTGCTTCAGCCAAACCCTGGAATTTGTTACAGATTATATGGTTGGGTTTATGCCAGTCATTGCCCAGGGTCTGCAGGCAGGTGAGGTGAGGAGATGTGTGCGGTCAGCCCCTTCCGCAGCCCAGCCCCTGTGGCATGGCTGCAGCACAGACTGACAAGTCTCTATTAGCAAAAAGTCATTAGCCAATCACTCTTTTGGGTATTATGGGCTTAAATCCAGTGTCCCATTAAAAAAAGCATATGGGATGTTAGCTTACCTAAGTTTTTCCTTCATTTGGTCCTTTCCCTCTCCTCCAAAGCCCTGGCTGCTCACACCTTTCAAACTCTGTGGCCAGAAAGCAGGAGGAAGTACGCCTAACCCCAACTGCAAAAGCAGGTCAGAGACCTGGCAGGTTTCACCGCATAACCCAGCAGAGGCAGTAGCATGGGCCGAAATCTCTGTAGCTTGTAGCTTATAATTTTGAAACTGGTAAACCACCAACTTGTGAGAGGCAGGGGCCAGCTAATAAAAAAGCTAGAAAGTAGGTGAATTTGCCCCATGTATACATATGTGTAACAGCTGGCAAAATGGGGAAGATGTTTAGTTTGGTGTGGAGAGCAGAACAGGCTCCTCCTGGAAAAGTATGTGTGTCTTGGTGCAGCGTCAGAGGTTGTATATGTTGTACTATACAGCAGCTCTGTGAGTGTGAATGTCCACTCCCTGCTACTGTCCACTGGACTCCCAAAGGGCTTGTCTCTGCTCATCTGTGTATGGAATTTTATTGCTTGAGGCATCATTTCTTTCAGTGGTTGACACCAGGATGGACACTCCAGCATAGTCAGAAAGAAATTAAAATCTCTAGGTACATGATTTAGGATCTGAAAGTCACCAAGAAAGCCTTATAGTGCCATTACCAGATAAACATTAAAAAAACCCTTGATTCCTCTGACTTAAAATTTGGCCTTGCCCAATTTCTTGCCCAGACTGCATTACATGTAAAAACGTCTGGAAGTTGTCAGGGCAACAGTATGGAAAAGACATATCTCAAACTCAGGGATTTCTCTCTGAAATACTTTGGCAGCATTTTATTAATGCTTAATATGTTTTTTTTTTTACCTCATGGACCTCATGTTATAAACTGTATTTTTTTATCCAGAAATGAAGGAGAAAATTACTCACCTCATTCTTTTTGGCAGCATCTGCAATATAAACAGAATCACAAAAGATTAAATAAAAACCACTGTTGAAGATACAGTTTGCAGCTGGGGTGGTACCAGCCCTTCCAGCAACATCAAGTCTCTTACTTCCTTGAAAGTAAATACTGATGTAGTTTTTCAGTGTTTAATAAGATACAGGTGTCAGGATCTATTAAACGAGTAGACCTTTTTGTATTATTTACCTTAGAAATCTGTGTCAGCAACCAGAACAGCCTTTGCTGTCAGAGGTAATTCCCCCTTTTCAGCAGAGAAAGATAGAAGACCCAGGAGTCAGTATTATGGTCAATGGCCAGTCTCTTTAGGATGAACTAGTTGTTGAGTATGACTGGGTTTTACTTCTCAAGTTTATAAAAAAAGAAAATCCTATGTGGCTGTAAGCAAATCATGTGGTCCTTTTATACTTTGATTTTCTGTCAATAATGAGGATAATAAATAAAATATAATGCTAAGTATATATAATGATGATAATGCAATCTAGATCATAATGCCACTTTAAAAAGTGTTTTCCCTTGTCAGTCGATATGGGTTCTAGACTATTTGGCAGAAGGACTGGCTCCTATTTTGTATACACATAGCATCTAGTATAATGGAGCCCTGTTCTCAGGTGGGGCTTCAAAATGCTCCTTCAAAACAATGATAATTATGCCTCCCAGAACGTAATCAAGTAACATTGGCATGTCTCCATTGTGGTGACACATTTGTTACTTTCTTTAGGAATGTATTTTGTTCTTCTCCTGTCCTGTAATCGTCATTTTGTGGCTTCCAAGGGATAAAAGTTATCAGGTAGAGACTTCTGTACAGAAGGAGCAGGAAGAAAATGCATTATGATCTAAAAGACAATACAGCTCTAGCACTTGTCTTTCTGTCTAAATGTAGCTTTTTTGATCTTTAAAGCCATTAAGCTTTCCACTGAAACTTCCTTTCATGGAGCTGCCTACATCTCATCTAATAAAGTTGTCCAAGGTAAAGAAAACTAGCATAAATAATGCTCCATGTCAAGTTTCAGCCTATGTCACCAGAAGTTTGCCTGAGTTTTCATTATTCTTGAAGTGGATCAGATTTAACCAACTTCCACAAAAACATTAAGATGTTATTTTTTCTCTGGTAACCTTTTAGTATCCACTATGTATTTGGGAGTGAATGCAAAGAAGATGTGGCTCAAAAAGTATCGATCCATATGGTTTTGGTGCAGACAAGCTAAACTAGAAAGTTCAAGGAAGGGATTTGCTGGAATTCTTATGAAAGCAATATTTGATTATCTGCAGTTAGTGAAACACTGTTTGAAAGAACAGTTTCCATCAAAAGCATAGCATTTCATTGAAGTTGACATTTTTCATAATAATTTTGATTTTGAGATGATTTTCAAAGCAAACTTTTCAGACCTGTTCAAATTCGACAGATTATTTTGTTTCATAAGTTTGATTTTGTTTTAATATTTTCATTGTTTCACTTCTTTAACATTCATAATGCTGTTGAACCACTATACTACAAGCATAGAAGATTTGGGCTCTCCTCTTTCAGTTATTCTAAATGTAGTTATTTGTCTGTATCTTTCTCTTTTTTTAATTGCAAATTTTTTTTTTTTAAACAATTACCAGGTGAAGGCTCAAAAAATTCCTCTCGGCTCCCTATTTTATCATAGAGCCACCTGTGCCTCAAAGCTCTCACCAGCCTGGCAAACTAACATCATAAAGAGGTTATTCACAGCCATATTATGTGGCCTGTGGATAATCAACTGTCTCCTGCTTGCTCGGCTTGGCAGGAGAAGGACCTCATCAGCCCCAAGCTCCCTACTCAGATGAAAGAAGAAAATAAGTAGGTAAAAACCTGCTTTAGCTCTGAGGCTTTACAGTTCACTTTTTAGTTGTAATGCAGAATGCAGTTTTGATTCACACCACCATCAAGGAATAGGTTTCATCTACTCAAGTTGGCAACCATAGAGCTGGTGCAATATTGCTTGCTAAATGGTGCACAAGCAGAAAATTTCACTTACTATCCCAGTAGACTGAGAAGGTTGCAGTGTTTGAACATTAGAACTACAATATATCAGGAAGTAAAAAAGGTTACTCACTTGCTAAGCAAAGAACTGCCAGGGCGAGGAGCAGAAAGGCGCCTGTTATCTTCATGGCAGACATGGGTTCTCGACCTGTTTCACAGCCAATCTGTGCTCTAAGTATTCCAGTAGACTTAGCTTAAATGTGTATATCCGAATCTGTGAGAGAGAGATATATATACCCATGCACAAGAGCAGGAACCCTGATGATGAAATCCCCCTCGTTGAGAAGGTAATTAGAAGAAGGTGTTGCCCATGGGTAGTGTCAATAAGAATGTCTTCTGTACACCATGAAGGTCATACATACAGGGCAAAGATGAGTGTCACAGCATGGATTGTGTTGATAAAGGAGATGTATTGTACTTTGGCTAATCCCCTTGCCTAATTAACTGTTCCATCTCCATTAGCGAGTTCAAGGAGTGACTCAGTAAGGTGGTTACTTATTGCTGTTCTGTTATTGCCATATTGACCCTTAGAGCTGAACGTCATTCCCAGGCGAAAAAATAATTCTTACTGGGTGCGTTCCAAAAGATTCATACCAGTACAGCTGGAATGCTTAATTCCTCTTCTCTGGAAATTTTGGAGACCCTTCTCACTTGGCTGTGGATAGAGGCGATGCTGGTCAGTATGGCCATGCACTGAGCCCTTTCAGACTGCTCTGTGGTAGTAGTTGCTGCTTGGAAAAGTCTTTTCATGTGAATACCCTCACCTTCACACACAGCCCAGAAGATCCCCCAGTCTTGCAGTGTTCTTCTGCCTTTAAAGTTCCATCAGTTTAGAGGTCAAAAACCAATGTTTTGTGACAGAAGGAGCAAAGATACCGCATTGCACTGCCAGCGAAGAGAAGTGCTGAGTTCACAGCCGTTGTGCATCCTGCTGGGTTACTGCGTAGCTTGCTGTCATGGACATATCGAGAAGATCCCTCTGCCTGCCCATCTTCTCCGTTGTTGCTGTTTCCTGCACAATAGGTGTCATATCATGTGGTATTCTTTAAACAAATCCAACACACCAGTTAGTGACTTCATCAATAGGCATAATTTTCTGGATTTTATAATACAGACCAGGGGTAGAGTCACAATGGGAAACTCAGGTCTGAGTCTTAATTTTCATTAAGTTCAAAGTAATGTGGAGTTTTGAGCCTATAGTTTTGTTTGAACCCATCCTTCCAGAAGCAGCAAAGATACCGCATTGCACTGCCAGCGAAGAGAAGTGCTGAGTTCACAGCCGTTGTGCATCCTGCTGGGTTACTGCGTAGCTTGCTGTCATGGACATATCGAGAAGATCCCTCTGCCTGCCCATCTTCTCCGTTGTTGCTGTTTCCTGCACAATAGGTGTCATATCATGTGGTATTCTTTAAACAAATCCAACACACCAGTTAGTGACTTCATCAATAGGCATAATTTTCTGGATTTTATAATACAGACCAGGGGTAGAGTCACAATGGGAAACTCAGGTCTGAGTCTTAATTTTCATTAAGTTCAAAGTAATGTGGAGTTTTGAGCCTATAGTTTTGTTTGAACCCATCCTTCCAGAAGAACTTTCTCTTTAGTGATTTGCAATATAGATGTGCAAATTGTCTCAATATGAAAGATCCCTGCACACCATTACAATTCACAGTATTTCAGCAACTACCTTCCCTACATTGCAAGACAGCTTGGGGCTTTTTCCCCGTGCAGGAGTTAGGGTCATATATGCTAATGGCACAAAGACAGAGGGAGTGAAAGTTCTTACAGAAAAGGTTGTAATAGGTCAGGTAGACCTTGGGCCCCATTAACTCATCCCAAGAGGGATACGGATCATCTTGTCTTTAAAAAATGTAGGTAATTAATAAATGGTTAATTTCTCATCACTTAATGGGACAAAAAACCCAGGTGCCATCAAATTCCAGTTCCAGGATAGGTAAAGATCTCTTTTGAGGCAGAAGCCTGTAGATTTATTTTTTTTTTAATGCCCTTACTTCAGTGATTTCATTTTAAATTTTCCCGTGTTCTTAACTTGGACATCTGTGCCTATTCCTTTGAGGTAGAGATCACAAAAGAGAGGCTGTGATTTAAATTGGGGTTGGATTCTGCTGCGTTGGAATGTCAGTGAAATTGTTGTTCTGGAAAGCCCAAACCTTCTCTGAAGAGCCTGGCACAGAGCATGTATAAACCCGTGGAGAATATTCAGGGCATGTTTGTTGGTTGATGGACAATTACCAGCATTAGGCAACAAGAGCAAAACCTGAAACAACCCAGAAGGTACTCGTAGTCTGAATAGTTTTGGGCAAACAAGACTCTTGAGAATATCTTGAAACTATAAAACTGCAGCTTGACAGAACACGCAGGTTCTTTGACACTGGTATGAGGAAATCTGCCACTTTGGTTACACTGTCTTGCCTAATATGGTGCTACAGAGTGTACTGTCTGATGCAACCTCAGTATCCATCCTATCCCTCTAGCAGAAGAATATAAACATCAGTTTGCAGTCTTCTGAGTTGATGTAGAAGGATTTTCTTAGGAAGAAAGGAAGAGAGGACTTTTGGAGGTTGGAGGGGGCTAATGAGGGAGGCAGATTTTGGATCAGGTTTTTCTTAGCATTTGAAAATTGCCTTGCTGTTGAAAGGAGTCCTGATGTTTATTCTGTGCCCCATAGCAGGAAAGCCATGGAGTGAATGTTTTCTTTCCAGTAATATTTAGGTGTTTTGAATCAAATTAAGATTCATTTTCTGAGCAGTGGACCTTGAGCTTTGTAGGGCTTGCTCAGACCACTCAGGAGGGATACAGTTCTGATGAGAAGCTGTGACATGTTGTAGGGTGTGCAAATAGCAGCTCACTACAAGCAGGGCACAGCAGGGGATCAGCTGAAGTTCTGGAGAGTTTTGCATTTTGAAATATCAAAGCTGCCTTGAAACTTTGAGAAGAAAAATGCCATACACAGAAAGCAACGCTCTGTTTCACTTTCTGCAGTGAACTAATACTCATATGCAAAATCTCAAAATTAAATTCGGTAAAAAGTAATGCCACAAAGCATTTATTGCAACTCCAGTTTAAAGGACACGGAAGTATCTCAGTACCTGTATGCCTAGCTTTAAGAATGGGCAGAATTCACATTACCCAACTGGAGAAAATAGTTGCTGCTTGACTGAAAATATGCTTCATCTGAGGCGCCTTTCTGTCCAAACTTGCAGAGACTTGTTGTTTGCCCTGGTAGTCTTCATACATAGCTGGTCTGACAATCCAAGACCTGTCACCCTCAGGGAGGCCAAAGGTTCTTCTATGTTGGAGTGCTGTCTTCGAGAACATTCAGCATCAGTTTGAGGAGAATAGAGCAGTTGTTCTCTTGGTGGACAAGTCAATGGTTTGCCCCTATAGTGAACAAGTCCAACTCTGCATACCGGGCTGTATTAGTAAGAATGTAATTATCAAGTAAAAAAAAAAAAATCATTTCCCCCTGTTTGGCAGGTATGAGGCTGCATCTGGAGTTCTGTGCACAGTTCTGGGCTCCCCAGCATAAGACAGACACTGAAATACTGGAGCAAATCCAGGGAAAGACCACCGAGATATTTAGAGGGATGAAGCACATGTCATACTAGGAAAGACTGAGAGAAGTAGTTCAGTTTAAAGAAAGAAGGCAAAGTCTTACTGTTGTCTTCAGCTACTTTATAGAGGTGTACAGAGAAGACAAGAGCCAGATTCTTCTCGGAGGTGCGCAGTGAACAGAAGAGAGAGAATAGCGCAAATGGCAGCGCGAGAAATTCCAATTAGATGTGAGGAAAACAAATTCCACAATGAGAGTAGGCAAACATTGGAACAGGTTGCCCAGAGAGATTATGGAAACTCCATCCGTCATTATATTAAAAAATCAGTGTGTTCTAAACTGGCCGTGGTCTGGTGGTGGGGTGGGGATGTGGGGAACCAGGCGACCCCCATGGTCCATTCCAACCTGAACTGATTCTGTGATTCTCATAGGTGAATATTAACTGTTGCTGGCAGTCCGCTGCTTAGGGACTTTGTGGCATACATATTTGACCTTAGGTGTTAACGTTTCTAAATTTGACAAAGCAGACACGGACAGTAGAGTAGTTGGATTGATTTTAGCTACTCAAAAAAAAAGTTGTTTCTTGGAAAACAAGTGTTCAGATTTGTTCAGTGATAGCTGCTTCCCAGAGCTGGGTAAGTAGGCCTCTTTACCATACCTAAAACTAATTCTGAAATTTATGGCAAATACTCTGGATTGAAAAACTGTGAGTAAAATTTTGGCCTCATCAGCGAACTCACACTGGTTTCCATTGAGCTGGGAGGTACTGAATACATGCATGTTAATTGTGGGCCTCTCATAGTTTTCTACTTTTATCACTGTATCTTGTCTTTTTCCAACTTCTTGCCTCTCCAAGTTGTTATTTTGAAGAAGAAAAACTAATTACTTGGTGAACAAATGTTTATTCACTTTAATGGGTCTGTTACATCTGATAAAATATTAGTGCATATTTTTCTGAGAGAACATTTGTCAGTTACTGGTATATTGCTTTTAGTTTTGGAGCTATGAATGGAGTGCAGAGGTGATGCCAGATATGCTGCTGCTGCTGCAAGTCATGAGCTAAGTGCCTGCTTTATTCTGCATGGGAGGATGTTATCTGGCTGCATTCCAGAAAGCACTGATGTGCAGTAGCTCGTTCCCATTCACATGACGGGGTGCCTCACATTGAGGACATCAACGGTGCTGAAAAAAGGGCACACGGAATGGCTAAAAAATATAGGCTTGCACACACGTGAGAAGAATGTGCAAGCCAAAATAGATATCAATATGGTCATGAGTGGGAATTCAGACCTCTTGGTGATTCCAGTGCATGTTTATACACAATCTGGTACACAGGCTCCTTCAATTTTATTGTGTGTGGGTGGTTAGGGTTGTCCACTCAGGAACAAATAATGTATCAGACTTTAAAGTCTACCTCAATGGAAGATTTGAAAACCAAGCAATGCATTTCTTGAGGCATCAAACTGTGCCAAAACTTTTGGGTATTTGCCTGAAGGAAGGTGAGTTTCCCATTTTTCACACCTTAAGAAAGATAAAAGGAGCCATTCTTGTATCAAGCTGAGACAGATCCCAACTGAAGATTTCATATGTTCTTTTAGAAAGTAAAAAAAACCCAAACCCACCACCACGACACTCTGATCTTTATTCTTTTTCTCTGTATCTTCTGATCTCTTTATGATAAATTACACGGCTGTGATACCTACTGTTGTGCAACTAGCTTGTGAATCCTTTGAGTTACTTAGTGTCATACCGTTGATGTTTCTGAAGGACTTGATTCTTCACAGCTATATGCAAAACAGGCATTAACAGCTTAACATTTAGCACGGAATGAACTGGACAGTGAGCATTCAATAGGATGTATTTTAAATTGCCTTCTGTTTTGTACTGAAGATGTGATTTCCAGGTGTTTAGCACTTTGAAGTTCTGTCACACTGAAGTCAGTCAAGCTGAGGTATTTGAGGAAAGGTTTCTTTTAAGGTTTTTTTCATGTCTCAGAACAAGGTTAGAGGACATACATTGGTTTTGCCACTATCAAAATATTATACCTTTTATAAAAGAGAAGCTACAATTTACGAAGAATTGGGAAAGGATGAAGGTCAATGTGGAAGGAGGGGTGCATATGAAGCATTTGGACCTGAAATCCAGTATGTGCTCTCTCACAGAACCCCTAATTAGACATAAGCCTTTTTTTTCCTTTTTCAAGGTTTTTTTTTCCTTTTGCTGTTAGCAAGTGCCTGCTTACCTAGCTCTAATGGCTGAAGCACTTAGAGGATAGCAAGCTCCTACTGAAACCTATTAGTGCCTCGTTAAGTACAGCAACTATTTGTAAAGCATTCTTTAATATGAGGAGCACCCACAAAAAGCCCTGGAGGGAGTGAGTCAGTCTCTGTTCAGTGCAGATTTAGGGAGGTGTGGTAGGCAAAACCTAAAGCCACATGTTGAATGATGAATATGAATAGAAAGCTGGAGGAGCTGCCCTTTCCAGAGAATGGTGGGTCACTGAGTAAGACAGGGGTCCAGTAAAAGACCTATTACATGTCTATGTGATTGATGACTCTCATACCCCAGCGGCCTCAGGAATAAACTTAGTTCTACCATTGTTTTACTTCAGAAGCTTTGATTTTGCTATCTGAAGGTTTTTTGGGGGCAGTTTTGTATGTTGTGCAGCCTGACTGAGTCTGTGCATTGTGACATTTATAAGAAGGTTTCCAGATTATTTGCAGTGCAACAAGGAGAGGAATTGAGAAAGAGGAGTACAAGGATTAACTGACACATCAATTATTATTTACTTGACCAGATGGAATATGTTAGGGAATGATCTTCCATGTATAAAGCCACCCTAGCAAATATTTTTGCTGTGATATTAACACCTTTTCAAACAATCTAGGGAGTTACTCAGAATTGGGAGACTGTCTGACAATTCCTAGAGTAGACATTCAGAGGCACTTGGATCCACTTAAAGCCCAGGAAATGGATAATCAAGGACTGAAGACAACTTTATGTCTTGGAGAGCAGCCATCTTAAAATTAACTTGGTTTCTGCAGAAAAAAAAAGGCAGTTTCAAGCTGTGCTTTGTTATTTTTCTGAAGAATCTTAAGCAACAACTTCCCTCACTACCAGCTCACCATTACGTCATGATCTGTGCCAGAAAAGCTTCTTGTAGGGAGGTTTAACTCACCTTATGGGATCATGGCACAGAAAGGCACATTCCTCTAAAGGTAATAGATCGATATAGTCTTGTCAGGATACTTGCAAATTTAGCCTGAGTATTTCTGGGAGCGAGAGCTAGGCTGAATCAGAGTTAATGAGAGTTTTCAATGATTGGTTTCAAAGGTGCCAGGGTTTCAACCCAGATAACTGAAGAATGGGAAGGTCCTACTAATTCTGAACACTGTACCGCCAGTATTGGAGAGAAACCTCAAAGACCTCAGCATATATGTCAGCCTGGTTTCAGTTGCAAACCTCCTGACCACAAAGGCCAGCGAACTTCAACGTACTCTTAGACTGCAGAAGAAATGATCACTTCTTAGCCTGCAGAAGAGGGTTTAGAGGAGACTGCTGACTAACAGACCTCACTTTTCTGTGCTGTCCTGTACAGTTTTACAGGCCATGAAGTTGGTAGCATCAGTCAATAATACTACTTCTCCCTACAGACATTGCCTCAGAAGTAGTGTATAATATTCTGTTAGGAAACTGAAGAGTGATATTAACTATTCATCTTAAAAGATCACAAGTAAACCAAAATTACTTGTTTTCAGACATATTTATTATTAGCTCCTTTGTAAACCAAGCACAGTAAATTGCATTTATAGCAGAAATAAGATGCGTACACTTAATATTAATAAATACTAACAGCACTTGCAGCTAGATCATCAACAGTTTTCTGAAATATCAGATACTTCCCACATTTCACTGTTTAAATATCTGTAATTACCACCCATTTCTAAGACTGAAAAAAGAGGAAGGATGGTCACAATGGAAGGCTTTCTTTAATTTCCGTGGTTCTGTATCAGGGATTAAGGCCTAAATCCTCATAGATATTTTAATTTATTTTGCCTTCCTGAAAGTCAGGACTTAGGTGGTTTAACAAAAATGCACAGGCTTCAACACATGCTTCTGCTTCTTTCCAGACCTGGGGACTTACACTGTAAGCAGATCAGAACTAGGACTTGAGGTTTTTTTTCCCCAAGGTTCTGTGAAGACACCTAGCACATGTTGCAGTACTAGGGAAATATTTTCAAAATGAACTATAAAAATCTGTATTCTAAAACTCTAACTTTAATTAGATGCTTAACATCCACATATAAAACCAGTTACCAATTGCTCTCTGAACTATCAGATACATGGCATTTAAATTTCTAAGTAATTTAAGATGCCTTGGTTTCAGTTGCAGATTCCTGACTACTTGTGCTCTGCAGTTTTGCCTGTGGCACAGCAGGTCTGATTTAATGTTATTGTCAGAAAACTCTACTGCAAGAGATGCGCTGGCTACATTAGAGCCTCTAATGATCACAAGCATGAAAGAAAAGGAGTTTTGTTTAGGGGGCATTATATTCAGCTACTGGCTCCCACTTCCTTTCATGTTCGTGAGAGGGGACAACCAGACTCTTCCAACCACAGCACCTCAAAGCTGCCTCCACGCCAGCACTCCCATTGCTTCCACGGCAGCTGGGTACCGCTGCAGGCGTAGGGCTTTGAGAGTGGTTGCCCTCTCATGCGATAACCATTTGCATTGTTCACCAGCTGGGCATCAACACCATGTAAGCGCAGACAGCTGACAAAACGGAGCAGCTAACATTGCTAGGACTCTGAACTTGCAATTCCTTCTTTGACTGAAATATCTACCATCACATTGGAAGATAAGGATGGCCATGATACATAGCTGCCTAATGCAGCCAAGGCTTCCTGTGCTGATACATTTCAACAAAATAAATAAAAATAAATAATTAAATAATCAAATAATAAAACAATTAAATAATGAAATACTAAACCGGTGCTTTCAGTAAGTTACTTTCCAAATAAATTAACACATGAAACAGTTTGAATAGCAAGTGCCATCATCTGGCATTGCAAGTCATGTCAAGTAAATAAATAATAAATAAATAAATAAATAAATGAATAAATAAATGAATAAATAAATGTGATGCAATAATATGCAGAAGCTACAATAATAGCTGACAGCAATGTATCAAAATACTATACATGTTAATATAACATGATGTATACTAAAGGTGTTACTCATTTGGAGAACGTAAAAGAGCTGCCAAAATCAGGACCCTATTAATCTATTACAAAAAAGATATATTATGGCTTCTTAATAATCTGAAATGTGAATTTTTCTCCTAATTATGCTTATGTTCTTGTTCTAATTCATTCTTTGCTTTCTTTAGGAGCATTGTGCCATTCTCCTAGAATCTCTTCCTGGTTATCTGTAAAATAAGAGAAAGGAAATTTACATAAGAATGATCTGTATTTTCCTCATACCTAGATTTTTAGTCCATTTTGCAATAAAGCTTTGCTGGTCTGAGCCATCTACTGAAATGCCTCCACCCAATTTCTCTGAAGGACTCAGGACCACATAATGCAAGGCTCAGAAGTTCCTGCGTCTGACAGGGATTAGGGATGCAGCTTCAACTGATGGGAGTTAGACACCTGGCCAGCTACCACCCTCCTGAAAAATCTCCTTCCGCTCCCACTGGGATCCCTAAATGCCCCTGTACCAATGAAGACTGGATCCACAGAACAGTGTGATCTCATTGCAAGTGTTTCAATAGGGCTACAAGGTTACAACTTTTCAACAGTGTGACTTGGGAGACTTGGAGGTGAGAGAGTTCTACATCGACACCTAACTGGAAAAAAAACAAACCCACCACCTAAAAATTACAAAACAGGAGAGAGGAAGAGGATAAAAAATCTGCATAATTCTTTCTGGTGTTGATCTGAAGGAGGTTATTTCCATATGTAAAAATATGTTCTGACCTGGAAAGCTAGGCTGAGAGTAATTTACAGCTGTCAGAAAACACTAATCAGTTCACAGAATAAGAAAACAGCCATTCCGAGGATTAGCAGAAGCTAATAGCTTTTCTTTCTAACAGCAAATATCGCCTCTCTCTCTCTCACTCCCTTTCTCATTTTACTGGTAAAACCTGGCTGTATATGGATTATCTGCTGCATTGGATGCTCAACATTGATTCAAAAGCTATCAATGGATACGAATCAGCATGGGTTACACTAGCAACAGCCAAATGCTCCTATATTTCTTAAACAGTATTTTATAATTGCCTAGTTAGGTAGAAAACCACCCATGTTCATGAACCTACATCCATTGTTTCCTCTCTGATGTTAAATGGATTCTAATTGTTTCCTCAATTTTTTGTTATGAGAATCATTGTTTAGACAGTCCAATACATTTACATGTTCATTCTCTTACAGATGGTTCATGAAAAAATGTTGAGACGAAAATGGTTATAAGGTAATGTAGAATAAATGAGTATTTAAGAAGCAGTAGTTCATCGACTCCTTACTCTCCTAGGTAAGGAATCACCCCTGCTCCTCCAGTAGAAGGTTGTTTAAGTCTTACCTGCAAAGTGAAGACCACTCACTCCAGGATGAGTTGTAATAGCGATCCCTGGCCTGCACAGAGATTTTGTCTTTTGGCCCAGGTGTTGGAATCTGAATAGACTGCTCATCAGCATCATAGATCTATGAACAGGGCACAATCCATCAGCGAATTGAAAAGGTCAAGCAGAACACACAATAAAGTGCCAGACAGTTTGCAACAAGCCCATGTAACTCAGAAAACCCACTGGTAGTCTGTTGTTTCAAAGGCACCAACCTTCACCCACAGATACCAAAGCCATGAGGACTTGTGAGAACTGGAGCCTCAGTAGAAGCAAACTCAAAAGCCCACTTCCCACTGAAGTTAGTGTTGTAAAGCGATCCAAATCCCAAACTGAAAGAGTCATTAAAACAAAGGGTTTATTAGTTTATCTGTGTTTTTCTCTTTTTCCTTCTTCTCCCAGAGTGGGAACACTAAAAGACAGAAGTCGCTGATTTTCAGTATCGTTGAAATTTCCACTGAGGTCTCGTGGCTGATACAAGAAGCACCCCGTAGATGCACCAGTTTCTCTACCTAAGGGATTGTACGAGAGAACCCTACTAAAATCAAGGAGTCAGCACCAGGCAAATGGCCCCATCTGCTGGTACAGGCTTGCTTATTTTTTTCACATAGAAAAAGACACCCTCTAGTGTCTTTGGCTTAATCAGTTGACAAATTGGACTGATCATTACATTTGTTTACTTTTCTGATTGCTGAACCAAGGAAGAGCAGCACTGCAGTTAAGGACCTGCACTGTGGTCAACTGGTTTGTGTATTTCTTTCCAGTTCTGCTGTTGATTTCTTTGCCAACCTGGGCAAATTGCCACACTGCTGTTTTATACCCTCCAGTGTATCCATGAGCGTTAGCAAAGGAAGCAAAACCCTTTTGTGATTTAAAGCTAATACAGAGTAGCAATGTTTAGTTAACAGTTAACTACTAACTGGAAAGTGAGTGGGAAAGACTGTAGTCTTTGCCAGTCTCCACAGAAATGCTACCAAATGAGTCATTGATTCCTTATTTGCCATTCGCCTATAAAGAAAGTCTAAGCTACCAGGTACAAACAACATACAAGGAAATCAGTGCAACAGATCCTAGACTTCTTGATTTGGAAATTGGGATTTTCCCACATTAGGACCCACACAGCCTACTAATGAATTAGTAAGTACTTTTCTCACGCTAGCACAGCTATGCAATGCTGGGCACGATTTCATCTCCCCAGTTACATCAGTGTTGCATCCACCCCAGAGTGTGCTGTTTGGATTTTACTGCTCATAGAACTGGGAAGGAGGTCATTTTCTGCCAAGACAGAACATTGCCATATTTGGGTCTCAGCACCCCTTTTTTTTTTCTTCACTCTAGTCCATGATTTTAACATATTAATCTTATATTATTTATACTGCCTGTTCAAGCAAGAAAATTGTGTTTCAAATGTTGTATCTCTACCTGGCTTTTGCGTTTATTTGTACTTTCAACTTTGACCCTGAAAGTCAAAAGGAAGTAGGACTTTGGTGTGCTCCATGTTGTGGGATATGTCCAGGTCACTGTTCCATTTGTGGCCACATACTGACACTGGGGCGGGTCAGGTTTTACTGCAAGAGAAAATATAGAAGAAATTAATTCACATTAGCAGCATAATATCAGATGTTGGTGCATTAGTCTTAATAGTTTTATAGGACTCAGCTTTGGGAGCCTCCATGAGATTAAGAGAGCAGTAGGCATGATGCGTGAGAACTGCCTTGTATGCTTCTTATGGAAAACTAAGCATACTCCCGGAGTCTCTCTAGGTAAGATCCTTCTGGTTTTTTTTTCTTTTTTTGCTCCGTTGGACACAGAAGAACAACTTCAACCCCTGCTGACCATTAGGGCATTTTGCAAAAACAACTGTTTTTTTCAGGATACTTCTTTATTTTCCCTGTGCCCTGTAGCATCACAGTCACAGCTGATCCTCTTAGTTCCTGTTAGTTTCTATTAAGCTGCCCTGGATGCCCATCTGTAAGAATGGATCAGGAGGGAAGCACAAATAGTGTTAGCTGTTATCTGAGTAAATCTGCAGTTCTGAAAGAAGAGCCTGCTGGGTTATTGGTGATTCTCTGACTTCTCCCACATACCCCTTCCAAAACATGTCCATCTCGTAGAGAAGGCTACAGAAACTTCTGAGAGATGTGGGGGTGAGAGGGTTGGAGGTCACAAGCTAGGGAGATGTTGCTTCTTCACTTCCTCATCCTCTTCTGGACTGCTGCTAAGATTTGTTTTCCCCTGTTCCTGTAACTGGGGGCTTGATACAGATTTACAGTAGAATAGGGCAGGGATTCCCAAGCTTGGTTTGATCAGCTACCATTGTTAGTTCCACTATCAGCAGCAAGAATAAAGCTAAGAATTAATCATGATCCCTGGTCTACTCACTGATATCTCTGATGAAGAAGCTGCTAGTGTAGTTCTCATATTCCACCTCATCAATGACCTCCAGGAACATCTCAATTGGCTGGTGCTCTTCAGCAAATGGACAGTAGTTTTCTTTCTGGCACTGGGCTGTGTATTCCGTCACTGATTTATCAGTGCGAGCTACAGGGCTGCTGCAGGTTATGTCTCCTTGAGAGCTGAATACAGAACAGAGAAAAGTACTGGAAATGCTGGTGCATTCTGAGAATTTGTTGCCACGACAATAACATGTAGTTGGTAAAGTAATGTTTTGCTGTTGCCTGTATGATTTTACAGCTGCAGAAACAGTTCGGTGGGAGTTATGTTTTCAGTGTTGTATCACATACTAATGTAAAATCAAAAAAGCCACCCTGCCTGAGCAGAAAGAATTAGTGTTTAAAACTAAACCAAGAAACCTCATTTCTCATTAACACTGTCCCATGACAAGCTCTAATGTCTTACTTTGTTCCTTAGCCCTTTCCAAAACCTTGCTGGGAGAAATAAAGGAAGGTTAACATTTATCCATTGGGAAATAAAGAACGAAAGCCATCTATAAAGTACTACCTGAATCTGCTTCTATTTACCCATTCAGCAAAATAAAACTCTTCACAGCTGTTTCTTCTTTAACAAACTGAAGTGACCTTTGCTCAAGCACTCCCATGTTTTGGAGAAACTCCCAAGAGTAGTGGGAGGCAGGAAATCCCCACAAGGTTCCCCTCACATATTTCCCTTGCAGGTTTCTGCAGTGTTCCTCAACAGAGACTTGTCAGTGGACATGTGGCTTTTGCAGTGGGTGCAGCCTCCCACTCCCTTAATTCCACTGGATCTGCTGCGAAGGGACTCACTGCTGCGATTGTTTCTGCTTTTGGCTCAACTTCCTCTCTCTCCCCTGCATGAACTGTTTTTGTTATTGCTTAAGTTATTCTGTGGCTGTACTGTAGCAGCTGTAACAGTCCAGTGGGGGTTGTTCCTTTTTCAAGTCTTTATTAATTTCTCAGCAACTTCCATGCCCTTATTAGTTAAGTTAGTCCCAGTGATGGCTCAAAACCTTTTGCAGATGTTCAGACTCTGGAAGTGGGATTCCTCGCCTTCTACATATCCTCAATAGCCTAAAATGCAGGATCTCATACACAGAGTAACACAAAGGGCTGTTCCGGCCTCAAAATGAAGTTGTTAAGGAAGTACAAGCTTTTACCCTTTTAGACTTCTGATTGTGAACTTCACATTTGGACTCTCATTTTCTGTCATCCACGAACATACAAAAATTCCAGAGTAGTTCTTTGCCTCACATTTTAGAAATGTTCTGTTTGGCTCTAGAAGAAAAAAGAAAGAAAACAGGATTTATTTACTCTTTTTGCCGAAATGGTCAAAGCAGAGAGAAAACAGTAGTTCAACAGACTCCCATCGACTTTGGCAGGTGGTGGGTACACAGGCAGACACAGTCTCACTGTGGGCAGCCACGTGTAGTTAAGAAGCCATATAACCACGGTTAGTGCCTGAAGGCTGGTTTACGTGGCACCACATGAACCACATCTACCTGGCTGTTGACAGGAGCTAGAGCATACCCAAGCTGTTGCAGATAGCTGTCAGCAAGAGATTCATACAGACAAACCCATCGTTCCTCTCACAAAGAAATATCACAGCTAGACGGTTGGCAAACTTCTGTATTTGTTACCCCACGCATGAGAGGGCACGCAGTGGGTAATCTCACGTCTTCACACACTGGGACACTCGATGGGGAATGTTTCCAGTGTGAGAATTGTATGAGGCCTCGGTGGAGGCATGTGTTTCCTTTCTGCTGCCCAGCGCTGCAGACTCTCAACAACTCTGTATCGTACCCTGGATGTAGCTGACTGGCACACCAGTCTACTGCATCTGATACACACATCCAGGTGCCAGGGAAAAAGCCATGGAAGTTCATAAATTCCTGGCACTACAGTGAGGGACTGTAGAGACATAGATGAGTGAGGTTCATGCAGAAATTGCAAAATATCACAGCCTTGTCCCAGTGGGTTATTCATGAATGGAGAAGCCCAAATGACAGCACTTAAAGTCTAGGTCAGTCCCTGGCTCTGTCAAATCACACAGCTCTGTTTTTGCAAACTCTCTCCTGAGTGCTGGGTCTGTGAGATGGAGGGAAAGCGAGTCAACTGCTCCCCTACCAGAAAAGCAGTGGTGTCGTATTGATGTTATCCCTCTGTCTAATAATTCCTACCACTGCTCCATCCCAGAGGTCTAGAGAGTCCTAAATGAATCCTATGGCAACTGATTCCTATGCTGCTCATCAGCTGCACCATATACAGACCCACAAAAGTAATCATTTGCCTTTCATTGTCAGTAAAGCATCTGAAGAGGACCCATTTTAAAGCGGGTATTTCTCATGCATTTCTCCAGAGAGCTCCCTCTGGTCCTCCCTCATGAAACTCCAATGCACAGAGCTAAGCAAGATACATCACATCATCTTATGACTGTACCTTTAAAGCTTTTCAGAATTGACCTTATCATTTGCCCATTGGAGTCTATTTTAGTTATGAGGAAGAAATCATAGCTGATGATTTCATGGGTGTTAGCTGTCAGACAGGTGTAGTTGCCAGCATCTGGGAACTCTTTCACGTCAGCAATCAGAGTCTTTCCAGTTCCTTTCAGTTCGGTGTCCTTTTTCCAGTAAACTGGCAGTGCTTCATCAGATGTATTACAGGTGAGCTCCACTCTTTTAGCTGGTGTCTTGTCATTCCACTCTGATTCTACGACGTACACTGGACATTGTAGAGAAAGACATGTTAGCAGCTACTCATACTTAACAGTGTGAAGATTGAACTCAGCCCTTTTTTTCAGGTCTACTCTCCAGGAACACTGCTAACAGATCTCTGGCTTTCCTGCCCAATGCCTCACCACCACCTGGAAATCTTTACTAACAAGACATTCAACTTAGACATTTACAGTGTATTTAGAACCTGCTGATCAATAGGGATGACATTTTAATGGAAGAAGTGATTTTTTTCCATGTTCTCAGAGAATCGTACAGTGGTTCAGTCACCATGGGAAGGCAGGTACCTTTGTTTTAGAGGTGAGGATGCCAGGACACGCTGAGCCCAGGTGTTCCTCCTGCATGTGGCCTGTGGCCTTTGCTCATGGAATGGCATGTAAAACCACGATGGTGCAAAGCTATGACGCTTTGCCCTCTTCAGCATCAAAGGTCTGTGAGTGAGCAATGGGAAGAAGGGGACCTCTGGGTAAGTGGTTTGTATTTGCCTCTAGCTGATGCTGTTTCCCATTTTCTGCCCGGAACAATCCTGTACTCCTATCACCCTGGCCCCAGTGGAGCAATGACTAAGAGATGGGGATCGCTGAGCTACAGCAGAGCTAAGTGGACTGCAACAGGGAAACGTGGTCTTCTAAATGCAGTCTTGTGACTCTGAAGTGCTCTGCTGGTCTTTCCAAATTAGAAGACACACCATGTAACAAAAAAACCTGAAACAATTCCATTGAAGAAACATTATCTTCTCTTGTCTCTTTGCTGTGGTTGGCTGAAGAACTTCACCTACATTTCTGTGTGGCAAGAGTTCTCAAATTTAACTGTCATTGTTCAGATATACTACTGCTGTCACAGGCTCCCCAACTATGTTCAGTGCCCTCAGAGATTCTTCTACATGCAAGAAGTGGCAAAGATTTGTTTCTCAGTGCGTCAACACCACAGCAAGCACTCAGCTCAGGAAATCAGAGTTCCAGTGAGCTCTGAGACCTTTTCACCAGGGCGTTTCACTACTAGCATGAGAGCTTTAAGACGTACCACAGAGAAGAAACACTAAGAAATACATGTCAAATACTGAATCTAAAACATGCGACTCTAGGAAGCTTTGAAGCTTACCAAACTGCTTATGGACATTTGAAGCACAAGGGAAATCTTACAGACTTCAAACACAAAGATTATTCTCAACATTGACAAATGTATCTGCAGTTTTCAGCACCATGGTATTTCCCAGGGAACCCGCAGGATAAATAATTGTTTAATGTAAAGGTACGGGGGGAAGTAACTGAAGTACTTTTTACAAACAAAACACAATCAGATTGAGAATGCTTTTCTCATGTTGATTAGGGTCCTTCTTTTTGGATAATCGCATTGAAGACAGCCTGGATTATGGAGCTACGCTGGATGAATAAGAACAGCAAATTTGATTATCTGAATTTAGCCCAATTATCTGGTAAGTTATTAAAAAGATTTGTTTGCTTATTACTGACCCTGTATTTTTACAAATGTATTTAACTTATTTACCAGAAAAGTTGGATAAACTATTTCTAGGTTTTCGGTTTTACTGTAAAATATTCTTTTTCACAATTAATTCTTCACTTGTTTGTTTGTGGGCTGTTACCTAAGTCACAAGACACTGTTTCTGCTTCCAGACTGAATGACTGAAACTTTTGAAACAAGAGAACAGGGAATAGGAAATAAGACAGTTTGTAATGAAAATATTCAGGATGGCTGTTGTACAACATTTTAGGAATTCTAAATATTTCTTCTATTAATACCAACTAGTTGGATACTTATTCAAAAGAAATAGGAAGAACCTTGGCCTGAGATACTACAGTTAACAAATTCTGTGCTTGTGGAGACAAGTATAATCCTGAAGTACCGCTGTTTCCTAGTCAGCTGTAGGTCTCAGTTAAGTGAAGACTGCTTACCATTTTCCCTCAGTTTCCACTGTGCTTCCAGAAGAGCAGCAAAGGAAAATAATGAAAGTAAGGCAAATAGTAGGTGAGACATCTGTAGGGAA
>NW_009260839.1:2731049-2745150 GCF_000687185.1 Egretta garzetta | reverse complement strand
TAGGGAAAAAATAAATTACTAAACTTCATTGAGGATTGTTGAGGGTGTACTGAAATCCAGCTCTCTGCTGGACAAGATAATAAGAAGACAGAGTCAGTTCTAGTGAACTAAGAAACATTCTCCCATTGTAAAAACTCTTAGACTACATAAAAATTTAATATCAGGTTTGTACTGGAGCTCAAGCCAAGATTTTGATCCACTTGTTATTCACACCACAAACCAGTTTAGAGAAGAAATCATGGAATTTAGGGTAAATTGTGTGCATAAGTCTTATATGGCCAGGAGCTCAGAAGCATTCCCAGGTCCCTCAGTTAAATATTCCTTGTGCAAGAAAAGCCCTGCTGATGCCAGTGAGGCTAGTTGCATGAACAAGGCACTGGACTAAAAGCATCAATGGACGTTAAATTCCAGTCATACAAAGCTTGTACATATATTCCTTGGTTTAAGCATGCCAGTAGTCCTATTAAAACAAAAGATTGCAAATAAAATGAAGGACTCACTGGAGTGTTCTGCTGGACTGTAGTTTCACCAGCTCTGTGAGAACAAGTGACAGCAGTGTCAATAATGCAGCGTGGAGCTGGCGTCAATACTGACACTTGTCTAGCTGGTACTAGTTCTAGTATCCACCTGAGGTTGCTTAGTCCAATTGATTTTGCAAGCAATTTCAGGCAAAATTCCTACTGGATTCAGTGCCACAGCCGTATTTGTGGAAATGGCTAGATACACGTGTCATTGTTGCTGTGTTTGTTTGAGACATACACATACATCTCACTTGAGAATATATAAGTATATGGCTGTATATACAATATATAAATTTGTCCTCAATTCAAAATAGAGCTAGAGCTCTTCATGAAACACAAAACATATTTGCCAAATATTGTAGTAACCACTGGGTGCATAAAAACCTGAATGACAGTTATTTAGGTACACTTTCAGACCTTTTTCAACTGGAGATTAAGCCAAATGAATAGGAATAGGACTTAGAAAAAGAGATTGGTGAATATATCTTTCAAAGTCTATTCTGACTACAATGGGAGTCTGAATGCAGGTGAAAAACACAAAATTAAGTTGTTTGGGTTTGTTTTCCATACAAACCAGTCTTTCTCAGGGAAAGGGGAGTAGTCCTCCTGAGTTGTTCTCATGTGCTACGACACATTTTCATTTGGTTTTATGGAGTAAGAGTTTGTGTGTATTTCTGTGCGCACCACATCTGTTACTCAATGCCAGCTCCTGCTATTATTAGCAGTCCTTAATCTTGATCAGAAGTCAGCTGTCTCTGGACCAATGCCAGGACAGTGCGCCATTTGATTCTGTGTGCCACACAGCACAGCTATTAATGGGACCAGAAGCTACAAGTGCGGTATCCAGAGATCTCTGTACTCAGGGAGAGGCGCGAGCCTCAGTGAAAACCCAGATACTCTCAGGCAGCCTATCAGGAATATACGGCTTTGTTAAAAAGCAAACATTCTTAGCTCCTGAAGATTTTCTACTGCAGGCAGGATTATCTATAATGTATGAAAGAAAAATACATTTTGCAGCTTTCTGAAAGATGCTAATTTCTTTCATTGTAACATGGCATTCACCACTACGCTTCAAAAACCAATATCTGAAATATCAGTTAAAACTTGGAGGAGAAGGGTGTAAAAAATGCCTTTTTTTCCATATCAACCTTTCATCAGACTTGAAACCTTGAAAACAGAAAAGTTTCTCCTGGTTTTAGGGAGAAGCTTCATGATTCAGGTTTTTGATGAAAAAACAATTTTCATGGAAAATTATTCAATTTTTGAGATGGGGGAGAACACCCTCCCCTCCCCCCCCCCAAATTTTATTGAAAAATTAATCAGAAATAAACTCAGTTTCTGAACATCACTAATCACTGCAGCTGCCCGAGCACCTCATAGATGAGGAGAGTGTACCAACATCCCACGTTCCCTGTGATCCAGAGCATGAGCTGCTGTAAACCAGCACAGATTCCTTCACTGAGAATCACAGAATAACTTATGTCAGAAGAGATCTCTGGATGCCATCTGGACCAGTCCCAGCTCAAGGCAGGGCCAAGTCAATGGTGTTGCCTGTTTTTTAAAACAGAGAATGGTCTGACCATAAATAGATATTTGTCAATGCATGCACCCCAGCAACATGAATATTGGTAAGATACAAAAGATTACTACCTTATAACATTCTGTTTGTTAGACAACGATTCTATGAGCTATATACATGTATATACTATGTGCTTGACTTCAGGCACATAAGCATATAAATACTGTCCTGAGAAAAATGTCATGACAATTATTTAAATACACTTTTAAATAAACAATTTTAAGTTTTCACTAGTTTAATCTGAAGCAGCTGGTGCCAGGCCTGTGTTGCCCCAGTGTTAAGAGAAGAAAGGAATTCTCACCTTTTCCTGTGATGCCTGTCAGCTGAAGTTGCCAGGCAGGTTGGTTTTGTGATCTGAAAGAAGCAAAGTGCTGGCTCCCTTATAAATACTTCTAAACTCTGAAAGGAAAGGGATGCTCCGTTTCACCGCAATACCACAGAATTGCAACACGTGGCTCGAGTTCCTTTTTTACATAGTGGCAGAGCTAAAGCAAAAAAAAAAAGTTTGGGACTCCCAGGTAAACTTTAAAGAGGAAATGAGATTATGAGATTGTTACATTGACCTTTATGGTATGCCAGAGGCATTTCCTTTCCTGCCTGATTTTCTGTCTCTCTCATACTGCCTCTTCATCATCTGAGGAAGAGTAAATACAGACTAAATAAACTTCCAAAACTGTCTGATGGGAAATATATTATGAAGACAGAAAGAGAAAGTTAAATAAACTAAATCTATTTCTACCTGGTAAGCATGAAAGAGATAATTACATGAAATAAATCCCAGCTACCACATCAATCAGAAGTAAAGGGAATATTAATTTGTAATTGGTGTTTTAGAATTGTATTTATTCTAAAAATTGAGACATAAACAATTAGTTCTGGCCCAGAGATAAAAACCTGAGATTGCCACATTATTTTATGTTTCAGTTTTTAAATATAACCTATTGTTTTTTCTTTATAAACTGATGTTCCTTTTAGACCTATGCTCAACCATAAGAAAAGCCCCATACATGACATACACTTTGAAAATAAGAAAAAAGTTTCTATTTATTTTTTTATTATTTGTGAAATAATAGAAAACAATTTGTGTCATTTGTCAGGCAAACCAAATCTGAGTTGTTCTAGCCCTGTTCCAAACCTGAATAAGATGACTGAAAAGTTATAAGCAAGAAGAAATATATTGCTTATAAAAGCAAAAAAAAAAAAGGTTTGAAATTCAAGCTGACATGCTTGAGGAATTCATAGAGACACACAACCCTATCCTGCATGCTTTCTAGTGACGGGAGCGTTCCCACAGCCCAGAGATCAAAGCCCTAACGCAGCAATCCAGCAATGAAAAGATGGTGCCTGTCCCTTCCGCTCCAGTCAATGGTCTTTCAGAAGTCCTTCACACAGATGAATCGACACAAACATCTGCAATAGGTTGCATATTTGGTGCCCCCAGATATGGCAAGAATATAAAACAAAAGGAGGAACAACCCAAATTAGCAGTGAGATAAACTTATTATGAACTCCAGCAATTCCCAGTGCATGGGGTTCCTGTCTATTGTCACATATCTGGAAGGCAAACATCAGGGAGCGTGGCATGCCCTAATCTGAAAGAGGGTAGTTTCAGGGTTCCGGATTAACCATGCTGAAAGCTTTACACAAATGTACAGTACTGCCAGTGGAATCCTTTTCTCTCCTTAGCCGTCCTCTTCAAAGAAGCACTGCTTGAGTAGGATCACATACAACTTTGGCAGCTGAGCTTTAACTCCCTCCCATCCGACAAAACACAAAACTACAGCATTGCAAGATCAGATGGTCCTAACAACTTCCCTGGTGAGTCCAGTGTATACAGCCTGTTACTCAAACATCAGCCCCAGATTTCCCTTTGCTGGACCTCACAGCCAGAGCTGGGCAAGAGCAGAGTGAGGGGGCCGCAGGTGGAGTGCAGCTTTCTGAAGCAGGTTTGAAATGGTGGCTCTGTCACAGAGAAAAACTGCTCCCTTTCCATACTGTATACTGAACCTGGATCAAGGTGTTTATTGATTTACTCATGACACAGAATTGACCAGCAACCAGTGAACTATTCATCTGAGATCCATATCAATAATATAACAGATAAGCCAGAGTACTAGACACTTCCAAAATGTTAATTAATACCTATGCATCTCCAGCCTCCTCCACCTACCCCGAAAAGCCCTAATCTCCCCCTCCTACACATGCATACAGCCTTACACACGCACGTTGGGAGGCCATGTGGGTTACAAGCACATGTACTGTCTCTGCATCTGGCTGATGCTTGTCTTTCTCTCTTAGGTGATCATTTGGGACAAATGTCTTCTCAGGCAGTTTTAGGTCCTCCATTCACAAACACTGTTTATATTCCCACTCCTTTCTTAACAGCTGTCGTTATCCAGGCCATTTTGCCAAAGATGGACCATGCAGACACTGACACTTCTGCTGTTGTTGTTTCACTGTTCAGAAAGAGAAAAAGGCCATCTGAGAAAGCATGTTGAGAAGGATGTGGCAGAAGCGGCTGGGGCCCATAGAACCACAGAATGGCAAGGGTTGGAAGGGACCTCTGGAGATCATCCAGTCCAACCCCCCTGTTAAAGCAGGTTCACCTGGAGCATGTTACACAGGACATCATCCAGGTGGGCTTTGAATATCTCCGGAGAAGGAGACTCCACAACCCCCCTGTGCAGCCTGTTCCACTGCTCTGTCACCCTCAAGTAAAAAAGGCCCAGGCAAGTGAAACGTATTCAAACTGTTCCAGGTGACAAAAGTGTCTCCTTCTGATCCTGGTCCCTGACAGCCTTTGAAATGTGTGTCAGGAGGAGGCTGGGCTGTGCACCATGCTCCCATTCATCTGCTTCTCCTCCCAAGGGGAACCTGGTAACGAGGGCAGAGGAAGCCCCAGTGAACAGTGACAGCCCTTTCCCCTTGGAGCCTCAGCCTGTTCTAATTGCAGCCTCTGGGAAGTACTTAGGGCAGCTCTCCTTTCACAAATGAGAAAGGGCCTAGGCCAAATCAAGGTTAGGCAATGATTTCTTCCCATTTAAGACAATTTCCAATTTCCAAAATTAATTTCTGTGATAACACATGGGTTTAACAGCAAGCCAGCAGTGACCAGGAAAACTTGCGAGCTGCGCTCACTCACTGTGCAGATAAATAAGGGCACAAATAACTTTACATACCTGTTGCCTACTTCTTTCTCAACCCATCTTAGCTTGCCTGTTTGCTTATGTCAACCATGTAATACAGCTTTTCTTTTTTGACTGTAATGTCACTAACGCATAGCTTAAACATCTGCCCAACCTCATTGTAGTCCTTAAATGCCTGCTCAGTTCTGAAATGTGAATAATTAATGATTAATATAAATAAACACGTTATCAGAGTGTATGCTTGCACACACGTGCATAAAGCCTACCTAATTGCTTAACTCAGTTACTGTTACAGGACAAATGGAGTAATACAGTACCCAAGCTTTATGACAAGAATCCTAGATGCCAGTTATGGAGCACAGACACATTTGTGTGGAACTTCCATGATGGGATAGTTTGCTATGATCCATCAGAGGAATTTTTAAATATTAAAGCACAGAGATTGTGAAAATATCTTTTGATGACAGTCTGGTTTTCCATTATGAGCTCATATATTCTTAAGGGGAAATTTGGAGGAGAGCAGCTTCTCTCCCATCATTTTATCCTACTTCCCCTATGACACCAAGAGAGAATGGTGGAAACTCTATGTCCATGTTTTGCTTTCCTCTAATGCAATGAAAACACTCCTTTTTGGCAGAAATGGCCCCTTTGAAAATGGTTTTCCTTTCTTTTGAAGGACAGAGGATTTTTGCTTTGTGGAATGACACAGTGATTTTACCACAATACAGGAAAAAACCTGCGTAATATTAGTAAAAGGAAGATCTATATGAACGGTAGAATCAGTATGATTCCTCTATACGGAATTTAGCATCTGGCTAGTTTTGCACAGATGTTGATTTGGAGATTAATGCCAAAGATCAAGTTTTATTACTGTTATTACTAACGTAGTAGCAGTAAGAAGGGAACACTGTTCTTTATGTATAATTCACTAAACAGTGATTTATAGGACTTCATTAGGAAATACTGTGTAATATTACCATATCAATGAACTTTCCTAAAAAATCCCAGTTGCAAGCTACTACATGGAATCACTGAACCAAGATCAAACCTTGAGAGAAATGCAAAACAATAGAGGGGAAAAGTATATCCCACTTCTGTTAAAATAAAATACAAAAATCTAAGCTTTATACAATAGTGATTAATTTGTATTATGACCTGGCCCATAGACTAAGGGAATGATATCTGTGTGTAGATATCAAAAGACAGGAAAAGTAGCTGTGATTAATTGGGATGTATTGGAAAGGGTAGGACCCAGGCATGGTGTAGAACAAGGGGTGCATACTGTCCTGGTTTCAGCTGGGACAGAGTTAATTTTCTTCCCAGTAGCTTGCATAGTGCTGTGTTTTGGATTTAGGATGAGAATAATGTTGATAACACCCTGATGCTTTAGTTGTTGTTGAACAGGGCTTATAACAACTCAAGGATTTCTCAGCTTTCCATGCCTTGCCAAGGGCACCAGGAGCTGGGAGGGGGCACAGCCAGGGCAGCTGACCCCAACTGGCCCAAGGGCTAGTCCAGACCATACGACATCAAGCTCAGTATAGAAACTGGGGGGAGTTGGCTGGGGGGCAGTGATTGCTGCTTGGGGACAGGCTGGGCATTGCTCAGCAGGCGGTGAGCAATTGCATCATCCATCACATGCTTTGTATATTATTATTATTAATTACTATTATTACTATTTTACTTTATTTCAATTATTAAACTGTTTTTATCTCAACCCACAAGTTTTCGCGCTTTTACACTTCTGACTCTCTCCCCCATCCCACTGTGGGGGTGAGCAAGTGGCTGTGTGGTGCTCAGTTGCTGGCTGGGGTTAAACCATGAGACATTTCAAAGGGTTTGAAGAACCAAATCACATTTTCTACAGTAAATGACTCCAGAGAGTCAATGGGATTTGGGTACCTAAGTCTATGATTTGCTCTTGCAAATCTTCATAATCACTCAGAAAATATGGGGCAGAGATACAAAAGAAACTGGTATCTCTCCGAAAATCATTGCAGAACTATAGCGAGCACAAAAGTTCCTCCCAGAGCACACAAATGAAGATGGTTCATTACTTTAAGTGCAATGCAATGCTTCCTATCACGCCAGTCTGCTGTTCCCATTATAAAGCTGTTGTTTACATTTGATAAACCTGTTATGCTACACTTAGCTGTAGGATCTAGATGCAAGTCGCTCAGTTTACGTGACGTTCACTCATTTCTCGAGTATGATGTTGCAACTATTTGAAATCCACTGTCGCCATTACTTAGGCCAGGATGTAGTGCTGAGGGTGGGGGAAATAACACATCTAACTGAAAGTAAAGGGAAAAACCCAGTAGTAACTTATGGACTTAAATTCAGGCAGCATTTTCTTGTTCATCAGGCAACTTCTATACAAAGGGGGCCAGACACTTGATTTCTTTGCAATTCTAAAATTGCATATAGCATTTTTTTATGTATTCATGATAAGTTAGGAATAGGCAAGGATAAAATCCTTGGCAATAAATTCAGTAGCCGAGTATCTGCACAGAGAACCTGATAACATACTTGTGATTTGTATTACACTCATCGGAATTTCAGCAGATGTAAGACTTGACAGGGAAAGGTACATAGGCAGATAGGTACATAGGTAGGAAGACTGGTCACAGTTTTTAAAACCAGTGACCATTAGCAATGGAAGCGTGATCGAAGTCTTTTAAAACTGAGAATCACACTATTGGACTGGGATCAACAAGTCTACAACAACAGTAGCCTTTCTACATAAACTTGAAGGTCACAAAGGAGGCAACAACCAGCGTAGCCCATGACAGTACTTTAAGCCATAAGAACATGCCTGGAAAAGTCTGTATTTTCTTTACTAAAAGCCAGTTAACGAATAAGACTTCTCTGTTGGCGTTAGGATCAGGCAATATAGGAAAATCATTTCAATGTGGACAATTATAGAGAACATCTATTGTATGGTCTGAAAAATGCTTTGGTCTCACATTGTTCCTCAGTTATTCCTCGGCCACAGTTGAAGAAAGACCAATGCAGGAGAAAGATAAAGTGGAGAACTATAGCATGACTTCGATGAGAAGAAAAAACATCTCGCTAACATTCAGTGAGAGAAGTTATTGAGAAATTACTCTCAGGTTTTGGAATTGCATTAATTGTCTAAAATTCATCAAATATTTTTCTCAGACATTAATTAATTTTCTCATATGAAGTACATTATTTGATTATATCTAATTACAAAAGATATTTGTTGATAGGTGGGAATTAACTTCAGTTTTGTACAGCAAGTGACACGCTTTTAACGCATACATTTAAGACAGCGTTCAGTGAGTGACTAAGTGAAATGGAAGCTGAATAGAAAAGAACTGCAAAGGTCAAGCATGTCTCAAAGACAGAAATTGGTTATAACAACACCTTTTGCTGATCTCTTACATTTCAAGAATTTTTGTGGAATTATATGGAATATTCTATTTTTAATCACTCTGCTATCACTTAATAGCACCTTATTTGAAAGACAGATTACTTTTTAAAATTATTTGCTTTAGCATTTGGATTTGCAGCCTCAGAGGTGAAACAAGGACAAAGCTGTTGGCGACATGAGATATCATTCTCCTTTAATGCAGTGTGAGCCTGTTACATCCCTATGGCCACACACAATATCAAAGGGCCTTAAGAGGAACAGGCAGCTCACAAACCGTAGATGAAGGACTGCTGCTTTTGCACCGGCTAGCATAGCCTGTGCTAAGTGATCTGCAGCTCTGGTGAAGGGAAGAGCTTGGGAAAAAAGTGCTGTTTGTTTCCTCCCATTTTGGGGGGAGAGGGAAAATTGCCAAAGGCACTGAAAGACATTTCAAATCACTCCAGCCTTTTGGTAGTATATTGCAAAAACTCACATAAGTTTCCAGCTTTATCTGGGATCCTCATGGTCATTCTTTTCCAGCTACCCCAGAGCTGGGCTCAGGAAACCTAAAACAACACCCAGAGTGTTAAGAGGACGTTAGTGATTAAAAATTCTCACCTTTTTTAATAGTCCAGATTCCTTACATAAGGGTAATGCTGCTTTAGGGGAGAAGAAGTGAAGAAAATGGGTCTTTCTCCAGAAATAGCCTGAGACTTCTAAATGAAATGTTCCAGGAAGTCAGACAACGTGTCTATAAAGAACAAACTCTCCTTCTAAGCTACAGAGACTTCCTCCTCTGGGAAAAAAAACATTCTGCGTGGTATACACACACATTGCTCAGGTACCGGCCTGTTATCATGCCATTAAGGAGAGGAGAGCAAAGCAGAGCAGAGGCGTTATTCTTGCCAGTAGTTCCGTTGACTAAGTCTATGTTTACATGGTATTTCACAAGCAGATTTGAACCAGTAAGAGGGCACATAGTTCAGGCTTAGCACTGTGCTAACTACTGCCATGCCGCTCCTGACCAAGCTCAAGATCCCAGCAGAGCAAGCTGACGTCTGTGTACAAAAGGTGGTATTGACAGAATTTCACTTGTACTCTAGGCACGTGTCTGTCAGTACGAAATGTAATCGTTATGAAAAATACTTACCTTGTCTGCTGTTATTGCTGTTTTGAAGGGGAAGATGGACATAAATTAAAGTACTCAGGGATATACCTGGAAGAGAAGAGAAATCATGACAACTTCCTATTTTGCTATGTAATTATTAATACGTATACATTTATTGTATGCTAAAGCCTACAGACTCAAACTGAGCATGGGACACCATCTTCTAAGGCATACCAGGAGTTCATAGTAAGATTCGGTGCCCAGTCATGATCTAGGCATCTTGTTGCATCATTTTTTATCTGCCAGAAAATTCCAGGTTCCTGAAGGTGGTGAAAAAGATATTTTAAATTATATAATGTGAGTTTTAACACCTCCTGTGACTGTTAACGAACGTTGTCATAGGAAGCCTATTGGGAAAGTAAAGATGTTTCACAAGTGAACCACTGAAGCATCCCTCAACTTCTGAAAGTCAAAGGAAATTCCTGAAATTACTCCAGTGGTTGCTCTGTGATCTGACATTCACTTCTGTAACTTCTGTGAACGTTAGCTTTGCTGAAGTCATGTTGTAATAAGTGGGACTACAGTATTACCAACCCCAAGTGCTAAAAATTGAGGAGCTCTGACGTGAAGGTTTCTAGCAACCACAACAGAATAGGGAAAAGAGAGGGACTGTGGGCTGGCAAATCCTCCCTGCTGTTATTTACCAGGTAACATCTAGAATAAACCACAGCCCTGCTCACAGTCCCCAGATATTATCTACTCCAGGGAATATTTTTTTAAACTATATTTTCTGTCTTCTGCTGGTATTGTATTTAGGATTCAGGGTGGAGCCAAGTTACTCATCAACTGTTCTTTGCAACCACTATAACTAAAGCTGATTTTAGTAAAAAAACGTAAGATGAGAATTCAATCTCATGTGTCATCATGTAAATCTAAGCCTTAAGATTAACTGTCATGTTAAGAAAAGATGAGTCCCCGAGAAATAGTAAGAGTTATTAATACTATAATTAGAGAAATAATAAGGTTGCTTGGTACTAGTCTAAGACTAATTAAAACTACTTAATTCAGAATTTTACCTAGCTTTTATGTTAATAAACTGCAAAAGGTAAGGTAATCTGTGAGCAGTTTCTAGAACTTCACAGCACACTCTTAAAGAAGTGAAAGAAAAGCCTTTTTTGGCTTTTATTTTCTATTACTGATAGAAGACAAATTTGGATTAATGTGAATTTATAAAGAGTTTGTACAGTTGAAAAAGGAATGTTCCGTGTTTAAAGAGAAAACAGTACAGGCTTAATCCTTCTCCCTGTAATAACATGGGTGCTTCAGCATAGACATCAGTGAGAACAGCTTTTGTGTCAGCGTTTACAAAAAAAACCTCTTGGGTACTACAGCTACAATGGAAACTTATTTCAGACCTCTCTGAATCTGACCAAGGTGCCTGCAGAAAGGTTGCCCCATGTGTGCAGGCTTTGGCTGAAACAGCCTGGAACCATTGGACTCGAGAATAAGACTTCCACTGTTTTTAAATGGATCATGATCAGACCTGAAGCGTGCTGCCTGCCTTCTCGGGGGGGGTGGGGATCAGGAGACCTAGGTCTATCCTCTGGCTTATTTAGGGAATGAATGCACATTAGGATTTTTTAATATATTCTGCGCAACAGGGGTTTGCAAACTGGCCCACAGCCTGTTCTAAGATGCTTATAAATTAGCTTTTGAAAGAATAAGGTCACCATGGTAGTCTAAAATTCTTAGACATTTGAAATTCCACTGGAAAATTTGAAGAACTAGGAAACCCAGGTTTTCAATATCTGCTTGAGTCATAGATGATGGAATTTCAAGGACAGAAAACTAGTATCTGCTGTTCTATCTGTGTAGTTTCATATAGTCAATCATGCAGCAAACCACCAGGGAGACCAGCAACACCTGAGTTTAAGTTGTAACTGCGCAATAGAATTTACAGTCCTTAACTTTGTCCATTAAAAGGTGTTCAGAGTAGATCTGAACTCTAATAGTGAGCACACAAATATTTCAATAATTTCTCTACGTATTTCTTTCTAAATTAAAAAAAATGGAAGCCCCAAAAGTTATTTTTAGTGTCACTTCTTTCGGTGAGAAAACACACTTTCTGTGGTACTGCATTGTACTGCAATTTTGTATTACATTTTTCTACTTTTTAAAGTTATTGTCCCTGAAGTTGTCCTTTATTGCAGATATTAACTGTAGCCATAAACTAGAAGGTGCACATGTATTTTTTTTCTCATCTCACAGTATCAGCTTTATAATTTTTAAACTGCTGAACAGACCTTGTTGTTACAGTGTTTATGATACAACTCAGTTAACTGAATTTATCTTGTTTTTATTTGAAAGGGGGAAGCCTTTTAAAAATTTCTTTTACCACTGATGACGTCTCTGCAGCCAAAAGCAATTAAACAGGCAGAGGAGAGACATAAGAGTGAGTCTTTGGTTTTGTCTGTCTCATTCCCAGCTGCATTGACATAGAGACTGTTACAAGATAAGTGGAAATTAGATTGTTTCATACTTGACCACAGCAACTCCATTTCTCACCACCACACATTTCTGAATGAAATCTTTGCAGAACACTTCTTGTTCAAGATACAGGGGCAGGTGTGGGTGCCGATATGCCAGCTGTGAGGATGGAATAACAACAACAATCTGAAGTTGCATCTCTGTATGTGCCTGTCCTGAGCCTTCCCAGGGCTTGCCACCGCCGTTCCTGACCAGGAATATGTCCTTTCTGTTCGTACCAACCGAAGGGCAGTTTTGTACTGGGTGCCAGTGACTCAGTTGTAGCTGGGGCTTTCATTTCATTTCATGCCCAAAAAAATCACTACCACATTTGCACACAGATTACACAAACTGCAGAGGACAGGCACGTGGTCAGTGTTTGTGACCACAAGAACGCAGCAATGGCAGGTTTTTGAGCCCACGTGGACACACACAGTCTCTTAATCTCTGTCTCAGTTTCAGATCCTGTAGAAGTTACTCTTTTGCTGGTGGATTTTGTTGTATCATGCAACACTTTTATAACTAGTTCATGGTTAACAGTTCTGATCTCCCCTTAGGTTCCTAATTAAAGAAAAAAAGTAAAATAGGAAGCAAAGAATAAGAATACATGGCCCAGATCAGGCCAAAGGCCAGTTTGCTCAATAGCCCATCTCAAACAGTAGCAGAGAACACAGGGAAGATGTTTAGGTTAGTTAAGACCAGGCACACACTGGTACCTAAAGAGAGGGGGTTTTGTATTCAGGTGCTGACTGATCCATGTGCTGGCCAGAATCCTACTCAACAGCGTTACATAGAGAGATGCTAGAATGATAGAAATGTGACTGGAATTTCAGAAACAAGAGAATGTAATTTTTTTTTTAAAGTATTGTTTCTAAAAATTCTGAGACATCTCGGGTTTTTCTGATTTTAGCCTTGAAAGATCTGAACATCTACTTGGCCCCAAACACTGGGGCAGGGGAAAAAACCAAGCGGATAGTTCCACTGCAGTGTTCTGTGTCTCTGGGACTAGGTATGGCACAAGATACATCCAAAGCACACTGCAATGCTTTGTCTCCAGACTTAACAGCAATGGGACTGACAGACACTACCACATACTCCAGCATTGTTATTGATGTTCTGCAGTTTCTTAGAAAAAGCTACTTCTAGGGGATACAACATCAGCCAACCAGCTGAGGAGAACACTGAGCCAGCTGGTACAGCCCCAGTGTTCAGATGCAAGGAAGAGAGTAGGAAGGTGAAGACATTAAGATCAAGCTGCTTCATCCAAGGAGCAGGTCTCTACCACCTGAGCTGCACAGGTGAGGAAAGGTGAGGAGCTGAGTTGAGGAGCGATCACTGTCCTGCAGTTCTTACAGCCTGGGAGCAATGTAATTGGACTGGGGCAGAGAGGAAGCAAAACAGGAAAGGAAGTGACTGCTTGCATTTGAGCAAGGCAAAAGCAGACACACCGCTTTTCATGTCATCATGGGGTATCTTTTGAGATTTTGGGTGTGAACCTACCTGCTGTTCCTTATTCAGGGGAGATTACTGGTTGGTCAATAACTGTCATTCAGCAAACAACTGAGATGTCAAAGTGAGGAGAAAGCCTTGCATGAGGGAACTTCCACTAAGTACTTTCCCAAAAGAATGATGAAACTTCTTGCATGGAGTGAACACGTTCGTTTCTGCTTACCATCATGCCATGGAGTATGAGGATGTGCCTGGAGTTTCTCATATTGGGAATTGTGCTCTCCTGCTCCTCCCTTGGCTCTGACATAATCCTGAGTAAATGCACCACAACAGGTCTGTAGAAAAAGTCTTACGCAGATGAAATCATTGACCAGTGTCAGTAAATTCCTGGACTTG
>NW_009260839.1:2625840-2730943 GCF_000687185.1 Egretta garzetta | reverse complement strand
TTCTCTGAGAAGACATAGGAAAAAAAAGAAAAGGAAATGCTTCATATTTTAAATGTTTGTGCATTTGTACCTAGGGTTGGTTTTTGCCAAAAGTGTAACTCAGTGCCTTTTTTTGTGATCCTATACACAGGGCTCTTCGGAGCTGTGAGCAGACTGTTTTATACTCATTCAAGTTAAAATTGACTACTTTTTGCACATGAGAGCTCATTTGATCCTCTGCCAGCGGAGAGTCTTTACTGGGTTCAGCTGTCATTATATAGGCAGAAAGTATGAAGGCAATGAAACAAGGACCTCCTAGATTATGGGGAGAAGAGGATGCTATCCAGTTAAGTAAATAAATAATCCCTGCAGCTCTTGCACAGTGATTGTTTGCTCTCCTGTGTCACTTCCCAACTCTGCTCTTCCCTGAAGCTTAACTGTAGTTTCGGGGGGGCAGCAGTCCTCACTCTAGGTGAAGGATGAATGAACAGGATGGAAATTAAACTTAGCCTCCAACACCACAGTGCAGAGCATAAAGATTCATTGGCCCCCAAATGCCACTTGACTTTATAAGCTATTTGAGCCAAAAGCGCATCACTCCATTTTTAACTTTGCATCTTTAATTGCCTTTTTCTGTTGCCTCTTTCTGTAGGCAAAATCCCCGAGGACATTCCTCAGAGTACTCAAAACAAATTCAATTCCTCTGTGAAAAGCTAAATCAAATTACACAATAGGTATTGACGTAACGAACACGCTATGAAGCTTCTTCCTACCTCCACCAAACCTTTCCCTGACACTAGAAAGTCAATCTAATGTGGGTTCCAGCCACAAATGACATTACTTCCTTTCCGTGGTAATAACTACTGCAAGAAACACCATATGAAAACGGTACACCTAATATTCACTGTTCATTTCTCTGACTTCTGTTGACTGAGCAAGAGTTCGCTCACATTGGTGACTTTCCACAATGTAAATTCCTCTAATAACATGAGGCAAAGCTGTACTATTCCAATTAGTTATGGAATTTCTAAGGCAAGTGAGAAACAGCAGGAGAAAGCCCTGCATTGCGGAATCTCTTCCATAAGCACACACCTAACTAGCTCAGAAGTTAAACATTCATATTACTACACAATTCGTGTTTGTATATGTAATCATAATAATCTAAGTTTTGGATGCTGTTTCAATTTCCTCCCCCATAATTAACATCTGAGGGTAAGAATCACTTTGTAGAGCTTTAGTCTGGCAATCATAACAATAAATCCCTTTGTCAAAGGAACTGTTTGCCCAAAGCAAACAAGATGTCAATCATATTTGGAGAGTTCAGCAGAAAAGCACTTTTATCACAGAATGCAGTTCAGTATAGGGAGCTTAAAGTTGTCAATAGACTGGATGGAATAGGAATTTTGCAGTAGAACAATATACATCAAATTGTATCCTTCATACGTTCACTGCTAACTTCGGCTTTTTTTTCAACCAGCTGAATTTAATGAACATACCACTGAACTACTCTGAGCATCCTCATGGAAGGACACTTCCGTCTGGATCTGCAGGGAACTTCATGCTGGCTGAGAGGGCCAGTCATGGTGCAGGCTGCAGTCAGCATCATGAGCCTGGCACCGCTCCACGAGCCAGCTGGCAGAAACACCAGTGGCGCAGGATGTGGTGTGAAGACAGCCATATTCCTGGAGTCACCACACAGCTTTCCACAGAAGTCAACTCCGCAACAAAGCACATCGTTTTAAGAAAACAGGAACCTCCCAATCTGCAGCAGAGTTATAAATAACTGAGGGCAAAATTTATTCATGACTGCTAGTGGGAGGTGACTGGGCACAGCCATGGGTTTGAGAACAGAGTCGGAGCTAAAATCCCTAGTAGCCATGAATTTCCATTGCAACAATACTATAGTTACCCCTTCGTTACAGGGGACAACATTTGTATTGCACTTTCCTTACAGTTCATGAAAAGGAAGAAACAGAAACAAGGAGAAAAGAACCCCAGAACCACGATACCACCTTACACACAAGTGTCTCTAACGCTCATGACTGAGCAGGTAAGAGAACTCCATTCACTTGTGCTGCAGCTCTATTTGCATGTAACGAATCTACAGAAAAGGAAAGATGGGAAGAAAAATGTGGATCCTACTAAATAGCCTTGATTTCTGTCGAGACAGTGAAGGTTACATTACCTCACACTGCACTGCTGTTGTACATTGTGTCTGCATTCACAGGTGAGCCAGAGACACCTTTCTTGAGAAAGGTCCCATTTGACATCACAGAATGGCAAGGGTTGGAAGGGACCTCTGGAGATCATCCAGTCCAACCCCCCTGCTAAAGCAGGCTCTCCTAGAGCATGTTACACAGACTGCATCCAGGCAGGCTTTGAGTATCTCCAGAGAAGGAGACTCCACAGCCCCCCTGGGCAGCCTGTTCCAGTGCTCTGTCACCCTCAAAGTAAAGAAGTTTTTAATCATATTCAACTGAAACCTCTTATGCTTCAGTTTGTACCCATTGCCCCTTGTCCTGTCGCTGGGCACCACTGAGAAGAGTCTGGCTCCGTCCTCATGACATCCACCCTTAAGATATTTGTATGTGTTGATTAGGTCCCCTCTCAGTCGTCTTTTCTTCAGGCTGAACAAGCCCAACTCTCTCAGCCTTTCCTCCTTGGGGAGATGCTCCAGTCCCTTTATCATCCTAGTTGCTCTCCTCTGGACTCTCTCTAGGAGTTCCTCATCTTTCTTGAACTGGGGAGCCCAGAACTGGACACAGTAGTGCAGGTGGGGTCTCACCAGGGCAGAGTAGAGGGGGAGGAGAACCTCCCTCGAACTGCTGGCCACAGTCCTCTTAATGCACCCCAGGGTGCCATTGGCCTTCTTGGCAACAAGGGCACCCTGCTGGCTCATGGTCAGCTTGCCATCCACCAGGACCCCCAGGTCCCTCTCGGCAGAGCTGCTTTCCAGCAGGTCAGCCCCCAGCCTCTACTGGTGCATGGGGTTCAACCTCCCCAGGTGCAGCATTCGACACTTGCCCTGACATGTTCAGTAGCTCTCAGGTTTTTGCTACAACTTGAGTCAGAATTCCTAGCAAGCAGGGCAGAAATGTGGTAGAAAAACACAGGTACATTTCTGTTAACAGCACATACGAAACCATATGATGTGGACAAGACATCAGTAGATAACATTGTACATACTTGTATATAGGTTATGTCTGTTATCGCTATTCATTATTGAAATATTTTACCATGAAGGTTTGTCCTAGAGACTCTTTAATATATAATGAGAAATAGAGGTAAAAGCATTATTAATGTTAAAATCCAGCAGAATGCAAATAAGTTTAATATTCCCACAAACAACTTAGCATATCTGCATTTGGGAAGGAAAATTTAAAGCCACTCCTCTTAAAAGAACTGATTTTTTTCAGTTGAAAGGGGAATCCTGGTCAAAGTTAAAGCAAAAAAAAAATCCCCTTTGCTTAAACTTAGGAAACTGTGATAAAAGATCCTCTCTATAGGAGAAGGCACTGTGCCCGTCACTCAGTGTGAAGTTAGAACATCTGGCAGCTTCCTTTCCCTGTCACTCTTTCATTTGGAGGCTTTAGACCTGCCCCTCGACCACATGGGAGGGTTCCTGCATCTGAGCTATACCAGGAACCCCAGGATGGCACAAGGCCCTGCCAGTAACATCTGGCAGCCTTTGACCTTTACTACCAGACCAGAGACTATCTCCTACCCAGTCCTGGCATAAAAGTTTAAGTTCCTGTTGACTTCAATCATAACAAAAGCCATCCCAGCTGGTGCCGCTACCCCTTTTTGATGTAGCTTCTTGGTTGTTATGAATCAAAGACCCTTCATCTCATGTCAGCTCAGCAGGGAGAAACTGACACTTGCAGAAAGGGAAACAAAAGAACAGGCTCAGTGGTACTGCAGAGCTGTGCCAGCACAACTCCCACAGGTTGAGAATCTGACCTGAAATCCCTGTAGGATTTCACTGATGTTGCTCACTGGCGGGAGTACATGGACAGGGCAGAAGAACAGGTAATATCCTGTTAAATAGCTTAAACTTCCTAGTGATGCTCAGGCTGTTGTGTTTTGCAAGTTTCTAGTGACCATTGATATCAGCAGGGTGGATGTACTAGCATCTGTGAGAAAGCTGTTCATTAAATATTTGTGCTATGCAAAAAGGCAAAAGGTGCTAAAATTTGTTCAAGTCCCGTTTAGGTTTGGGCAGCTTGTGGGAGCCAAAATGGCCAGAGATAAGAAGGTCCTTAGATTTCTTTGGAATCACTTTAAAAGTCTTACTATAATTATTAGGAAAACATCAGGCACTCAGCAAGTTGTCTTGACAGATTTGGGGTGGGGGGGAGGAAGGGGCAGCAAGGGGAAGAGAAAAAGAAACAAAACCAGAGAAACAAAGAGGGAAACAAGGAAAAAAGTAGAAGCATTTAAAGTAAAATTTCAAATCTAATTTTGGAGAACTCTTAGTGTTAAGACTTTTAAAAAACCATATTAATAAAAAGCACTCTAAGCCCATTTTGCCTGTGGTTCCAGCCTTTCTTGATTAATTTTGATTAAAAATTCTTCCTAGGTTTATTGATCCCTTTTCTCCATATTGATGACTTTGAGATAATGGAACATTTGGTAAAAAAGAAAATGCCATTTTCCTTCATGATTTTGCTGAAAATAAACCACTGAGTTTCAGCAACATTCTCTGTCTGATTAGGAAACCTTTTGTTTACTAAAACCGTTTGGAGTGCTCTTTTTTTGTACAAACCTGTTAAAAATGTAAGCACCAGAGGGAGAGAGGAAGGCCAGGAGCAGGACATTTCCCAGGTAACTCCCAACATTTTCTTAGTAAGAAGATGTCTCTGAAAGATGTCTTATGGCTTGGAAGTATAAAAGGTGGCAGTAATAAACACGTATTGCTGCATGAGGGACCTGCGTGGGGTCTGCATGGTGCACAGCAGCGAGGACTTGTTTGCATGAGACACCCCCTCTGCCCCCCATCAGCGCTGCTCTCCCGGGCACTGCCTCGCATCGCGCCAGCAGCAGTCTGTTCTCCCAGTTTCTGGTCTCTCAGTGCAGAACACAGGAGCCCCCAGCACAGCTGCAACCACACAAAGGCAGAGACTTGTCTTCCCATCTGTGTCACTACAAATATAATTAGGGCTTTGGGATTTCTTGGCAAGAAACACCAAGACAAGAGTTCTGGGAGCAGCCACTGCTTCTTTCTCACCAGGCCTATTGGTTTAGTCCAAACAAGCCCAGATTTTACTTTTTTTCCTGATGTTTTTGTATAGGCTAACAATGACCTTCGCTGACATTTTTAATGAATGCCCAGAAACAGCCCTCAGACTTCCCTTTATTTCCATATTTTTTCTCATTTATTGGCCATTTTCACAGTGCAGAGTTTTCCATGCTCTTCAGTGAAAAAGGGGTCTAATGAGAACAGTCATGTAATGACAGAGTGAAATGCCAGTTCCTCAGATTCATTTTATCTTTCTTGAAAACTCTTGTCTTGCCATTTTCACTGAGAGCTATTTCACTGCCTCAGAAAGCAAAGGAAATATTTTCCTTAAAGGATTGTATCAAGCCCAAAGCTGATGCATGTTTCTACAGGTATATCAGCCGGAAAAGGATGGTTAAAGAAAGTGTACCCCCACTGATGAGCAAGACTGGCAGGCTGGTAACAGCAGATGAGGAGAAGGCTGAGGTACTCAACGACTTTTTTTTACTAAAACCGTTTGGAGTGCTCTTTTTTTGTACAAACCTGTTAAAAATGTAAGCACCAGAGGGAGAGAGGAAGGCCAGGAGCAGGACATTTCCCAGGTAACTCCCAACATTTTCTTAGTAAGAAGATGTCTCTGAAAGATGTCTTATGGCTTGGAAGTATAAAAGGTGGCAGTAATAAACACGTATTGCTGCATGAGGGACCTGCGTGGGGTCTGCATGGTGCACAGCAGCGAGGACTTGTTTGCATGAGACACCCCCTCTGCCCCCCATCAGCGCTGCTCTCCCGGGCACTGCCTCGCATCGCGCCAGCAGCAGTCTGTTCTCCCAGTTTCTGGTCTCTCAGTGCAGAACACAGGAGCCCCCAGCACAGCTGCAACCACACAAAGGCAGAGACTTGTCTTCCCATCTGTGTCACTACAAATATAATTAGGGCTTTGGGATTTCTTGGCAAGAAACACCAAGACAAGAGTTCTGGGAGCAGCCACTGCTTCTTTCTCACCAGGCCTATTGGTTTAGTCCAAACAAGCCCAGATTTTACTTTTTTTCCTGATGTTTTTGTATAGGCTAACAATGACCTTCGCTGACATTTTTAATGAATGCCCAGAAACAGCCCTCAGACTTCCCTTTATTTCCATATTTTTTCTCATTTATTGGCCATTTTCACAGTGCAGAGTTTTCCATGCTCTTCAGTGAAAAAGGGGTCTAATGAGAACAGTCATGTAATGACAGAGTGAAATGCCAGTTCCTCAGATTCATTTTATCTTTCTTGAAAACTCTTGTCTTGCCATTTTCACTGAGAGCTATTTCACTGCCTCAGAAAGCAAAGGAAATATTTTCCTTAAAGGATTGTATCAAGCCCAAAGCTGATGCATGTCAAAGGAAAAAAAAACCCAAACCACCCAAAAAACCAGAGAGAACAAGCCTAAGGAGGTGCTCACTGCAGAAGCAAACAGCAATGCTGGAGGGGTGTAGGTGTCCCATGTGCACTCATGGCAAGGCGCAGGACAACCCCACTACTCCAGTGGTATCCTTTGTATGCTCCAGCTAATGTGGGAGCCACAGCCCCCCCCTTCGCAGCACGAGAAAAGAGTCACTATTTTGAAATAACATTCAGTACATTGCATCTCTGCCCACCAAGCCCACAGAGTATTCACTGCGAATTCCTCCAGGAGCACAGTATGGGTTTGTGCCGCCGCCTTACCACAAGATACAAGAGCTTCAGATTAAAACCCGCCATTCAGGACTGCCTGTGTGTTATTTGAAGTCATTGCACTGTCCTGAACGTTATTTCAGAATAGTGACTCTCATGCATCCACAATTTCTCCCCCTCAACAGTACTAATTTTCAGTTTTGAAATACTAAGAGTTTTGTTATGTTAAAAATTTTGCTGTTTCCTTCTGAGAGCAGCCAGAGGTGAAGTACGCAGTCACTAATTTGCATGGCCTCCTCGGGTTAGCAAAGCTTCCAGTTGCTGACTGGTTATCTAGGGATGTAATAACCAGCTCCAGTCAAAACAACTCTGTGGTTTCATTTACATATTAGGGGAAATAAAACAATACCATGAGTCAGAAGTGGAACTCTCTATTATGTAATAAAATAGTAAGCCTTTCAAAGAAGACATAAGTCTGTGTTTGCTTTAGTACTTCCCCCAGAACTGTCTGTAAGACCTAACTTAACCTCAAACCCCAGACACCTGAAACTGGCCCCTCATTGTCACAGGAAAGCGAGCTGTCGTAGCAGTCATATGAGTATCAAGAGTGGCACGGTCGCTACACTTATCAGCAAAGTGGTGGGTTCACACATACACACACACATGCATGTGTGCATACACAAATTTTCCCCTCTTCCAGTATCTTTGATAAAGGTCATGTGATGCAAATGCCCAAAGTAAAGGAAGAGCTCAAAGAAACTTGGAAATTCTCACCCTGAACCGTTCCTCCTTTGATATACCTGCCACATCTCACAGACAGAAATTCTGTTGCATGGGAAAAAGTATGAGAAATTTGCCAGGTTTTCTTACTTGAGCCAAGAGTGTTTCAACCTCCAAATCACCTCCAGAGCCAGAAGTAACAGGTCTGTAGAAGGTCATATTCCAAGAGCATGAAAACTGAGCCATGGACACTGCTGTCACAGTGGGCCAGCTGATGGAGTGAAGGGTATTGTCATGTAGCTACCAGCTGCAGGATGGAGAGAAAGCAAGAAATTTCAAGACCTTTAGATCCAATGAATAAAGGGAAGAAAACACATTTGCTGAAGACAGGAGGGTAATTTGAACCAGTTAAACATAGACCAGAAAAACCTGTGATTTCAGTAATTAATGTCTTCAGTGGTCATCTGGCAGGGGGAACGCACCTGCCTGCAAGTTGGCAGAGAAGGGTTTTACCTGTCTCTGTAAGCACAGCTCCATGAACTTCATTTCTGTGCATGCCAGGGAAAGGACCTGTAAGCTCTGATGCAAATGCATGTGCTGAAACTCAACAGTGCTGCCAGCTTGTCATTATCTCCTGCCAGTGGAATAGGGCTGTGTGGCATCTGATTTATATCTCTTTAGCAGGTCTGAAGGCCAAGCTCAGAATTCAGTGGATAAACTAAACGTTGCGCAAGAAAAAACCTTATGTGTTGTTTAAAAACACCACCAAACCCCAATCACCTCCTGACAATGTATATAGGTTTAAAGAGACCGCATCCTTAAAGCACAGAACATGGACTAATTCTCTTTTTCTACACCAATATTCTGCAGTATCCTGTCCTGCCAACCAGTTGATCAGTTGCTCTCTCCAGAGTTTTAATTACCATATTCTACACAGTAAAATCTCTCACACTGAAAAAATCAGTGTCATTAAAAATAATGATAAAGAAACTGGTTTTCTTCATTTTCTGAGGAGAACTTTTCAAATATCGATTTCTAATGCTTTTCTTTGACATAAAATCATACCACATTATATTGGACATCAACCAATCAATTCTCACGTCACGTATTTTTCATGTCAATACACAGTCCCATAACTGCCAATGGTGACTTTACACTGACTTCTTTGGAGTCAGGATTTGGCTGACTGTTTCTAGGTGCTTAAGAACTGAAGTTCTATCTCCGCTCCACTTAAATAACAGAATATTTAACTCAGAACAAAAAAACTTGTGTTCATTTCACTGGGTCAGGATTTCACTCCTGGTATTTACAGGTGTGACTTGGGAAATGGCAGTAGGGATTAAAGAATTTCTGATTGCTCAGTGGAGATTAAATACAAACAGGGAGGATTTTAATTTTGTATTCCAAATGCTGCCAGATAAGAAAAGCTAAATGGACAGGTCTCAAATACTAATCAGTACTTAGCTGTTGGCAAAATAAACATCAGAATAAGCTATGAAGATTATTTTTTCATGGAATTTCCAATTTGACAGATGAGTACAGATGCTCTGATACAAGCTGCCCATGCAGCACTTCGATCAGCTGTAGAGGTGTTTGATTTTCAACCCCTCCCACACGCACAGCACTGCCCTTCTATCAGAAGTTATTCTTTTGGGCTTTTACACATCTTAGTAATTGACTTGCAATTTCAGTAATGTTTTTGTGGCTATTCTGTCAGTACTTTTCAGCAGTTACAAAAAACAAAACCAAACTGGAAATTCAGAAGTCCCACCATGTCACATCGCATTGCCACTGCATAGGTCATCAGGAGCCTCTGGACAGCCACAAATGAGGTCAAGAAAAACATGGTAAGAGCTAGGGAGAGCCATCATCTGTGCAAGTAGGATGGGCCAAGGCACATACTTTGAGTTGTCTCTGTTTGCTGGCAGTGGAGTCATGTTCACTGCTGGAGGCCCCAATTCCCTCATTTATTTCTGCCAAGAACCTGCTCTAAGAACTTTGGACCACGGTTGGCATCATTCCCTCTCGACCTTCCACCCCACTCTCCCCACACTGTCCCCATCCTCTCTCCGCAGTGTCCCAGCTACCTTCCTTACCTGCTAGTTCCTCTTACTCACTCTCCTCCGCATCTTCCTTATCACAGAGAAGCTGAATTTCATTCCCCAGACTTACTGCTGAATTTCTGAAATTCCCATCCACACTGATTCTTATCCCTTTTCATTCCCTTCATGCTCACTTCCCTCAAGCACATTTCCACAGAACCTCTTCTGCTCTGAAGGCAATAAATGAGTCAAGTTAAGCATTTCATGCAACTTTGTTTTTATGTTGACTAGAGTCTATGCACTCCAGTCTGCATTTTATACCCAACTTTAACCTTTCCTTGTGTTTAATTCTAGGCTTTGGCTCATGCCCTTTTTTATCAAGGAGTCATCTGAAGTGTTTAAAACAGATCCTGAATTCTCAAAGTTCAGTGATTTTCAAAAAAGCCCAAGAGAAACTACAGTTTATTTGAACTTTATGAACATTTTCACTAAACCCAGACCTCTAACATTTTTGAGACTGCTGCTGGCATCAGAAACTTCAAATGTATTTGTGACATTCAAATTGGGCAACTAATGTATTTTCCAGTGTGACTGCAAGTCTCACTTCTGGTGTACCAGCAGAGTCCATATGACCAATGCAAGCATGCAATGACATAAGATGATATCAAAACCAAATCTTGCCAATGGTTTTTACAAAAAAATCTGATTATGGGAAATGAAGAATTGTTCAAGATGAAAGCTTGCCCAGCGCTTCAGAATAAGAGAACTAATGTAAATTGAACTGGCATAACAAAAGTCAGGAACCTGTCCTGAACAAGCGAATTAGCTTTGGACAACCGTGCAAAGGGCACACACCAGTCTCTGCTAAGAGTTACACATCTTAGCAGAGTGTCCGCATCACACTGCTTTTTCTCCTACTACTCAGTGACATAATGCTACCCATTAGGCAAATTATATTTGAAGAACAATCTGTTATTAGTGGGAATTAGTTATTTTCCTGGAAACAACCACCACATTGTGATTTTTATCACTTTTGTGGTTTTTTTGGAAGAAAAGGCAAATGTGATGAGAGGAACATAGAGGACATGAGAAGGGAAAGAAGAGAAGGAAAAGAACAAAAAGAAAAGTTAAGGAGAAGGATGACCTTGCACAAGAACCATGTTGCAGGTATTTTAAGTAGAAAAAATACAAGGTAATTTTGAGTGTATTAGGTAACGTGAAAGCAAATGACACTATGAAAGTAATTTTGTGAAGTGAAATACAGTGCTGTAATCCACAGTCTTTAAAAATGGACTATGCCATTCAGGTATGCCCAAAGCAACTGGACTGTCAAAGTTCAGTCCACCAAGAACAGTGCCACTAGTTCACAGCAGAAAATATTACCTGACAACTTCCCTTTTCAATGTAATATTTTGCAACTGCCTTCATTACTTTAATATTATTTAAGCATTTTCACCTTCCCTCCAATAATTCCACATTGATAGTCTTGACTGTTCCTATGGAACTCACAAGGTTTCAGCATGGATTACCATGGTGTTTGATATTAAAAAATTAATATACTTAAAGATTCAGTTACCTGATTAAAGTAACACAAACACACATGATTTGCTTCTGTCATGCACTTTAATTACAAGGTCAGTCCTCTTCTGTTTAGGCAAATGACTTAAAAATAGGAAAGAAATTGTATAAAGAATTTCCAATGTAGAGGATCACAGCGAGTCTTCCACCTATGAATCAGAAATTCACTTCCAGCCTTAACCTACAGTAACTAAAAGCCACTGATTTTTAATGGGTAGCTTCATAGAAAGCGAGTAGTTTCAGTCCACTTTCTGATAGATAAATCCCCGTTAAAGACTCATATCAAGGGTGATCTCACTTGCAAGACAATTCACTCGCTCATCATTCATCTCAGAATTAACAAACTCCAAAAAGATTCCTAAAAATGTACAGTCAATTCTTTTCTCCAGTCTACTTCCCCTTTTTTTTATTTCTCCCTATACCCAGTTCATGGTTTTGGCTGAATCAGACACCTCTGGTCAGCTGTGCCCATCCCCAAGGCACATGCCCTCAGGGAAGTGCTGCCCCACCACCCTGGGGCTCCTCCGCAGCCCAGGCAATTGCCCAGAGTCAAACAGCTTCCAGGACCCAGAGCCAAAACACGAGACTTTGCTTTTCTCCAGGTGTATTTACAAGTCCCGGCTGCTGGAAATATTGCTCCTCCTTGCCCATCAGCCAGCTCCTTTACTTTCAGCAGAGGCTGATTAGCTCCACAGCCCAGCACCAAGAGCATGTGGTTGGGAACAAGTGTCAAACATGGAAAGAAGCAGGAGTGCTCTGTTTTGCAGCAGCATGCTACTAGGTGAGCTGAAGCAATCTCACAAATTTACCCTCAGGTTGCAGGAAGAGGCAACGTGGCTCTCCAGCAGACCATGGTCTGCAAACAGCTTGCAGCCATCCAAATTCCTCACAGCTGTTCTGCTAGAGGTGGCTCCCACTCCACAGTGGGGACACCATCCACTCAATGTCTTAGAGCCCCTCTGGTCCTCTTCAGCCTGCTACTGTCTCTCAAACAGACTTTGCAGGGATGAAGCTGATCCCAGAATAACTATGGACATGATCTCCCCTCCTGATAGATAGGAAAAATGGAGTGTTCAGGGGCACACAGCAATAGGAAATGCCATAGCTTCTTCAGTGCCTGTGACCATTTATTTTGTGCCAGTTGTCTGTCTTCATAAGCATTCAAGCCTCTTGCTTCAATAACAAAATCATGAAGTAATTAAAGAATGGAGTATTTAAAAAACAACATAGTTCTTATACACTGGGCTTCCTATCTTATAGGTGGGTGGAAAATGTCCCCAGTAGCTTCATTCCCATGACATCAAGAGGATTCTTACAAGACTAATAGGGGTATGAAATGGGGAAACTCACTGGGGCAATTCTCTCTTCTTCCTCTTTCATTTTCCACATGTGTGAATATACTGCCCTTAATGGACAGATTCAAGTTTAAAAAACAAAAGTAATGGCACTTTGAAAAGAAAGACCATGTGTTTCAGTAACAGTCAAAGAGTTCATATGTCCAGATTTTTTGCCCTGAGGAAGAATGAAAAAAATCACAAGGAAATTTATCCCGTTTGAGACATCTCCTCTTTAAAAAGAAATGCCTATTAAAGAAAGAGGAATTGGGAGAGTCACCTGGATCACCAAGATCAATTCCCCATCATCACTACACAAGAAATGTTTACTCCAAAGCATCCCCTGAACAGCCCCTTCCTGAGCCATGAAATGCTCTTCTAAATACCTTTAAAAGCAAAGGTTACAAACCCAGTGCCTCTCAGTAACACACCAGGAAAGACCAATGACATTATATTGAGTATAACGAACATAATGAGTGTCTCTACTTCCAGGGAATTTCTGAGATGAAACACCTGAAAAGAAAAAAGAGCACAATTCTTGCTGCCAGAAAAAGGCAAAAGAAACTCCCAAAGTCTTTTACTGAATCTCACTGAAAAGTCCTCTCTGATCCTCATCCCATTAATTGGCTTAACATCAAATATGTGAGCAAAATATATTCTTAGTTTCTCTAAGCTGTGTTTTATAGGGAACAAATCAAAAAGTTAGGCAAAACCAGCATCTTCTCATTCTTCCAGAGACTTTCCTCATTAACTGGGATGGTACATGGACAGAACAAATAGTATATTCTCTTCCCAAAACAGAGGCCTTGGGGGGTGGGGTGGCTGAAAGCAGGATGGATGTTTTGGGGTCAGAAGTAAACTGGTTGGGGCACCCTGCGCGCTGGTTGTTGTGTGGCTGTCCCCAGCAAGGCTGTGAGCAACTGGGTAGGTTGGCTGGAAGACCGCTCCTACAGCAGGCCAGGTCCTGGATGAAAATATTGGAGCCTCAGACCTTTGGGTTACATCTCAGTGGTGATCGTCCTGACATTAAACTGCATCCCATGAATACAAGTCTCCCATAATCTTTAATCTTGTTATTTTTCATCTGCAAGGGCTTGTTCTGAAAAAAGTCAAGTACCACATATCAGGGGGGTGCCTCCCTACATTTCTGCTACCAGTTCATAGATAATTTATGCCTTTGGTTAAAAAAAATCCCAAAAGAAAAATCCAACCTTATTTGCTTTCCAAACCACTATGTTGCACTGTGTCAGAAGTTTGATTTTTTTTTTTAATCACCCAAGCAGCAACAGCAGTGTATCACGAAAAAACATACCACAAGCATATTAGAAACTCTACAATCTTCTTACCACAAATCTCAACCTTTATCTCTCGTCTTGGCAAACACATAGCCGCAAGTTTCCCTACCGGTTTCACTGCTGCTAGAAAAGAGCTGTTTTGTGGATCCCCTTGTTAAAACACTGTCAGACCACTGACATAGCATTCCCAAATCAGATTCTCAGTTCTGCAATATTTTCTCTGTAGTCTTTGAGTGTTAGACGGTTTTGACAACAGCAGTGTGGTTTGAGAAAAACACACACATGCAAACCCATATTTAGAATTGAGGAATGGTATCATCTTCTTGAGGTGAACAAAAATTCCATATTTTTTTTAAAGTATTATGAGAAAGGTACCCTTTTCATTGAAAAAGGCTTCTTCATTTTTGCAGAGGCTCGTTTCAAATACAGATAGCAAAATAAGCTCTCAGCTTCTTAGCCCTTGGAAGTCAGATTTTGCACCATAAAATTTCCCACTTTAGAGGCGATTCACCAACACAGTGTCCTGAACCACAGTCTTCAGTCTCGATACTGCTTTCTTTGTGGGTCCCGTGGGTTTCAGACATTGGCATTGTGCATCCCCCCCTGCCCCCAGCATCCTTTGATTAGTAGGTGTAATGACCCAAAACAGCTTTAAAATATCAGAATTGTTTATTTAACAGGATATTTTGTTAAAGTCTAATTTACTTTACATTATTGGCATGACTATCTTACATGAAGTGGATATGGGGGAAGCAAGAGAGCATTGCCAATGTGTAGATCTGCTCCCTTAAATATTCTCTTGCTTCTTACCACACTTAAATCCATCCAGGCTTACCTGTTTGCATTTATCCAGTTTGGAAGCACAGCCTAAAAATCAAACTAGCACACTTTCCAAGGGCTGAGCAAAACCATGAAAAAAACAAGCCCTATTATTGCCTCTGTTTCTTAAGGATTTCTGAAAAGGTTGAGGGATATTCCCATCTCTAGGCAATACCTTGCATTCCACAGTAGCTCTCACAGTTTAGTCCAAGATTGTCTTAAGCAGAAATCAGAGCAACATTATGATAGGTAACTCCAGACCTGCCCAACCACCAACTGAGCTAGAAAGTTTGAATTTTTTTTCTAACTTACTAAAATGTTGTTAAAGTCTCAACCCTAGATGGATTTGTACCCTGGTTATATTTAATTAGGCATTCAGGTACAGCAGCTGGCACAGGAGAATCTCTCTGCAGCTTGTACAAGCACAGAATTTTGATGAAGGTGTCAGGCAGGCATGGATGCTTGAATCTGACTGATTCTCTTCAGACACTGGTTGTTTTGTTTCTGAGGCTGCTAAGCAGCAAGAAAATCATCCACATTCTGTCACATAAATGCCTTTGTGCCTGAAAAACCAAAATAGTTACACTTGCAGTAGCCATCTTTCTGAAATTAAGAGTCCAGCTCTGCTATGTGAAAAATAACTTGTTCCACCATTCAGTGACCACATTTTAATGAGTTTTAGACTGCATATCAATACATGAGAGTCAGAGAGCCCAAATTTTCCCTTCCTGACCAATATTCCAGTTTATTCTTCCTGGCTGGCCCAGCATCCACCAACAATTTTTATGTTGTATTTAGCAAAGCAGAAGACCTGCAAAACCAACACCCTATTTTGTGATTACAGCATGTTGTGGGTAGCTGCCCATAGACATAAGGTCTAAGCAAGATGGTGTCAGAACCAGGCCCTTGTGAGCAGAAGCAGCTGTGGGGCTGGCACAGTCACGTCCTCTCAAGTATGGATATGGTTATACCCTGTAAGCATGCTGCACCAATATAACTCTCTTCTGCAAGGAAACAGCTGAGCTATCAGCTAGCCCAGGGGCTCCCTAGATTATTTGCTTAATATATCTTGTGGCCAAGCAATTAATTAATAAACATTAATTTCAGCAATGCAGTCCATTTTTTCAAGAAATCCAGAGTTTCCTTTCTTTACCATATAGGTAGATACTAAGAAATGTGGGGTGGCAGTCAAACAGGGGACTTTCTTCAGGAGAATAACCAAGATTAACTCTTCCTGTTGGACCTAGTGACATGCACAGTTGTAGACAGACTCACTATTTTTGGTGCTACCTTACTAGACATTAACAACCATTCCACACAGCCTTGTAAGGAGAAAACTGGAGCCTAGAAACAGTGTTTCCAAAACAGCCCCCCTCTTGCTCCTAACCAGCTCAGAGCTTAGGGAAAAAACCTAGAAATAAAGTGGATTCTATTTTAGAAGAGAGATGAAAGGTAGAGAGTATTACCATTTTCATGGTGAAAGAAAAGCTGCAGATCTCCCTATGAGTTCAAAAAGCAAATCCTTCTTAATTTCTGCTTTTCCTTTCAACAATCTTTTTTTTTTTCATTTTTGAAGGATGGACACCACTCCAGTGTTGTTAATCTTACTGCATTCATATTAAAAAGGAAAAAAACAGACCTGATGTGACAGGTCTCCCTCACTCAGCGTGATAGTGCTTCAGCTGCCCACCACTACCTGGTGCACGGGATGCATGATACTGTTGTTCCAAGCTGGAAGAACACGCCACTTGAACAAATATCCACCCTCAGATCTTCCCCTTGAAGTGACTCCCCGGGCTGGACCCTCAGCCTGTCACAGTCAAGATTTCCAGCAACATGAAATTATGCCATTGTATCCATTTAAACAAGCCTAAATCAACCTTATATGAGTACACAGACACAAGATGAGTTCCAACAGACAAATTCTGCTTCTAGCTCCACCACTGTATGATTTGAGAAAACTCCATTGAAGTCAAAGCAGTTTACATGAGCACAGTCCAATTCCACAGAAGAGAGCTTTTCTCTGGGATAGTGGTGGTCAGAAGTGACCAAAAGTCATCGTCAAGAGTCCATCACACAAAGAGTGCTTTGTGACAGCAGGGCTCCCAGTCACCCCACATACATAGGCAAATGGCCAAGGAAATACCTTCAGATCTGTAGTTCAGCCCCCAGCCTCTAGAGGGCCGAAATTACCAGTCTCAGTCTTACTCTGACATATTAAATATATACACCAGAACAGCCACAATCACAGCTGGCACAAAACATGCTGGCTGCCTTTTTATGAAGCATCTTGAATCACTCATTTTTACCACTCCCCATTCTTTAGCTTTTTAGAGGCTGGATAGGGACAGCAATTACTCTACACATTCACAGTGGCATACCGTGTTACCCTGTCTGGGATGCCTGAGATAGTGCCTTTCATAAATGAAGCACTCAAATTTAGTAAGAAAAATGTAATTTCTGTTAATGTGCTCAAATCTGGCTGCAGCCAATTTGAAACCTAACTGCACTTTAAGAGTTTTGATTAAAGATATCTGGGAGACCATTAGCTTTGCTTCATGTTTGGTTGATCAAGGCAGTCAAAAGGCCACAGGTCCACAAAACACCACTCAAGCATTTCTTAAATCTCATCTGAAAGACACTCTGTAGCACTCAATTGAGTGCTGGGACCCAAAAGTGTGAATATGGGCCTTAATGACACAGTAGCACTTCAGGAAAGAGACTAGAACATCCACATGATTTTTCTTAGCACCCTAAAGGATTACCCCCTCCCCTTATCTTTGACTAAATTCTGCAGTTTCTAATTATTGAAATTTTGCCTTTGAAATCCATGGGGAATTGTAATTAAAGATTACAGAATTTGGGACCTTGTAGGAACATTTTCAAGGAAACCGAAACTATTTGTTCAGAAACTTCCTAACTCTAATTATGTTTAGGCTCAAGTAGCAATCTTTTACTTATGAATTTTTAATCTGGTATAGTGACAAACTTAGTTATATATGAATATACACACTAGAGGTTGCAAACAAAGGTAGGTTGCCAAGAAACAAACATCTATTTCTTTAATTAGCTTAGAAAATTAAAGGGAAGTATAATAACTTCACCCTAGAAAAAAGTGTGGTGTGTTGAGGAATACTACTCTGTAAAAACAAGGAAATCATCTAGAGATATGCAGGAGCTATCATCACTACCTCAGCCAGTAGACACTACAGAGGCTTATAAAATATTTCTTAAATTCACTTTAAATAATTATTCCCCCACTTCCCTCATCCCCTAATAGATAAGCCACTTGCAAAAGCAAGGCAGCAACACACTGAAAAAAGGTAATTCTGCATACAAACATGGCTTTAGCTCTAGAGTCAGAAGGACCATGAGAAAGCACTTCCTCCAAGGATTTCTATCCCAAGAAACAATAGATTTTTAGAGCAGTTTGAAGATACTTCAGCTTATCTAGTTGCTGTATTTTTAGAGGTTCCCATTGCATAAGCATTCACAGAGCACAAATAGAACCAAGCAGAAAGCTCTGGCTAGAAAGATGTAGCTTTGCATATGAATCTAAGGAATTCATCATATTTTTGTCTTACCAGAGAGCATCAGAGCAACAACATACTCAAAGTCTGCACATCTGAGAGTCCAGCAGCAGCCTACAACCAAAATAACCTCACCCCCCACCAAAGTTTTTCTTTTCCCTATGAAGCTGGGCACCACAGTAATTTATACCTTCCAACAAAAAGGGTGTGTTCAGGAAGGTGTTTGAAATAGGAATTAGCTGTGAGCACCTGTGCCCTGTTATCTCTGAACCCTGGAAGGAGATTAGCAAAGCACAGTCTTCATACAAGACAAAGCAAGGCAAGATAGGATATAATGAGATTAAAAGAGAATGATTTTACTGAAAGAATAATTCCGTTTCTAAGAAATAAGTCTCCACTGAAGTTGTATCAAGAAGATGAAAACAGTCTCATAATCAGAATCTAAATTCAATGGTCATTAGGGCACCTGATTATATAGCTTTAGAGGATTAGTGGTCATTCCCTCGCTGTCTCTAAGGCTGAAATCAAAAGGTATAATAAAAACAGAGTTCAGGCCTCTTCTATACTGGCACTGGCTGGCCTTATTTTGGGTGTAAAAGTTTGAGCCTTATGGTGATATTGTCAGCAGTTTCATATTCTCAACAGCCCTGAAACTTTGCTGCCTTTAACACACAAAAAGGCTTCAGAAATTCTTGTGTTCAGAATGTGTTGTGATCATTCTTTGCAATGAGAAATCGTGACACACTGTTTTCATACAAGTTACCAGCTCGAGCTAAACACCACAGAAAACCTCGTCTTAAGATCCTGGTGAGGATGTGACTTTATTCTTAACTAAGGAAAATTAATTAATCTCTCATGACATATAGGGAAGGCTAAGATGTGAGATAACAAGCTGTGTGAGAAGCTCTGTCATTTATTAGAATTCTGTACTTATTTTGGTCAGGCACTTGGTTAGGCATGAGTAAGGAGAGGAGGATACGGACAGGGAGGGTTTCATGACTATGTGACATTTGCCTGGGAAGGGTCAAATAAAGCCAGAGACCTCTTTGTTCTCTTTCTTTGGTTGTTCCACACAAGCAACACAATAAAACTACCTAAAACATAAAAAAGCATAAGAACTTGCAATTCACAGAGATAAGTACAAGCTATGGCATACAGACACCTTGGAAGACTTGGATCCCTGACATGCGGAGTGTCTCAGGAACTTTGAACTGTGAATCTTGTCTTCAATGACTAGACTTGTGTGTGAATTTCAGTTTTGGAATATTAGTCTTTGCGTATGTGCACAGAATAGGATGTGCCATTCCACAGGTGTTATAAAAGACAGTCTCTGTTTAATTCCAGACCAAGCATGGCACAGCCAGGCTCACCCTAATTTCTCAGCACTGTAACTTGAACCTGGGAGGTTTTTTCCCAGTCCCAGTTGATGTCGGGCCTCCCTCTGTAAGTGTAAGAAGTATGAACTGAGGCTGGCATCATGCCTCGCTTGCTTTCCTCGTGTTCAGGTCTTTTCAACCTGATACTAAAACCAGCCTTGTTTTGCCTACACTAACACTTCTACTGTTAGCATCATGTCCTGCTGACAAAGGACTATAAAAGTACTAACAATAACAGGACACTTGAAAATGGAAGTAGAAGAACTGCTGTTGTATAACAGAGGGCACTGGAAATTCCCTTTCCGGTTCCAGATCGCCGCACTCTTTGCAATGAACTGTCATCCAGGGCAGGTTGTGCTGGTTGCCTGTAGCAGCTCCAGGAACGCCTTAGCAAACCCACTGTCATTGGGGGGGTGGGCAACAACACAACGACCTCCCACAGAGTAGGTGCTATCAAGGAGGGGGTGAACAAGAGAAGTTCCTCCTTAGTAGTTACATGGCCCTGAATAGCACTGTGCTTAGTGCAAGTGATGCTAGCAGCGTTACTGTTGGATTCGACTGATCTAGAAGTGCTGTATTGCTACCTAGGATTGCTCAGGTGGAAAAAATGAGTACACAATGTAGCACTTTTACTTTTCTTTGAACCTGGATAGCCAGAATTCTGATATTGGACTAGAAAGATGTGTAAGGTAGGTAAAGATAGTATGTCTGAGGAAACGCAAAGAGTGCATTACCACTACATGAATGTGTTTGCAGGTGGGAAGAAACGACAGGGCACAGTTATTGCCTGAGGAACACGTCTGGCATCTGCTTCTCTTGGGCTTGGGGCCATGCGGAGGTCTGCAGCATGGGTCCCTGACACATCCGCAGTGGGTGGCGCGCAGCAGCAGCACAGTCCAGAGGGAAGAGAAGGGGCATTGCAGTGTGAATGCAGGGCAGCCCCATGTCTCCATAGTGGAGCAAGTCTGCAACACAGAATGAACACGCTCTTTCCATGCTTGGGGCATGGGATGCAACTGGTCTGTTGTTTGCACATAGCAAACCCACTGGGGCAAAAAACCCCACAAAACTGTGCACATTACATTTGTGCTGTGCTGATATTTAGGCATGATTTCTTTTCTCTGAGGTTTCACAGTACCCAGCTGTGCAGGAACACAAGACGTAAAACATCCCAAACAATACTTGAGTTTTACTACAGTGAAGTTCCATAGACAGAGAGGATGCCTTCATTTTGAGAGCAGCAAAAAAAAAAAATTCCAACAACTTGGTGTTTAGGACCATTGCATATACTAGACCTGGGGGGGGGGGGGGGGGGGGGGGAACATTCTGTACATTTTATTCCAGTTACAAACAAATGTTGATCTGATCGTACTTTAGGGACTGTTTTGTGATTCATAAGTAACCATATGCTTGGAGTTCCAAGCTCAAATATATCCTGAATGAATTTCTAATAATATCATACATTTATTTGAAAAATCTTCATCAAGAATGCCTGCTGAGTTTGCTTTGCTATATAGTTCTTACAGAAAGATTTGCTAGAGGAAAACAGTGCCATTAAATACATCACGTGAAATGTCTAACTATTGGGCAGTTATACAAATTTGATTGAATTGTTTCTGTTAGTTGCAATAAACAGTAGAATCACACTGAAACGATGTAATTTCAAATTGAATGTTCTGTTCTTAAATTCATAACTAGAATCATGTTGGTTATTTACGTAAGTCATTCTGCCAGAACAGAGCTAATATCACATAACTCATTACCACGACAGTGCAAACAGCACATCGTGAGTACTCACTGAACATTTCTAATGTAACTGAAGTCAGAGAAGTACGAAATCTAATGTTGCTGTTCTGAAGGAAATATGCATTGGAATCTCGCTATTCCTTTGTAAATAACAGAAGTGTGAAAAGTTATCTGACTGCCCTGAGATTTATTTTATTGCTTTAACTGGGATTAAGGAAATGAGAGTCTGTTACTTTATTAATAATAATAGACACACTGTTCTGACTCTTTGATAAATTTAGAATGATAATTGAGAATTAATAAACTGAACAATGCAAGAAATTTTAGTGATTACATTGGCAAATACCTTGAGATAAAGATATTGATCAATTTATGTTATATAAATCCCTCCAAACCCTTAAATGAATTTGAAATTAGAAATAGAAGCTGAAACTGAAAACAGTTTTGTTCCCTAGGAACCTTGAATGATTGTTCCTCCATGACAACCACAAGTAAAAATGGAAGTTTTTAATATATTCCTTTTTTCCTAAGTATTTAATATTTAAACTCACTGCCTTTTTGCCCTGCCCATTCCTTACCTAGTCCGGAAAGATGTCAGGGAAGATAAAAATAGACCTTTATCCATTCTTAGTGCCTATTTTTATCTTCCTACTGTGCTTCTCTGTCATTCAGTGTTGAAGACCGTTTTTCATGCTTTGGCAAAAGACACTGTTTCTCACACTCATTTTCTTCAAAGATAAACTGATTTGGATTGGTTTTGAAAGTTTTCTATTATTTTGAAGAAGGTTTTTCTTAAGAAGGTAAAATGTATTAGAAATTCAGAGATTATGTATGGTCAGTTAAAGAACAATGCATGGAAACCTTCAGCTAACTTCTTGTCTTTACTTCAGATGCTGATGCTCAAGCACTCAGCCACTAGAGGGTAATATAAGATAAGGAAAAAGGGAACTTAATGCCCTCCAACTCGATCTATGGCTTGTTTCCACAACTTCTAAGTTCAGATTTTCGTCACAAAGTTTATTCAGAAGTTTTCTAAGACTGCTTGGTCACAGTAAAGAGCTGTTGCTGCCTGCACTAAGGTGACATGGTGGAGCCACAGTTAAGGACAAAGACACACTTGTACAAAGGGAGATGTGCTTGGGAGTATAATCTGGCAGTTTCTCTACTGAAAAAAGCTACATGGGCAAAGGAAATATTTTGTAAATGCTGATGAATGTGGAAGCCTTGAAGACAACTGCTGACAGTCAATTTCGGTGTTGCTCTCAGGCAGTTTAGCCCAAAACCCCCCTGATGGAAATTTGTCCTTATGAATGAGAAATGAGGTTTTCTAATGGAATCACAGAAAGCAGAGTTAGAAAACAGAGTTAGAAAAGACCATCCTGTTTGGTCCTAAACAAACATAACCAAAAGCCCTGGGAACTTTTCAGTGACCTTTACAGGCTGGATGGAAGGGCCACTGAATGCTTCCCAGACACCAAAGGCTAGCTCAGGGCTATAGACCACACTACAGGGCTTACTTACAGAGTTTATAATCTGAAGTGCTCTCTACTTTCAAGTGACTTAAGAATGAAGGTATCTGCAAGTTCCTTGGGAATAGATGCCTTTGTGCTGACTCCTACGGGAAATTGCTGAATGACATGCAATGGCTGTTACATTCTCAAATCTTTATGCACAAAGCCAATACAAAATATTCTAGGCTCTATACTATGCAAGCTGTTTGCTTTTGCTGGGATTTAATTTCCCCAGCTTTTCCTTATTTTCATTTATTCAGTGCAAATGAATTTACAGATATGGCTCATGTCATTAGGGTCAGTACTGAAAGTTGTGAGCTGATCAAAAATGTCTGTGAATACCACATCTGCCTGACCTGTACTGTGTTCAGACCAAAGGCACTGGCAAGAAAAGAGATCCATTTATTGTAGCAATACTTTAAGACATTATGAAAAGAAATGCTGTGATCACAACTACAGATAAGCTACCTTTGCTTTCTTTCAGAAAGTAATTGAGATAGCATATACAGTGAGATTTGCTGTGTGTATAGGTAGGCTTGGGTCTGGACTAAGCAGATCTGTAGCCCTGTTAACTCAGCTTGTCATCAATAGATTTGCTTTCCATCCTTGGCAGTCCATGAACTACTCCTCATGCCCAAAAAAGGTCTGTGGACCTTGGGTGATGGCTTTGTGGTGAGGACAAGAAGAGGTGTTAACACAGGGAGAGGAAGAAGATACTTCATATTGCCTGTCTTTAGGATCTTAATGGCTTAATCCCTGCTTGGGGTGTACACAGGCAGTGTGATGAAAGTGGGAGAGAAAGTCTGATCCAGGTGCAGCCGAATCCTGTTACCCCCTGAGATCCAAGGAAAATTCCACAGTTTGGGCATCCAGAGTCTGGTATGTGAAAGATGTCCAAGACTGAGCAGTAAAGCTGCCATATACAGCCAGCGTTATTTTGTCTAACAGCTCCTGACATTTTAATCCATCGATCATATAGCTCCTTCCACAGTAAAAGCCTAAAAGATTTCCTATGAGGAAACAGATACAATTTAATAACAAGGTGTTCCTGTTTTGGGAGGATTATGAGCTGATAGGCCATATGTAAGACATACTCTGGAAAAGTGTGGAATCACACTTTGGTAAGAAATGCATCTCAAAGCATGTAGATTCTGATCTGCTGTTTAAAGAAGTTTGGTCAAGTCCAATCACTCTCAAATGTAGACTCTAGCATGTAAGACCAAAAGATGCCTTCATCATATTAAAATATGCCTAGAAGTGTATTCCGAGCTTTTAAATTTAATAAGTATGCATTCTTCTGCGCTAGTTACAGCTCACACACTTCAGCATTATTCCACCACATAGGAACACTTCAATAAAACTAATCAAAAAAAAGAAATGAGAATTTGAAATACAACAGAAGATCAATATCTACTGGAATTTTCAAGGGCACTTAATTGTAAAACTCCCCCCTGTCCACGTTATCTGTCTCTATACCACTCTAATTACTACTGAAAATCTCTTTATAACTGGAAAGGAAAACTTTTTTTTAATCACTGAAGCTAAGGAAAATATGGTCAGCACAAGCAGCAGGGTAAAGCCTTTTTAAGCCTTTGATCAAGTATTACTTGGAATTACTTTATTACAGTATAGTCTATGGTTTATATTAATAATTTTATTTTTCAATTTATGCTTTTATTTCATACCATTTGGGGGTGTTTCAAGTAAAAGGAGAATGTTTGTGTTTTTAAATTACTTGTTTTGGAGGACAAATTTCTGTTGTTGGATTTTTCAGTATTGGCTGTTCACTGTTACAGAGTCACACAGGATAAATGCTGCTTATCGAACTGCTGACTAAAGCTTTCAAAGTCAAGACTGACAAGTGACATGCCATGAATAAGGGCTGCCTGGTGCAGGTATATTTATATTTATGCTTGCATTTTAATAGCCCTTAGGATTTGTGAATGTGTTCACAAAGGAAGCAGGCATGTCCTGACTATTCAAACAGTTTTTATCCATAAATAAGAGCACAGCAGGTTTGTTATGTTCTATTGTGGGAAGTGTGAACCTTTTTAGTATAAGATGGACAAGGAACTTTGCACCCTGCCTTTGGGAATGCAAAATCTTAAAATCCTGATAAACTATTCAGGGACAGGGTGAGGGCTGCAAAGATCTGAAAACACTGTAGAGCCATAAAGCCTGTAGTTTTGTGAGAGATGGAGGGGGACAAGAAGCGACAAGCTGACTACTGTGCCAAGCTCTTGTAAATATTTTAACTCATTTCAACCTTCCCATCCACAAACTTTTCAAAAAAGGCATGACATTTCTAAATTAAAAACCTCAAAACTGAAAACCAAGCAACACAATCCTTCCCCCCATTTTTCTAAGATTAAGGAAAAAACTTCTTGTGCTTAAGAGGCGTGTGAATTATGAAACTGGTGTTTTCTGTTCCAGAGAGCCATCAAACCCAGAGACAGGCAAGGAAGTAAATCTTTCAATGCCTTACCTAACTCCATTAAAGTCTCTCTTAGATATCATGCTTATTAAGTGGGCAGCACTGGAGCAACGCCCTGCCACGATTTATTGGCAGAAGTGTAGAACCCCGTGGCAGCCTTGGTTCAGAAGGAAGCCCAGCATGTCTCCTTCATGGTTATATGCTGCTGAAAATTATGTTGCTACAGAAAATGGGCTGCTTTAGAATAACTCAGAGATACTCTACACCCAAGCCATTACTCCTCAGAAACAATGACCTGGAGCAGTATCAAAGAAATTGCAACTCATCAGCTAAACTTTAATAAAATAAAAGGAAACAATCTTAAAGCTTTGGAATATTTTTTTTATATAACCAGAAAACGATGACAACAACAGAACAAAACAAAAAAGCCCTTCCTTGTCAGAAAGTCAGCTCCATATCCTCTGACGTTCCTTAGCAAGAAAGTAGACAGTCATTGGGTCAGTAGAGGGGAAGAGAAATTTATTCTACATTATGGGTCTATTTTGGGATAGGCTGAATATCCTGTCTCTTGCCACTTGATACAGGGAAGCTGAGATGACTGGGTAGTTTAGACTCAAGTTAGATTGGGTGAGTCGTCCCAAAATATCTGTTAAAAAATAAACTATATTTTATCACAGCAGCATCAAGCAGTGCAGGTCAAATAGATACTTCTAAATTTTTTTCTCCTGATTGCACTCTACTTTGTCCACTAAACATCAAAGTCATTGTGGGGAAAACATCCTCAAAGGTAACAGAATTGAAGTAGGAGTTAGCTGGTTCTCAAGCAGCCAGCTAGGAAACTTCTTGCAAAAGGTTGTTGCTGTCTGTCTGGGATGATTTAGGGAATGTAATAAACACACTGCTGATCTTGTTTTCAGTGCAACCAAGAAGCAAAATAGATGTATTAACTCTTCAGGACGTAGCCATTTCTCTTTCATAAACACTGTAAATTAAACAGTTGTCTGCTGCTGTGGACCCTAGAATCCAAATTTAGTCACATAGTTGGCATAAATGTGTCTTTAAACATACAGAAGTTAATATTGCTGAGATTAATCATAGAATAACTCAGAAAGGCTCTGCTGAAGCCACCTACTAAATCATTGAGTCAGTTTACATACCTAAATTTAAGCATATCCTTAAGTACCTTGTTAAACTGAGACCCAGGCAACTATATTAATTGTCCCTTTCGATTCGCACCCAGGTTGTGAGCCACACATGTCACTGAACAGATTTTCCTGCCTTCTCTATTATAGAATAGAATAGAATAGAATAATGTCAAATGGAAGGGACCTACAATGATCATCTAGTCCAACTTCCTGACCAACTCAGGGCTGACTAAAATTTAAAGCATGTTATTAAGGGCGTTATCCAAATGCCTCTTAAACATTCATAGGGGCATCGACCACCTTTCTGGGAAGCCTGTTCCAGTGTTTGACCACTTTCTCAGTAAAGAAATGCTTCCTAATGTCCAGTCTAAACCTCCCTTGGTGCAGCTTTGAACAATTCCCATGCATCTTTTCACTGGTTACCAGGGAGAATAGCTCAGCACCTCCTTCTCCATATCCCCTCCTCCGGAAGCCATAGAGAGCACTGAGGTCACCCATCAGACTCCTTGTCTCCAAACTAGACAAACCCAAAGTCCTTCACCGCTCCTCACAGGGCATTCCTTCCAGCCATTTCACCCTTTTTGTTGTACGTGCAACAGCTACTCTCAAAGGCCTCTGCCTAGCAGATGGATCATCAGTCTCATTTCCCCTGGTTCCTACTTCTTTTTTTTTTTCATGGCAATTAGCAAAGTGGTATCACCACTTACAAACTAGGAAAGGAAGCAGATATGTTCATTAAATGGTACCATGTATATATTTGCAGTATTAGCTATATTCTCCTGCTAGGTGCCCATATTGCCCATCCAACTGATTTAATCATAAGCAGTGACCACATTCAGTCTAGATTTCTGCCTGATCCCTACTACCCTTCAGCCTTTCCCTTCTTCACTGAAAAGCACAGTAGTTCCCTTACTGCACCTCAGAAGATGGCCTGGCAGTGTTCCTCAGACCTGCACAGCCTGGATAAGTATGCATTACAAATTATTCTTGTAGGCATTTATAATCAATAATAACCTTGCCATCAAATGGCAACCTGAAACATTGCTGTTTCAGTGCTCTGCTTGAGTCCTCCCAGCTGTTACTTGCAGCGGGTCTGGCCTGCCACTGACTGACATGGGAAGAAAGGCTTGTGGAGGTTTCAGTGGGTTGGGATAAATGCAGTGTGGACTTGTGATAGATCAGTATCTCCATGGCTTTAGTTTGTGGTGGTCTCTTTGAATATTTCGATTTGTAAGAAATTATATCAAACAGAAATTGCTTAACTCATTCCACAGGCATCTTGAGCTCCTGAAATTATTTCCCACTTGTACCTCTGTTCAATGAATTTTAATAGAAAAATGGAGCAAGAAGCCTACTGTGAATGGTGGGGCTAGTCCCCCTAGAAAGTTCAGTGGGAATTATTCAGGCATCTTGCACTTGTTTTGCTTCAATTTCCTGCTGACAAATGCAGTTGCCAGCCATTCAGTTAAGAAGGAGATAACGCCACCTTATTTAGGCAACACCTCTAACTGTGATTAACAAAGATGTAATTGAAGCACAGCATGCCCACCCAGTCAATACATGATTCCTTTGGTCTACAACTTTCTTTTATGCTTCATATAATTTAGAAAAAGCAATATACTGCTAAGTTATCAGTAATATCATCAATGCAATTGAATGTTTTGACTGGGAGGTGTTCTTTCTTGCAGCAGATCATCTTGCTTTTGCTTTGACATTTATTTTCCTCTAGAAGACTGTAAACCAGTGATTGTTCAATTGTGCTGAATTAGATATGTGACATTTTTCACTATCTTGAAAACATGCAGCTTTTTCAATTCTCTGTTTTTAGTGCTGCCAATCTATGTGCCATTTCTGCACGATTAAACCTTTTTCAGATGTAATTCCCACTATTTTGGTCTCGGGTTGTGAAAATTTGAGGTTGGTGGCTTATTGTAATTACCGGTAATACTGTTCACTTCTGAACTGACTGCTTCCTACATTGCTATCTTTCCAAGCCCTGTTAGAAAAACAGTCCCTGAAATTGTGAGTGGTTCTGCTCTCAGCGAGGGAGGGCTGAGCTGGTGTCCCCAGCCACTGCAGCAGTCGCAGGGGCTTGGGCTTGGGGGGATCTCTGAGGTAGCTTTTTCACCCACGTCACCCCCGGGGCTGCTCTTCTGCAGCAATGAATGAGCCAACAGAAATGGTGGGTGTAAGAAACAGAGAACAAGAGGCCAGTTCAGGCTCTCCAAGTTGTCTTTCAGAGGACCTTTCTTCTAGCACAGCCTGTGGAGGGAAACATGGGAGCTAGTCACCATAACTCAGCCATTTAAAGCATTTAACTCCCCAAAGTACCTTCCACATAAAACCAATACAGCAAAGTCCCTACTGAACAGCATAAATTTTCCAGCTGTTCTTCTTTTTAGGATAAAATTTCTGCTCAGGATTGCATTCTATTGTTGACTCAAATTTGGTTTTGCAACCCTCTCCTGGAGAGTTGCAAAAGAGAAAGTAGAGGCAAGTTCTTCCCCAGAGAGTGTTTACGTGATCGCTGAAAAAAGTGCGATGCCAGGATTCCCCAGATGTCACTATGTGGGCTCACAGGATCTCCTCAGGAAGATTGCTCTGCATGTACCATACCTAAAACAAGCACAATAAAAAACGCCTACAGCAAATTACAGAATTTCTACTTACTTAATTAGTGCATGCACCCAAACCCAATGAAAACCCATCTTTAATACTGTATTAATTAAAATCCTAAATAGGCACAGTTTTGCTGAGCTCTCAATCTTCCAGAATGGGAAACCCATAAATTTCAGCTCTCCCTTAGTCTTAGTCCTGATGGAAACTCTGATCTTGGTGCTGTGAATGATTCTTAGTACCATACCGAGGCATGCCAGAACTTCAGACCCTGTCAGATCTGATCGCATCCTGCCCCAAATCCAGCTGCTGTGGCTCATACCATTGCTCGTACAATCAGAAGGGGAAGGAGCTGGTATTTTTAGACTTTCAAACTGGCAGAAGCAATTGCCACTTGCTCAGAATAACTGGAAAGTTTTAAAGATACTGAAAAGATCAAGGATTCAACACATGCCAGGAAATGCTCAAACAGTGCCCTTTTACAAAAGTCCGTCTCTCACAGGTCGTGAATGGATTGTGTGATACTTTGGAGAGGGCTTCTCTCTGGACAGCATTCGTCTCTCTGGATAAGAACATACACTGCTACTAAGGTAGTAAAGAAGTGATTTCTTTAAAGCTCCAAACATCCCTGTGGACAGTTTAAGGTCAACATTTCCCCATATGTCTGCTTTCCAGTCAATAAGTTTCAGTGTTCTCACCAACAGTTTCATCCCATGTCGCATTCTGCATAGTTCAGTCCTCAGCAGGTAAAACTAAGATGCGAATTCCTTGCACATACTCACACTTAATAACATTTATCCCACTGCCTGCAGATGCTCTGTGCTGTATTCCTGCTCTTAAAAATCCCTACTAGTCAGGTTTCCTGGCAGACAGACTCTGTTTATCAAAGAAAATCATAGCCTGTGGCATAGAAGTCTGGACAAATTAAATGCTCAGAAACGGCTTCAAACAGTAATCTATTTCTAGGATCACTTAATTGTTTTAGAAAAAAAAAACACAAGAGAAATGCTGATGGCACTAAAGCTGCGAATGGGTCATTGTCATAGTTTAACCCCAGCAGACAGCTGAGCCCCACACAGCCACTTGGTAACTCCCCCAGCCCCCTGGCCCAGGGAGAGATGGGGGAGAGAATCAGAAGGGTAAAAGTGAGAAAACTCACTTAAAGAACTCACTTAAAACTCACTGATAAAGACAGTTTAACAGGTAAAGCAAAAGCTGTCCGTGCAAGCAAAGCAGAACAAGGAATTCATTCACTCCTTCCCACTGGCAGGCAGGGGTTCAGCCACCCCCAGGAAAGCAGGGCTCCATCACGCGTAATGGTGACTTGGGAAGACAAACACCATTGCTCCGAACATCCCCCCCTTCCTTCTTCTCCCAGCTTTATATGCTGAGCATGACGTTATATGATATGGAATATCCCTGGGGTCAGTTGGGGTCAGCTGTCCCGGCTGTGTCCCCTCCCAGCTTCTTGTGCCCCCCCTGCCTGCTTGCTGCTGGGGTGGGGTGAGAGGCAGAAAAGGCCTTGACTCTGTGTCAGCCCTGCTCAGCAATAACGGAAACATCCCTGTGTTATCAACACTGGTTCCAGCACAAATCCAAAACACAGCCCCATATTAGCTACTGTGAAGAAAATTAACTTTATTCCAGCTAAAACCAGCAGTCATGAACCTTCACCCCATGGAAAAGGCTTCTCTGCTAGCGCAGGGCAGGTATAACCATTGCTGCCCCCATGGCCTTACTGCAGATGGCTTCAGCAGCCCCAGATGGTTGTACTCACCAGGGCCAGAGGCTAAATCCATGCAAGGGGGTCTGGCACACAGGTAATGGTGTAGCAGTGGCTGTTGAAGCAGGAAGAGGAGTGTGCTGGAGATCAGGTGCTTTTCTAGGAGTCTCTGCACTATCACGTGCCTAAGGTTGGGAAAAGAGGCTTCAGGACCTATGCAGAAAAAGGATGCCTCTAATTTGTATGAAATACAGCCTTTCCTTGCCACTGGCTCCTTCCTCCTTTGAATGGCAATTCGGTGGGAAAGAAGGCAGGTGGGCCTTCATCCAGTGATACATCGAGGAAATTATCCTCCTGTGGACCTGCGCTAGGGCTGGTATGTGTTGGGACCAGTATTGCACCTATCTTCTCTAGACATACCGCACACATTTAACAAATCAAACTTTAAGCAGCTATGAAGAAAATTGTCCAGACACCAGCACTGCCTCCATTAGGTCCTTCAGAGCTAACTCCATCAGGAGTGTGTTGGGACAGATAAGAACTCATTTCCATATGTGTGCAATCCAGTCATATACTGCTGCTGGCAGAAAATTCAACTTAATAAGCCTAAAAATATGATTTCTTTCCTCAAACATGTTCAATCAGAAGACGAAATTGGGGACTGTAACTGATGACTCTGTTTATTTTAAAAGGGCAGTTTTGAGCTTGTTGCCTCTCTACAAAACCTGGCCTCAAAGCGCTGCAAGGGGTTTGCAATGAATGAGATCCCCTAGAACTTCTGCCCCAAAAGCCTCTCTGCCAGCACGTAGTTGGAAGTGCTGTTTAATGTATAATCCTGCTTGCCAGTGTCAATTAGGAATTTCCTGACCTCTGGGACAACCTTCATTAAAAGAATTAAAAATATAGATCTTCCACAAGAAATTGAAGGTCTGGGGAAATGGTCCATGCTGGATTGCTATTAAGACTCTCTTCCGCTCAGTTGTTTCTCAGTAATCTCAGAGGAGAGCTGCAATAAGACATGCTACCTCAGTTTCATGTCCCAGCAATTAACTTTCTGACTAACAGCAAAGACTGTTCTCACTCAAATGGCTGCAACTAGCAAAATACAAACAAACCCCTCATACTCCGCAAAGTGCTCTTCATCCCATAGCTTCATGAGACAAACTGTAATAATTTGCATTTTATACAGTAAATTTCTAAAATATTATCACCAGTAGAACTAGAGGGGAGAAATTTGGATCATTTCTTTGGAAAGCATGATCTCACTAGCCATTTTTTCCCCAAAATCTTCAAAATGATCTGTTGGAAGGCTGGGATTTGGGTTAGGATGTTAAAAAATCCTCACAAAAGGAAAGATAAGATTGTGGGTGAATGCAGGCAGCTGGGTGCAGAAAGGGAGAAATAACACTCCTCTGTTCACATGTCTTGGGCCATGCCACCAAGCAGCAAACGTCATTACATTACTGAATGGCCAGGTACACTTCCACATTGAAGTTTGTACCTTCATCCCCGCTCCATAGGACATACCTTGCTACTGTGTTTTCACTGACTTTCCCTGGACCACCAATTGCTTAAGCTGAAGAACACATTCCTGTGGACTTGTTCTTCCTCTGAAGAGGCAGGTCCTTCCTTTTGACTATGACTATGACAGCTATGTACCATTTTTACTATGGTATGGCACATTTAGCTGATAATAAAAACCCCTTTTTGGCTGAAGAATTGTTTAAAGCCTTTGCACCTGATTTGTCTTAGAAGGCCAGAATAACATGTGAACCTTTGGAAGAATTTGTCTCCATGGGTTAAAAGGGAGTAGGGTACAAATCCTGGGCGTATTTCCTCCACTGAGATCAGAAGAAAGGAAAAGTTTCTGCACCAAGCTCAAGATCCTTCAAGACCATCCTCAGTACTTTATATCACAGGGATGTAGCTCCATAGGGTGGAAATGTTTGGCTTAATATGTTCTGGAAACAAACCTGGCCTTGTTTCTCGGTATCCAAAAGAGCTACAACTTCAGTGGAGCCACACCGTGCCTCCTCCCTACACTGCTTTCCTTTGCGCTCTGCAGAGCCCATGTTAGGAGGGACTCTTGGGGTGTGAAGGGAATTGCTGCCAGAAGTACACTTTCTAAAAGAGAAGTGATGTCCAAGAGCAGAGGGACCAGGAGGATTAGCCAGCAGAACAAGGCAAAAGAGTATCCAGAATGATCCTACTTGCTCCCTGACAGTTTCCTCTTTGAAGGAAACCTCCCTTTGGTCAAATTGCGAGTGATCCATGACTTAGCAGAGTGGAATGAACACCTTGTTTCCTCATGCTCCCCAGAGGTCCTCTGTTCAAATCAATTTCTGCCAAAATCTCACAGCCTTCCGTTTTGTCTGTACATCCATTGCTGTATTTTTTGAAGTCCCAGGAGTGGGGTAGAGTGTTACAATTTGATTTATCTTCAGTACTGCCACTGGGAAAGCCAAGGAATTCTATGGTTCTCCACCTGTCTGAATTTCAGAGGAAAAAAATATAAAATTCCCTTGGGTACAATTAAAGCCTCAGGCTTCAATAATGTAGAACTGGTTCTCTCATTTAATGACAGCTTATGTGCTGGCATTGTCCCCCCCAAGTTTTTCAGAGGTAGCTTGTCTCATTTTCCTTTCCATTCTTTTCCAGAAAGGTAGAAATAAAAGCATGACTGTCTTTCTCTGTGTCCTTGTTGCTCTGCTTCGCCCAAGAAAGAGATAGGAGCAAGGATGTTTCTTCATGTGTCTCCCTGTGTAAGACAGAGCAATCTTAAAGCTGTTCTAGTTAGCACAAAGCTGGCCAAGAACAGGCAAAACATGGCCTCAGCCTCTGCACTGAAACACGGGGGGAGCAAAAAATGCTGCAGGGAAGATTTTCTGGCACTACTGTGCTGAACAGAAAGTTATCTTGTGCTGGGGCATTCCCGGGGAGTAATTTCCACCAGGTTAGATGTCTTTTTCATGCAAATGAAGTGGCATACGGGAATCAGAGTTCTATAACGTTTCCTCATTAGTCTTTTGATAAATGCACAAAGTTATAAAGATGACATCTGAAAGTGTGTGTGTTTTCTCACTTGCTAATAATGCTCAATGATTAATTCCTCTGTCAGAAAGAAGCAATGGTCCGTTTCCATAGGAAGCATTACAAACCCCAGAGAAAGTCCTTATCTGCTTAAATAGCTCCCCATGAGTTGGGTACTCTCTTCTCTCCTCTTGAAAATAAAGAGAGAGCTCGCTCAGAATTGGTAGCTAGTTCTGTAGGAAAGGGAGGGACCTATAGCAGGAAAGTAGTTTCCACTATCTGGACTAGAGCACTAATCTCAGATGGATTAGTAAAATCCAGCAGTTGCTATCCCCACAGGACAGAACTGCTGAAATGTCTCCCTCCTGCTGGTCCCATGCCAAGGAAGAAAAATACTTTTCATGCAGTGCAGTTCCGCAAAACTGACGGTGTAGTGTGAGGAAGGCCAAAGATGAATGATAATATCACAAGATCTAAAACCCACTTGGAGCTGTTGAATCCCCACCCAAGGATACAGTGAAAAGCTGATTCTGCTTATTCCAGTTGATTTGGTTCTGTTAACCTTTTTTCCTCTAAAGCTGCATCTTACTTTAAGGCAAAATTGCAGGAATTGGATGTGGTGATAAGCAATTCCTCTGCACTCCTCCTTGGGCTCATTTCACTTGCTTATTTTTATCTCCTCTAGCTTGTGTCAGCCTCAAAAGGAGCAAATGTATTGCCTCACATGTGTACACAGGCATACACTCACACTCCTCTCCAAAAACAATGAAAGCAGCTTGGATTTTAGTGACAGAAAGTGCAATGAACTTAAAATGGGAGAAACTGCCTTTCTGCTTGGATACAGTTAGGGTGGCTTGGCAGAGCCCTGATACATTCTGGGGTTCTGCTTCTGTACCACCTCTACAGTGACCTATTTCTGATTAGGAGCAGTTATTACATGGTGTAACATTCTCCCTAATAGTTCTCTTATTCTTCACCAGCTCATGCAGACTACTTTTCCTCATTCTATTTTATTGGAAAATCTTTATACTATTCCTAGTCACTTGAGAAAATAGCTGTCTGTGTATTTTGGGCATCAGAGTAAAAAGTGATCTACATTTTCCATCTCTTCATTAACCCATACCCTGATCTTAGCGTCATACAAGGACTGTTGGCTCTGTCCTTTCTTTGTCTGCTGTTTATGGGTTAGTCTGAAATTGCTATTTCAGTGAAGGCTGGTGATACCACTTGGAAAGCACGACTAGTGATGCTTCTGTAGTCGCAGCTCTTGAGCTGATCTGCCACAGCCCCAGTGATACTTGTGCAGATCTGCTCTCTTAAAGCCTTGGTACAGTCATGGCTTAGTAAGTGGAGACTCGGAAAGTTTTACGTTTTTGCACAAGGAGGATCATGAAACTGAAACCTATTGGGCTTTTCTGCATTGTAAAGGAGAGGAGCACGTTTCTTGTCATGCCCAAGAAAGGGCCAGATAAAGGCTTGAGGGGATAAGTGGGATTTTATCTATCTTAGTGACTTTAACCTAGAAAGACTACTTCCATATTAGACCCCAGTGAAACAGTTCTAGCAGAGTTCTGTCGACACATGCAACCTGTTAAGTCTTTATCTGCAGCCTCACTGCTTCCTTGTTTCATTTCCTCAACATAAACTCCTTACTAACTACAAATCTCCAGAGATGTCACCCTGCAAGGAAAAGCAGAAGATACGAACTTTTAAAAAATGCAAAATCCTGGGATCCAGGGCAGTGCTCACGCTTCTTGGCACAGCTGGACAGAAGCACCAAGGGAAGGTAGAGATGGAAATTGAAACTCTGATCAATACCTGAAAGTGGAGAAGGAACTGGCAGCAGTTGGCTACACCAGTATAAACTGACAGGAAGGGCATGCAGGGAGGATAATGATGGGAGATAGTGTCCATTGAGCATGTTTGGCAGCAACAACCATTACTAGAAGCATTCACATACCCATCAGCATTTGCCACCCTTTGCAGCAGGGGCAAGGCATACAGCTAGATATCTTTGGCCAGACGTATATAGCTAGATGCAGCCATGGTTTTGAATGATGACTTTCTTCATAGCTTCAACAAGAATTTGCAGTCAGATTGGTTAAATCCATTAATAACTCTTCCTATTCCCCAGAACCTCTCCTCTTCTGCTGTTAGCTAACATTTTGCTGCAAAGTTTTACGAAGCAAATGCCACTTTGGTCTGACAATATGATTTATTTGCTGCATTCATTCGCAGCAAACACATGCAGTGCTTGCTTCTCTACAGGAGATGCTTTTTCAAGGTATCTGTTGCCTCTCTCACTGATCAAGCACAGGTTACTAAATGCTTCACAATGGGGGAACTCTCTGCTTGGTGAAATCCCAGTTGCAAAAGGCCTTCTTGTGTTGTCACCTCCACACACAAAGGACCACAGTTTGGCAAAACCAAAGAAGTGGTTTTCTGTCAAGAAATGAGACAGAAATGTAGTTTTTCCAGGCTTACTCACAACTAAAACATTTTTTCTACTAAATAAAATTGTGTACAAATGATACTAGAAAAATTTATATTCATCATTAATGTTCTATAAATAAAAAGAACTCTACCCAGGGCTCTGGCCCAAGTGACATGGCTTTGCTAGTGTTATTCCAGTTCCTCCTGCCATCAGACTGGAATGGCTGGGATTGCACCAACTGGGACAGAGACCACGGTTCAGTATAAATACCAACCATCTATCTATATCAGAGGGTCATGATTAGGCCTGCTTAGCAGTTTCTCTTTATTAAATGATTCCTGTGGGCTATGACTCATATTCAGAGCCACTCGGAAAATGAGGGGTAATCATCACACTCAAAGTTCAAAACAGTAGAGAAAGAAAAAGGTTTTGCCTAACATTTTCCTCACCAGAAAAATTGATTTCTCTACAGGAACTAAAAAATACTGGAATATTTTGATAAGACCCATAGCATTTTTTCTTGTTACCAGAAATGTTGCTGGGTACCCCCTTAACATAGCACACTCCTACACAGCTGCAGAAATCAGCTTGCGGAGAAGTGGATCACCCACCTACGCTCAGCACAGCCACCCTCAGGAAGAGGAAGGACAGCCATATCTCAGAATTCCTGATCACACTCTAGCCTAACTTTCCACACCAGAAGTAACTCCTCTTCACTTCAACACAGGGAATGTCATCCTTCACCCCTAAAATCTGCTTTTGTTTTCCTCAAACCAGAATTAAAAGCAACAATCAAACAAATATGCATTGAAATAAATATGTATGCACTTAAACCAGTGGGAATTAAAATTCTGTTCATGCTGCCTGAGTGCTGTTACTGTGACCACCATGAAAGCACTGCTCAGATCTGGTAAAACACACTGAGGTCAGAAGCCAGTGCCAATGTTATATATTGTTTTACTCGTGTAAAGGTTGTCTGTGCTGAAACAAAAGTTGGAGCTCTGCTGTCACTGCCCTCTGCTGATCTGAAGGTTTGACGCAGTGAATAACGTCCTGCCACTGTCAGCTGGTGTTACATTGTGTGGTGAATAATCTCACACTTCATTACTCCATCCTACATGGGTACAGTATTGGCAGACTGAGGACGTGATTAAAAGTGCTGGCTGAGCAATCTGGTGCAGCCTAGCAAGTCCTGTATTCCTCGTTCAGCAGCTAACTAAACTAGCGTCTTCACTGGGTTCTGGCAAGACTGCCTTTTACTGTTCTGATAAAGTGAGCTACAATTACTGAAAGAAAGAAAAGGATTTTAAAACCAGTGTGTTTTCTTTGCATCCCTAGATGCAAGCCACATAGTTTAGAACAGAATGCTCTGCAAATGTATCTTTCTGTAGCTCCAAATACTGTAGTACTTCTTTCTCAATGACAGTTAGCAAGGTAAGAAAAACTAAATTGAAATTTTCTGCTACAAATTCACCAACAAATTCTTTTCAGTGGATGCTGTACTCTTTTTGTCTGCCTAATTGTGGATATTAAATTTCCATTCTGACTGGAATTTATACAAGTGTTCCACTATGGAATCTGAGTTTCAAAGTATAAAGTAGGTAAAGTATCTGCATTTTTTCCCACTGTAAAGTATCTTGTCAAATCCAATGTTATTTTTATGGGATGGAACTTCCTAGAGTGAAAGTGCTACTTCCCCCTTTCTTTACACTTGCTTGTTCTGTTTTCCCATGTCTCATGAAATATTAATTTATTCAGAAAGTGTGGAGAAGATGAAAAATGCTTTAAAAACTGAAATATGCTAAGCATTTTGAACCTTTTCTTAAAATCTTTTGAATGCTGTGGTCTCATAGTCCCAATTGAATTAATAGAAAATGAAGATGCTCTGAAAATTAAGCCATTTACCTTCCGTTTGTTTCTTCTAGCCTGTCTTTCAATTCAGAAACAAAAAACCAGGTTGAAAACCTGTAATCACCAGTGGAATGGAAATTCCCTATTTCAACCAATTTTAATCTTGCTTAACCATGTAAGTGATATTACCAAAATTCCGTGTGTTCATATATCAAGCTTGATGATGTTTGATTTAAGTCTGTGCTTAAATGCTTTGCTAGATCAAGGTGTATCTCAGGAGAGTATTTAGCCTTGTGGTTAAACTAGTTGACTCAGTTGCACTCACTAGAACTCATTCATAATCCCTCCAAATGCTCACACCTTCCACTGACACTTCAGTGTTCAGCTGCTGTTCCTTCTCATTTTACAAATACATCAATTTTGTGAATTATTCTTTAAGTATAATTGAATAATTTCTCATTTCAGGACATTTTGTATGGAAAAACAGAATATCAAAATCAGAGAGTCTGACAAACAAACTATCAAGGAATATGCGACTCAGTGTGTGATTAAATCAGGATGGTATTCCCTCATGTCTACCCACTGGACTGTTCCTAAGGGCTGTTTACTAATTGCCAGTGGGACTCTGAGATGAAGAGCGCTTGAAGACTGCATAGGACACGGCAGTTCACACAGTGCATCTGGCCCTAGGAAATCAAATTAATGCCTAGTGGTGGGAAAGACTCTTTTCCCTCCACCTTTTCTCATTGTCAACTTGGAAAACCGCTTTATTAGTCCTGTATACACTCTGAGTCATGCCTCCATAATCCAGAGTAACCAAGATAAGAGAGGCCAACTACTCTCTAGTCTCACAACTGGCTGGCTGGTGCCTGAGGCTCACTGTAAAATGACACTATCAGAGAAGGGTCAAGAGCAAAACATTTTCTCTTACAAAATCAAGAATTCACTTGGCCTCTATGACAGATTCCTGTTCTCACAATTTGGCAATAGTTCACTATAGCTAAAAATAACAGTTAAAAAAAGAAAGAAAAATCAATAAGTAAATGCACGTCTTCTGTGGCAATGATGTATAGCCCTTAAATACAGATAAGACCTGCATTGCAGCTAGCAGTGTTGTAATGATTTTCTACTAAAATGAGAAGTGCCAAATGCTAACTTAGGAGGAAAAGCTGTATTGCTTTGTCTATGTTGGGGTGTTCATCCAATGATGAACTTTTACTTACTTTTCACAAAAAGTGAAATTTTTGGAGGAGTGAATGATGAAAAGAGAGTGTTGATGGCTGACAGACCCGGGGATTTCAGTACCACCAGCATAACAACAAAATGGATGTGACAAGCTTGCAAATCTTGCCATGCTCACTTGGAGCAATCTTGCATACAGGCAGTGTCCATTCCCATTCACCTGGTAACTGTGGTTGTCTGCCTCAGTGCATGTAGTTCATTTAGAATCATATAATTGTGAAACAACTTAGGTTGAAGGGACTTTCATGGAGGTCATATGGTCCCATCTCTGCTGAGAACAGGCCAACTTCCAATCTAGATCATGATGATTATGTTGAGCTTTGAATATCTTCAAGGACAGATTACACAGTCTCTCCAGTTCCATCCTGTAAAGAATGCTGTCCCTACATCCATCTGGACTACACCTTGCTGCAACTTGTGTCTGTTGACTCTTGTTCTTTCACTGTGCACCTTTGAGGAGGGTCTTGCTCTGTCCTCTCTAACACCCTCCCCTAGGTTAGCAGGGATGTGGGGACAGTTGACTAAATAGTTGCTAGAATTATAAACAACAGAAGACTGAGATGAAGTCATGTTCATTAGGGGCATTTTGGATTCTGGAATCCATCCTCTCAAACAGCCCAAGAGTCGGGACCTCAGCTGCAACACAAAACTTTGTGTTCTCAAGGATTTCACCAGACAGTGACGAGTGTGCAGTGATGACTTGCCAGCAAGCTGCCTTTTCTGCCAGCACAAGGCATGTGCAACTGCTGTGATGGAGATCACTTCTGTGAGGGACTTATCATTTCAACAGTGTTTCTGAGAAATACAACCTGTCCTTTCCCCAGGAGTCTGTTCTCAGCATACTTGATAACAAAAAGTGAATTATGAAAATAATGAGCAAGCATCAGACTTATCTTTACAGATTTGTCTTGAGTGAAAAACAAGACATTGAGACTTAGAAGATCTGGGTCCATCCACTATGCGTTTTGGTTAACCTATGGCAGGGACTTACCCTCCCATGAAGTGCAACACCGACTCAGAGACACCTTTGATGTCTGCACAGCACACCATCCATGTACAGATACCAGCTTGGGTCCCAAAACCAGCGTCGTCACATGATGTTATGGCTGGGATAATAACCTGAGAGCACAGCCAAATGCCCTATTTGGAGAGCAGATCTGCCACAGCTCTGCCACTTCCAGTTCTGGACCTAATTAATGCTGCTATTACACAAATGCCAGTAAACAGCAAGTGAAGATTTGTTATGCCAAATCAACTCACTTATTAATGAATCTCCCCCCCAAAAATATGACAAAATGTAAAGCCACAAGGGAACCTTTTCATTGCAGGTGAAACATATTTTCACATAGACAGAAATCAAATTAATCTCTGCTTCACCTCTTTTTTTTTTTACTTCATTGACAGCATTCATAATTTCTGCAAAGAAAACACTTATTGTTTCTCATTTTAAAATAGATAGTAATTTCACAGAAGTCTGGCTACAAATAAGATTACATCTGAAGATCCTCAAAATGGCTTATGCACTAGACTGGAAATTAGAAATAGCTCTGAAGTGTTTGTAATATAAAGTAAGGAACTCTGGATCATTAGAAAAAGTGGGACTTGAGAAAATGCCAGAGGAATTCTACTCTGCCTTCTCTTCATGCTGTAAGTTAAAGATTTATTTGGTAGTATTACCCCTTCCATTAGCTTTGCGTGTTTGCAGGGGGCAATTTTGTCAAAGGGCATCTCCAGAGAATACTTCAGTCACATTGTTTTAGCACAGAAAAAATGTGCTTCAGAGGGAGAGAACATTGGATAAGAACTTGTGTTTAAGGAGAGCTATGGGAAGTGCAAGAATATCTTTGCCAGCTTTGGAAAAGTCACCAGGAGATAGTGTTAATACCAAACTTCTTAATTCTTCACTAATACAGGACAATAGATGAGATATTGAAAAATCCGAGCATCCTAATTTAGAGGTTACTGAGTAGCTCACCTACAATGGCACTCCAAGACACTGAACCAGAAGCATCTCAAAAAGAAAAGAAAAAATCATTAAAGTGAAAAAACATGATTAGCTATAAGAAAAGGGTTGTGATGCTGTTCACTCCTCCTGTGTTGTCCTCCCAAGTCTATCACATAGGCTCCCAGCTACTTGCTCTCAGCCTGTGTCACTGACACACGCCCACCAGGGGAAGGCACATTACAGTGCAGCAACATCATGATAAGCAAAAGAGCAGCTGTATCAATCCACCAGCTCAGTGTCTTGTCTCAGCATTGGACAATACCAAATAACTAGAGAAGAGAATACAAGCAATCTGCAAGCTCATCTCTGTGCCTTGCCATCTGCTTAGGTGTTTCAGATGACTATTTGAAAGTAGGGAACTTTATCTGGAGCCCTGAGCTGCTTAATCGCTCCTCTTTACCTTAAGAACTGCCTGAATTTGCAATGCATTGACCATTAGCCCTTCCTGAACCCCCTCTGTGATGTACAAAACAGGGCTGTTAACAACCATTCTTATTGATATGTCTTGGGTATTATAATATAATATAATACAATACAATACAATATAATATAATATAATGTCATCCTGACTCTTTACTCCCACTGTTGTCTTCTGCTCACTGTAATAAAAATGCTGTTAGTCAGTCCTCTTCTCTAGGGAGAAGAGATGCCAGCACAGAGAAGGTGATTTACAGAAGACAAATGAGAAAGGTTGAATAAATATCTCATTTAGGGCCTGATTGTGCTTACTCCCATCAGGACCTACTCTTAGATTGGCCTTGACATAGTTCTTGGCCTTAGCAATGGCTACAAAAAAGGACCTTAAAAAATCGTGGATTTTCAGCAATGTATGTGTTAAGCAAAACAGCAAAATAGCTGACCCCAGCACAATTGCCCATTCTGCAGTGCAGCAGAGAAAGCTTCCCTTGGCATGGCCAGCAACTGTTGAACAGGGCACAGGACAAGTCTTAGCTGTCAGTCTTAGTTCAACTACCTGCTAGGCTAATACTTTGGCTGCATGGCCTGGCATCTCAAGAAGCAATATAACAACTGAAAAAGTCAAAAGGAAAATGAGAGGAGTTGATCAACCTAATATTTTTTCTAATGCAGCCTGAGTCATTATTGCAGTTAGTAAGCCATATCTTACTGCTTTAGTCAAATGATTGCTACCATCACATATTACCTTAAAATCTATCACTATTAGAGTATGGATGCTGGAAATTCAGGCTCCTCATTATCCTCAAATGCCCCTGCATTAAGTCAAATGATAAACATTTATTTTATTTTTCTATCTGAGCCATGAAACTGGGAAAGTTTTTCAAATAGCAAGGGCTGTTGCAGCAGCTCTCATAGAGCCCAGACAGATGTCCATTCCATGGTTTTCCTGAAGGCAATGAGGCTGTGAAATACTCAGGGAAATGCAAAGCCAACCTTGCAAGATGAGGCTAGCACATCAGCCCCAGTGTTAATAGAGCTCATGCACTTCTGCAAAGATGGAGAGGAGTCTATCTGAAACAAAAGACTGGGCATGTGGCCTGGAAAATGTATGGGTATGTCATACCATGTTGTATCACTGCACCGTGGGAACGTAGTCATCACTGGCTCATCTCTAGTAACACTTCGCTAGTACATCCCGGTTTTGCTGTAACACATACCAGCTGTGGACAGTCTTTGATTGCCGTGAAATTTTAGTGAGGAATATGGGAGGGATGCCCCCAGGACTTTATGCCACTGTCATAGAATTTAATCACCTGTATAAGCCTCATTTAAGGAATCCCCAGTAATCTGTCTCATCACTGAGTTTCTTAAAACCTTAATCCAGTTTTCTTCTTGAGATAATCTCTATCTTTAAACTACCTTCCCCATTATTTAGGACTGCGCTTTTTTTTTCCATTTCTGAGGCTTCCTACCAGCCCGTACTGAACCACTCAGAATTTTTACTTCTCCCAAGAGTCCAATAATTCACCTCCATGCCCACCACAACACAGACAATATGATTTACTATGAATGAAGTAGGCTAAGACATAAACGTACATCTGCCAGTGGTAGACTCTTAGTCATGGTAAATGGAAAAGGGTTTCACTACCTTATGCTTATTGTGGGATGGTATAGGACATGATCCTGAATTTGGGCAATTACTTACAGCTGCTCTGTGAGGATACCTTTATTTATGCACAAGAAATCATTGGCATGTCCATACCCGCAGTTCTAATAGCATTGACCATCCTAGTACAGGACTGCAGCACTAAAGCTTAAAAATACTGACTTCAAAACACCACACTAATCTACACTGTGAATTTCCCAGCTTGGTGGTTACTTAATGCTATTTATGAATGTTTACGCCTGTATTTAATTTCCTGTGGTGCTTGAAGTCCTTCTCTGAGACTTGCAAAAATGGCATCATGTATTTCCCAGAGAACGTTTTGTTCAGCATAAATAAAACATTATGCAGCAACTTCAATTTCCTGATAATTAAACATAAAACTTTTTAAAGCGCTGGATCCAGAGCAGCTATAGGAACAAAACACTGTGTCGCTGAGGAGACTTCAGAGTCCAATTTGTGCACAGAGTTCACTTAAACACCTTGATGCTCACATGTTTTTTAAAGCTGCACATTTAAGCACAGTGTTAGGAAGCTGGAAAGGTTTATAAAGGAAAAGTTAGGAAAACAATTGGATCGGTGGCATTTTGTACGGATGGGGGAAAGCAGGCAATGTAAGTATTAGAAAGGAGAGACAGGAGGAACCAGCCAGGATGTCAGAAGTGGTTTGTCTTCTTGGGTAGAAAGAAACATACTGATCTCCAAAATGTTTTGGAGAATATTTGAACAGGTAGGGCTCAAAAGAGACGGGGACCAAAGAATGAATCAACAAGTTGTTGAAAGGGTTTTCAATTTATTGTAGACTTAAAAAAAACCCACAACCAAAGCAGTTTTTAACAGTGTGATTTCTTTGTTTCCTCTGTTGCTGCTCTGCTGTGACTAAAGAAATTTTTAATCTCATATTCTCAGTCTTCTCAGAGCCACAGCTGTGGCCTATGACAAAAGCAATCTGTTCTTATGAAAATACCTGTGACTGGAATAAGGAGTCAGTCCAACCGCAGCAGGAGCAAGGAAGGACTCACAGACTGTGAGAGAAAGCCCTGATTAATGCATTTGCTAATTCATTGCAGTTTTGTTCACTAATTAGCAAGCATGATGGAAAGAAGAAAACCCAACAATACAGGCCACATCCTTGGCTACTGTAAACACCAATCTGCACCAGCTAAAATCCTGGCCCCTTGATACTCCAAGAGGAAAGATATTTGTTTTCTATTTGGTTTGATATGAGTAGCAATTACTTCCTGGCTGCTGAGCTAAATTGTAGAGTTATGGGCCAAATTATTTGAGCAGGCATGTTCTGAGTTATCTGTCATGCAAAATCCTTTGTGCAGAGCTGCAAAGTTATCACTAACTGTGCATTAAAATAATCTCTTTTAATCTTAGTCATACTGTACCAACTACATATATACTTTCTCTCTCATGAAGCAATTCTGCTTTCCTGTAAGATGGGCTGCTTAAGAAACTAGTCACCTAAATAGCACCAGCCCTGGGTAGGCCAAAGAGCACCATGAATCATTCCTTAAGGAGAAAAAATATGCTAATTTGCAGATCAAAAAGAGAGCACTGGTCACAACTAATAATCTCTGTATATTAATAAGGAAACTTTACTCCTGTTGGCATTCAGAGATGAGGTAACTGGCTCCAAATGAACTTAGATCCTTCCAAGCAGAGAATTTGCTAAGTTGGACAAAATAAGCAGGATACTAGTGCTTTTTTCCCCCATAACTGTTCAGTGCTTCATGCAGTAGCTGTGAAAACCCAGTCTATGACTGAGCCATCTGGCCATGTGTTTCAAAACCATCACTTCAGAGAAAGATTCATGCAGGTTTTGTTCTACCAAATCTATCTAGAGCTTGTCCAAACAGACAAACTTTGTGCAAGGGAGGAGGCTGGACTGCACATCAGAGCACCCTTGTTTACTGGTAAATCCCACACAAGGACCAGTGCAGGAATATTCCTTTGAAGGATAAAAGCATTAATCTTTCTCAGTACTCTATGCCAATAAAATTAGGTATAAGTTACTTATTAACATAGTCATTAAGGAGACTGTCTGCTTGAAATGCTTTCCTATTCTTAGATGGAAGCTGCTTTATAAACACAAAATATTTTTTGCTTAGGTGACAAAATATGTTTTCATAATAATTACACCAGTAGAAACATCCTTATGTTATCACTCAGTGAAAAATCATAAAGACCAGTGGCTTGAACTTTTCTTAAAAATTACTATGTCTAGAAAAGGAGAACATTTGAAGAGTTAGAAATTGCATGTGATGAACCACATAATTCTGATCGTTTTAATCTTAAGGGAAAAAAATACAGGGCCACATCTTGACATTGATGGAACTATGCTGATGATGCCATGGCAGATTCATGGTTGCATTTTTTATCCTTTCATTCCCATTGTGCTTGTTTATTCACATAAAAATGTGGACTAGCTTAGATAAAAATGCAGCTGAAACACGTAGTGGAGGCAGCAGCCATTTTCTTAAATCCACCAGAAGACCTGTTCCTGAATGAGTTCTGTGGAGCTCAAAGTCTTGCCTGGCACTCAAGATAGGGCACAAGTAATCAGAAAAGCAATTTTGTCTTTTGGCTATGGTCATAAATTGAAACCCAGGGTATTGTGACTGAATGTAAGGGGGGGTAAATTATTGGAAAAATTAAGCACTGGATCATATTGCTCAGAAAGGCTGTAGAGTCTCTGTCCTTGGAGGCTGCTTTGTCTTGTCTGAACAAAACCCTGAGCAACCTGATCTGAAGTCAAGATTGACCCCATTGTGAGCAGGAGGCTGGACCTGAGACCTCACGTGGTCCCTTCCCACCACAATGATTCTCTAATGTTAACAGGGATGAACAATCTTTGTTTATGTTTAAAAATAAAGCCAGAGAAAATAGGTAACTCCTCCACCAAGAGTTTGGAGTATCTCAATATAGCTCTTAAAATTTATATTCAACAGTTTCAACATTTTACCTAGATGAAAGCAAACACAGTGAGGATATCCTATCATGAACCCATTTAAACCTTTTTTTTTCCCATAGGCTCTTGCCTTGAGGAAGGAAAAGGAACATCTGTTCTTTTGGCTCCAGTTAAGGGTTTAAGTCTTCCCAGTCCTGAGGAGTGCTTCATAAACAAAGTCTGAGATCACTGGATGTTCCCACAAAACTGTTTGTGTACTCAGGCTAAGATGGTTGCAAAAGCAGCAGCACTGAGGCTGCCATGCAGTAGTAAGAAAACCTGCAGCAGCGTGCAGTCAATCGCTTCAGAGATTTGCCTTTTAGATAATGAGGGGTCTAAGGATATTCAGGACTATAAAGCAACCCTAGATTAATTTTTTATTCTAAAAGCAGATTCTAAATTTCAGACGCACTCACAAATACACACGAATCATCATTCCCCAGTCAGCAGTTAGCTGGGTAAGAGAAGGGAATATGGCCTGGTTGGCATTTGTATCTCATCCATCTTCCGAGTCTTCCAGGACCATCTTGATTACTCTGATGAAGATGAGTGACAGCAAAGCTGCATAAAATCCCTTCTCTCCTGCCCTGTGACATACAACACAGTGGCTGATTGTAAACAGGGGCAAGAGGCCACTGCCCCACCCATCCCCATCTGCTGCTACCTCTGGCAGAGCTGCCCCAGCCCATGGCTCCTGCTGATGGGCTGCATCTGGTGACTCTTCTTGGAGTGGGCCAGTGGCATTGAAAGTGTTGGAGACAGCTTCAACAAATTTACATGCTTCCTTCAAATACTGGACACAGAAAATTCCAAAAACGTTTCCTGGATTCCCAATTCTGAAAATGGGGCTTGAAACAAAATTAAGTTAATGCCCATTGCACTAGAACAGTTGCATTTTCTCATCTTCTCTGGGTTCAGGCAGAGGATGTGACTACTTTTTCAGTGTGACAGCAGGGTAGCACAGCAGAAACAAATTGTCTCTGGAGCTTTGGAGGCTTTTCCTTCACTCAGGAAGCAGCCTGAGTCCCCTCCACAAGCAACTCAGGAGAAAAATACTCAGAACTCTCTTTAGCAAAGTTTCCTGTGTTACAATGAATGATTATTTAATGCCTCCAGGTTCCTGACAGGACTGCTGTTTTTTTCTGTGCAGTTAAACACTTCAGACTTCAGTATGTCTGGCAGAGAGTTTCTGAGAAGTCCAGGACCAATGGCTCAGGCCCAGCTGCCCCAGGCCTGGGGACACCATTTCTATTCCCTGAAATTTTAGATATTGTGAGCATGTTTACAGGAACAAAACGACATTTGACCAGAGAGGCACAACCCACAAAATGGTACTAAATTTCCCTGCTTTGTTTTATGACCACAAAGGGTTGTCCCATGAAATGACTGCAAAAGCAACTGGCGCCCACTTCCCAGGTAGGTTAAATTGCCACCATCCTCTTTTTCCATTTTCTGTCATTGTCACCAGACACCTCTCTCACACAACTGTCCCCTTTGATTGCTTAACACCGCCTTTTGTAGTCTGTATTTTAACAGCTAACTGAGGATTCTTTGGAAAGTCAGAGTTAGGAGGACAGTTAAAAACAGGGTAGACAAGACCCTGCCTCCACCTATGCTTTCATTTCCCATTGGCTCCAATGGGGCCAGGATGCCACCTTTGGTGTCTGAGAATTAGGTACCTACAAGGCATTTTAAAATCTGGGTTGTTGATCCTAAGTGCAGTAAACCCATTGGTATATAAAAGAGATGCTGTTTGGACTGAAATTCATGAAAAGGAGTCACACCTGAAATTTTCTTCCTCACTAAAAAAAATATGACATTTTCTTCTAGCCCTAGCCAGGTGAATGCCGTGATTTCTAATAAATCTGGTACGCAGTCAGTTTAAACAGTTTTTCTGAGATGGCTCATTCTGTGTGTGCCCAGATGCTGTAGAGCCATCGCAGTGCTGTTTTTCTGTCCTCAACTACCAGGCAGAAGCCACTGTCAGGGTTTCCCAAAAGACAGAGTCTAGAGAGCCTGAATGAAATTTCTCATATGTGAAATTAAAGCCAGTAGTGTTTTTCTCATAAGGCAGCTATCTGGTGTGCATCATGAATGTCAGGTAGGTGCAACCCTGATCAGTTATCAGGAGACAGGACTGAGACTGGAAATTAAAAAGCTGTCTTTCTTCACTTCAAAGCTGTCGCAGACAAAAACTTAAAGGATGAAGAGAGTAATCAATCCTGGGAATGTGCTGCGTGGACTTTGGAGACGTGAGAGTAATTATGCTCTCTAATCTCTCCCTGAAGCCCTTAGCAGCGTGTGACCAGATATTAAATGAGTAATTCAGGAAGGGAGAATATAAAGTAAGCATATACACAGATACTAGGTTTAGTGAGTTTTCTTATTTTAAAGTTCCTTATTTCTCAGCATGTGGAGCCAGCTACATACCTTCAAACCAGCATCTCCTAAGGCCTTGTCTTGCCTTACATTGAAATACTCAAAAGGGATCTTTGGTCCCAGCTTTTGCCTTGAATGTCTGCCTGTAAGGTTCACAACTGCAGCTGCCACTGCTGCTGTCCTGAAGAGCTTGTGGACCCTCATTTGGACCTGCTGGGAGGGACAGTGAGGGGTGAAGCTGGGGCCCACAGGGGGTCCTGAGTACCAGTGCTGCTGGTACTGGATCCTCTGTGTTTGCATTGGCTCCCAGCTGGAGATAGCTGTGAGCCTGGGTGCACTGAGCACACCACGCAGCGTCTGAGAAATGGGCTGGACATTGTCACTTGTATTTCTAATCCAGACAGAGAGCCCAAATACGCTTTTTACAGACTGAGTTACTTTCCCAGCAGCACTGACCTCAGTGCTTACATTTTTGAACAAAACTCTAAATCTCTTTTATTGTCTCCTGAGAGGCAGAAAAAAGCATCTGTGATTATTGCGCACATGTTTTAAAAGACAATTGCTACCATTCATACAGACCAGGGGCTTTCCCATGCATGTTGCTAACAGCGTTTTCCCCCCAGCCCACACATATTTTGGGGCAGCAGAGAAGGAAGAACCTTATTTTTCCTTTAGCACATTTCACACTTCCTCTTGCTGTTGTGTTTTCCTGTTCCTCTGAAAAGGGAACACTCCTTCCTTTTCACATAGCTTAGCCTTCAGTAGTTAAAAAGTGTCACTAGCCCTGATCTTCCCATGTTTCCATTTATTCCTCTGTAGAATAACCCATGTTTGAAACACAAGAGAAACTCTCAGGGTGTTCTATGACACAGGTACGATATAGAAAACAATTCATAATCATGGTAAACAATCTGATGATATGATGTTATCCATCAAGATATGAAAGAAAAATGTTTATACACTAACAAGATAAAGTGAATTATTCAAAAGAAAGCACAGTTGGCTTGGGGAAAGCTGAGAGGTCTCTGATGAACCCTCACTATCCTCTAACTAGCTCTAGTTAAACCTGGGAATTTCTCAGTGGTAACTGTTTCATCACAAACCCCAAATTTTTCAAAACTAAAATATTACACAAAAAAAAGAGAAAACCGAGACTAACTTTACTTGGAAAAAATAAAAATCTTTTAAAAATGTTAAAAGTGAAAAAATTTTACTTGAAAAAATTTTACTTGCAAAAAACCTCCTATAACTAGGCTAGTAGTAATAATAAAAACATTAAAAATTAAGAAGAGATGCATTGAAAGATAAAATCTTTCTAATATTCCAAAAGAAAATAATAGTTTTATTTCTATTTGTACATTGTACTTTTTTTTCCACAGTTGATTCCAATTTCAGCTAGGGCAAATTTTGTAAACACTTGCAAGTTTTCAAAGGCAAGGAAAATCCATTTCAGTTGCAACAACTAGTAGCCAACTAATTATAAAGTGACTGTTTCCAGCGGAATACCCAAGTTGACTGTTTCCAGCAGAATACCCAAGTGCAAGTTCAGTAACCAAAGAACATTATTTCCTTAGTGTATGCCAGAATAACACTCCTGCACTTTTTACCTAAAAGACCACCCATTCTTTCTGAAAAAGTAAAAAACAATGAAAGGCCACCATGTATCTCACTATGAGTTGGCAACTGGGAAGGGAAATGGTAATTGCAAGCTTCAGTATATCAATAACAACAATTTTACTGTTTGTTACTTCCAACATTTTCATTGAAGATACTGATGACAGAAGCCAGGTCCCACCTGTCCCTGGGGACCAGCATGAGCTAGAGTCGCCACCTTTTGCTGTCTTTCAGATGGCTGGTCGGTCCACAGATTGTAGATGGAGGAAGTCCCTGCCTCTGTTGTTACTCCTTTATCACACAGTTTCCCCCCCTCTGACACAGGAAGGACAGACTCACCCATTGTTGCTCTGAGTTACTGCTCCAAAGAGTGATCTTCCCCTTCCCAGAAGAGTCGTGCATTGTTTGGCTGTCACAGAGCTGAGAAAGTCCCTCTCTCGGTGGTGACTGCGAGCAACCGTGAGCCACATCCCTTACTTCCCCAGGGTGAGCCAGCAAACTCTCCACTCTGAGATGAGCCTGGTCTATAGGTGCAAGGATAAGAGTTACTCTGATGTACTCCCAAAGACAGCCACTGCCCTTGCATTAAATTTCATGGAGATAAAACCAAGCTGAGTTCACAGCTTTGGTGCCAAGGGAAGAAAATCTGTGTTTCAATTAAAGAAGAAAGGGAGGGAAGTAGATTCAGTGGAACATTATTAACCTCTTTTTTTTTAACCAGAAATGTCTGAAATTGAGTTAATGATTCTCCTGCTGTTCTGATTTTAAATATTTCCTTTACATCACTGAAAATAATTCAAAACTTGCATTTAGTAAATCCAGTATGTGAAAGGTCCGCTGGGCTGGTAATAAGACTTTTGAAGTTGCAGAAATCAGTCTGTGAAAAGACATACACAGGGTCCATTAGTGTGGAGTGTGTCTTCAAAAGGGAAGGCTGACTTGGCTACTGGAAAGTAATTCCTTCTCTTGCTCAGATGAGACTTTGATCTTTTTTAATCCAATCATGAACCTCACAAAGCCATTTGTAGCAACTGCAATCCTTGAATAGTATGCTGACCTTCAGTATTTTAAAGATGTAGCCCTAAAAATAACTTCATTTTTAGAAGCAGACTTAGAATGTGCAGTGCTGTGGCACTATCAATGTGTTTTGTCACTTCTTAATTCAAAAAGTTTTCAAGATGAAGGTGGCTTCACTGAGTATGACGAGAGGAGAACTGTTTATTTTTCCCCTCCATAACTATTTTTGTGTACTACTCCTTACCTTTATTCTCTATCAGCCTATCAAAAACATCATGGTATTTTTTTCCTTCAAAGATACCCTGCACTTGCCATTGGGGATAAACATTAAGTGAAGGCTTTGAGAGCAGCTATTTTAGAAGAAAAGCAATGCATGGAAAAATTACTTCAGAAGCTCAAAGGCAATAGGATCCTTCTTTTCTAATTTGGGAACTTATTAGATATGTCCTTGCTATTGTTAGTAGTGGTAGAAGCTCTGTGTGCCTAAAGAGCTCTCAGATGAGCTGGAGGGATGTCAGGAGGGATGCTGCTCTAGTGCTGCCAGTTTCACTGCAGGGAAGACTCCTTTGCCAGCAAAGGTCTGGTCATGGTGGAGTTGAGCTCCTTCTCCCAACTTATTTCCCACACAGCCCAGATGTGACCTGGGAGGTAAAGACTGGGGTCAAGGCAGTGTCAGATAGTGTAGCTGTTACACCCACCATCTTTTGTATCTTTTCCACCATGCCCTGTAATATGTTATTCCAAGTTAACATCCCTTCCATTGGGTCATCTTCCTCTCTCCAGTCTAGGAGCTGGCAGCATTCCTACCAAATTTCCAAGCCTCCCTGCTATATTGATAGTTGAGATGAAAATTGACAACAGGCTAGTATGGAAATATAAGACTTTGAAACTCCGATTAATTTCACTCTTTGGAGTGTGGCTTAGTTTTTGGAAACTGAGAAAACATGATTTCAAAAGCCCAGATCACTTGTAAAATTGTATCAACTTCAATATGCATTAACAACTTGCAAGCTATCCTGTTTGAACAGATATGATTAGTAAATGGGGCTTCAAGTATTTTCAGTAAAACTCTGTAGGGTTTCAAAAAGGCTGTCAATAATGTTAATTGTAAATGCTTTACCGTAATGGCAATGAACAAATAAATTTAGTGTTGAACAAAAGTGTACATTTCTGGAAGGATCCATACAGCAATTTTTTTGTAGTGGCAAGCATTTATACAGATGATGAAATGAAGTAGTTCTGTACAGGGAAAACGAGGAGATACCATTTCATGTTTTGTGTAACCCTGAGTTTGTTAACGCAAAGCCAAGAGATATTTTGGCAAAAGCCCATGTATTTGTGTAGAAAAAGCTTTCAGAAAGAAGGTTTATATAAAATTCTCAAGGACTTTTTGCCTAGAGCTGATAATAGTTGCATTTATGGCTATTACTGTCAAGAAAGCTGCTTTCAAATCAAAATCATTTCAACACAAGGAGAAGGAGCTGAACTGAGTCCAGATGGACGAAAGGCTGTTTTCAGCAACAAGGTACAGCCGGTATCTGTGCTGGTAGACTGGTAGCCTGACAGGATAGGAAATCTGCATGGACCTAATAGAGACAAATGAATGCTGAATGGAGATTTATTTCTCTCAAGCACTTTCAAAAGGAAAAGCTTCACATCACTTGCCACACATTGTACATGTCAGAGCTATTAGTGACCTCCAGCTGTAGTTAGTTAGGGAGGGCCAGATACCTTATGCTGCTGCTGGATCTCTGCCATCGCACACAGCCCGTCTTTTCTCACCTACTCCCCAGAAACCTAGTACGTGTCCTTGGCTTGCTTTTTCTTTTCCTCTTTATAGCACTCTTTGCTGAACACTAGACAACCCTGTTAAGTAATTGACATAAGCACAACTAGGAGAAAATAACTACTATATTTCCAAAAGCAATAAAAGGACACATGCATGGGTGAGAGGATGGGGGAGAAAGTGGGGCCATTTAAACCATGAGGTCACCTCCAGACTCAGAAAACTGCTCAATCCAGGCCCCCGATGCTCTTTGCACCAGGCTTCTCCAACACCTTGACCTCTTGCAGGATGAGCACAGGGAGGAGCTCAATGGTTTTTTGTTGTGCCCCTGAAGCAGCGGTGTGCCTGCAGGGGCCGTGGCAGGATATGTCCTCTGCAGGGTGCATCCAGTGCTGCCAGCTGCCTCGGCCAGGCCTCAGGCTCCCACCCCTCAGCCTGAGGTCCCCAGCTATAAATAACACTGCTGCTTCTGAAAGGGATTTAACAAGACAGACATAGGCCCCTCTAATCAAAAAGCCGCATGAATGAGACCCCGTGATCAGAAAAGACAATATGAAAGAGGAAAACAGCACAAGCAAAGCACCAGTATCCAGTTTTTCTCCTGCATCAGAAACAGGAGACAATTGAAATAAGCTGTTTCAAGTACTTTCTGGTGGCTTAGGTGGTTTAAACAACCTTCCTGAAAAAAGAGAAACATAAAGCCCGTTGGCCTTGTGGTCCAAAAACCTGTGGTGGTGTTGAAATCTTCCTTTTACTTGGTCTCTTTGGGTGCCCTGCTGTTTCATAGCAATGCCCATGTCATTAAAAAAAGGTGCAAACACATCTGGAACAGTGTATTTTTCTATAGACTAACTAGACTTACCTGATGTTTCATAAAACAGCCTGTAATAATGCAACATGAACTGCAGCTTTATCAGAATGACAATTTATGACTTTTCCAGATGTGTTTTGATATCCTCGTATGAACTCTACCTAAGCCATTTCTTCTATAAGAAATTATCTGCCTGCCTTCACATTAGTTTATGTGCTGACTCTGTTGCCAAGAGTCAAGCTAGGCACAGCTGAGTAACACCTCTATAGAAGTAGTAATTACAATTTTCATCATTAGGTATTTGTTATAACTGTGGCCAAGTCTCACCTAACCATTCAGTCATAAAACACAGCCAAAACATTCCCTGTATTGGCAAAGAAACATCCCTCATCCCAAATAGTTTTTCTGTTACCACAATGAAAACAATTACTATTGAATTAGCTGGTGTTGATAGTGTGGAATAAAGGCTGACCTGATTGTTCAGTGTGGAAAGGCAAAATTTCATTTCCTATGTTCGTTTTCACAAGGCTTTTTTCTTTTCCTTCATGTGAACGAAATAACAATCAACTGTTCAGTGGCATTTTATAGTCCCCTGCTTGCAATCCACCTCCAGTGTTAGATGGCTCTGAAGGCTGAGATTTTAGCATACGAATAGTCATCTTAAAGCAAACAAATCTGTGAATTGAAAGAACATGTAAGATTCAGACAAACAGTTGCCTTGGAAAAAAGCAGCAGATTAAACTGATTCTGTGCAAAATTAAAACAGCCCTCCCCCATGACCACAGCAAAAGGAAAATGCCGTGCATGAAAAACAAGTTACAGAAAGATGGAAAAACATGTCACCATGTGGCTGACAGCAATATATATTATCCCTAAGCAGTGATAATTCAGATGGAGACAGCAGCCTGTATGAGTCAGAAAAGTTTTATCTGAACACATCTAAAATAGGAAGAAAACAATTAATTACAGATAACAGGGAACTGAAGAGATGGAGCAAAATGGTCTGATCACATCCAAACTTAAGGGATATTTAAACCAGTTACAAATCTCTGGACTGAGTCCAGCTTCACAGTTAAATCATAAATTTTCACAGGGCCAGAGGAGAAGAAAATGAAGACATTCTGAAATTCCGGGACAGAAAATAAAGCAAGAAATGTAACTAATTAAAAGGAAAGTTCAAAACCCCAAATCTAAACTGGCAGCCAGACACGAAAATTATTATAGGTTTGCAGATAACCAGAAATGATCAGGATTGCAGAAATGCAATTTTTTAACAGATCTGCAGACATGATCCTTTAACCTTGCACCTGAATAGTTGGGCAAAAAATTATCATTGAGCTATAATCCTAAAATGGCAAAACTACTGCAAATGAAAAACATTTCTGGTTTACACACTTCAAGCACAAGAATAGTTTTAGTTTGACAACCTCACTGAAAGTTCACACACAATCTTTGCACAAAGAAAGCATTGAGCATCCCAGTGATGCTTCCTACCTTATGCGATAGAGGAATAATCCAAACTTCAGAGAAAAGACAGAAGAATTCCTTTTGGAATGTTTTCATACCAAATTGTTGCACTCTAATAAGAAAAAAAGAGAGACTTAGTTACTTTTTTCAAAGTTTTGTACAGAGGACTGTCAGTAGCTGTGCCAGTTTAGGTTTCAGTGGTTGTGTGCAATGCACAGGAGCAATGCACCGCAGTGGCCATCGGTCCGGATGATGCTGCATGAGACAGTCCTGTCCCTCCATGCACACGAGTGTAAACAGGCACAGCCAACACATGAGGATGACAGCCCTGGCACAGGGCAGGTTAAAGTCACACCACAAGTCTATGGCAGAGAGTTGGTTTAATTTGTTTGGGTTTCCTGTGTGCAACTTCTCAGTTTTTACTTAGAGTTAGTTCTACACATTGATTCATCATTACCATCAGCTCAGACTGCTGCAAAATACTCTTGTGTGTCAGTGCAGCCAGGCAAATTAGGGAATATTGGACTGGCAACAAATATTTCATTATTACCATCGCCTATAGTAAATTGCAGTCATTCAACATACCAGTAAAGAAAACATAATAAAAATTAGGTAGGATGCATCAAATATACTGCAGAAATATTACTCCCAAATACTGATGAGTTTCCTGGGTGGGTTTGTGTCTGACATGCAAAGATTTAATGAAATATGACAGTTTCTTCCTAACAAGGATCAGCAAACTCAGAGTACTTACCTAAATGGCAGTGATACTTTTATATTTTTGAACTTTATCTTTAGTATCTTTGGTATTTTGGTAGGGTAAAACTACACATCAGACGTGCAGAGGGAGGGGAAAAAATATATGGCTTTGCTCATTCACTTCTGTGCAAAATATCATAGCCCAGGCATTTGCAAGCAGTAGAGACATGAACAGTGTTCTCTTGGTTTGGGAAGGTTTTTGCTGCCACAGGAAGCAGAAAGCCTGTCTGGCTTCTCAGAGATTGCTGAGAAATTTGGATCCCGAGTACCTGGCCCTCAGGAAACCTACAGGGAGGGGTTTTCTATGCCAGCATAGCTACAGCATTACATCTTTTCTCACTGTGTCTGCATGTTACTCCAGGCTTGTAGCCTTGAGGGGAAAGCAGGAAGCAGCAATGCAAGACAGAGCACTAGCTTCCAAGAGGAAATCCTGCAGAAAACCCACAATGGAAAAATCATTTTCTATCTCTGATCCTCCTCTGGGATACTCTTAAGGAAAATGAAGGAGAACAAATTTGGGGGTCTGAATTTAATCAAAGAATATCATGCAGTGCAGTGACAGGAGAACGGGTCACTAGTATGCAGCCTCCCAGCTGCAGTACTGCAAACCTTCAACTCATGAGATTACAAAAGCAACAGAAGCACTGACACTTGACTGCCTGGAGTGAGGTGGAGATTCGGGAAAGCTCCTAGGAAACTCAGCCTCCAGTGGTAGCAAAATGTTTCAATGATGGCAAATTCCTGACTTAGAGGAAAAAATGCTCCGTGGTGGGCACTAGCAACTGCAGCAGATGATCTCCTTAATCCTTGGGAGGCATGATCTTTTAGTTTAAAGGGTCCTACACCAGCGGATATCACTGGTTTGCTGGAAAGTGCCATGGATATCCTCTGTGAAACATCCCCATGCACATGCATTATGCCAAGCTGGTTTGCATAATGTGAGAAGAGATAAAAACGTTTTTCCCTAAACCTCAAATCTACTAAGGCTTGGCTTTATTGTAGTTTTCTCAAAGCAAAACTGAAATTTCTTGGTTTCAGCTGGATCTGGAAGAGGAATTTACCAGAATCCTATAGAAAAAGGTTGTTTTGATCATCCTTTTACCAGGATTAATTCAGGCTGTATCAGAAATCACAAAGAAGGATGAGCCTCAGAGAGATTTATGGCCTTATTATTGGCAGTGGATCAGGGCTGGCCCTGTGATCTCCTCCAGATAGCTGGAAGTGAGAGAGAAGGATATCAAGCCATCAGTTGCTTTCTCCTCTGATCCCACTACTGGGGAAAAACCAATATGATAGTGAGTTGTGTCCATAAGCCTCCAGTTTGGCTGTCAAAGAGGGAAGCAGTTATCTTAAAAGTTGTGCAAGTAGCTCAGAATAAGAGACCTCAGTGGTTATTTGCTTTGGAGTTATTAATACACTTGAATTTTTAAATGCTGCTGCAACAGGAAATATTGAATTTCCCCACTGCTGATGTCAAACCAGGTTTTTGAAGAAGACAATGATAGTAAATGCAGAAGATTGGAACTACTCAGGATAGTAACAAAAGCACAGACTGAAGCTATTTGGCCTTGAGAAACTGCTCCTTTCAAACTTATCCCAGCATAGCCTTCTGTTTTTTGTGACTTGCATCTTTCTGATACTTTTTTTGCATGGCTTTCTGTCCGCTATATCCCTGGGCTTCATTCATGCTTCTTTAGTTCAGTGGTACTGGTGGAAAACTGAATCATCCCTGTGAGCTGGCTCCTTTCTCCAAAAGTTCTTCAAAGAAGTAGAACTACTTAACCAGCCTTTGCTTATTTATGAGGTTCTGCGATTGCTACCTATAATTTCTTCCTGGAGTCTGTCTATGTATGTCTGCAATAGACATCTAGCCCAAAAGATATGGAACTGATTTTATAAGGGACATTTTTTTTTCTATATGGCTGACTTTTATTTTATTGGGTTGGGTCTTTTTTTGCCAAAGTCATTTATTCATATAAACACAACCTGTCACATATGGAGGTACTCTGAGAATAGCTCAGCTATGAATGTGATGAAACTTTTTACACAGTGAATGTTGCTGAATAAATTTTGTGAACTATCTTATAACTACAGAGTTCTCTGGTTTCTTATGATCCTTGCTATGACATACATTGATATCAGGAATTTTACACCTTGTGACTTATAAAAAAAGCCAGATGAAATATTGCAGCTGTGATTTGCCTCTCCACATGCAACCTCTCACTGACAACATGCTAAAGTGTTTGGTCACAAACTAAGCGTGAACAATGCAGAACAACCACATTTCTAGCTATGCAGGTCTTGAAAGAGGCCATGGTCTTTCATGATTCTCCAGAGTTAGCAGAGGCTTTGGATCCTCCTGCTTGGATAAGAAATGAAAGTCTAAGAATGGCATGGCAGCTGTCACAAACTCTGGGGCAAAGAGTGTATTTATAACTTGACTATTCTGCCTTGCTCCTAACCCTAGCCAAAAGTCCTAGGAGGAAAACAGCCCTGTGACCTTTGGGAATCCAATCCATTCAGAGCTCTGGGCAGTTTCAGACCAAGAAATAACTTTTTAGAAAAATTATCAAGCTTGTTCTCAGTCAGATGAACAATCTCTGTCCTGAGACTCATCAGTTACTGCCTTCTTTCATGCTATATCAGTTCAACAGTGGCTGGTAATAGAAGAGGAAACATTTGTCTAAAGTGCTCAGCCAGACTATAAATCTTGATCCACTTTCACAAATAAACCCCTGCCTTTTCCACCAGGGAGGCTAGGGGATTCTGCTGAGAAACAGCAACCTCAGCCCAGTGAATAGAGTTTCCATTCAAAACGTGCTGTCACTCTCCCTGTTAATGCTTTCAAGAGAGACTGATCTGCTCTTTTGTCCCTAGAGGTCACTGCAAAGCAGAATTAAAGTGCAGTTGTGCTAAGGCAGTGTGGGGAGCAGGGAAGTGCCCTTGGCTCTGTCTTCGTCCATGTTCTTCCATTTACCTGCTTTCTCTACTGACACTGTGCTGCTAATTCTCACAAATAGTCAGAATTTATTTTATCCAGTGGAACACTCTTTTATACTGTGTTTATCACAAGTAACACCAATTTAAATATATATATAGGTTTGGCCATATGCTTATAGATAGCATGCATTCCTCTACGCCCCCTCCATGGCTATCATAGGGTAGCTACATGAGACACATTTTGTTCAGAAGGGGCTAAGTTTTGCTCCCTGGGTGAGCTGACGAAAGTTAGCATTGCTGTAGGGCTGGGATGCTGTAGGTCACAGCACAGGAGTAGAAAAATTGCATAGGTCAGTTAGGAAGTTATTAAATCATTTTAATTCATTTTAAGCTATTTGTATGAATGAAACCATCTGCAGGGAAATCATACTCACAAACCACAGATGTATCAGCACAGAATTGTATTCAGTCCCATGCTTCCAACAAGCTCTTGTTGGATGACAGTTATAACAGATCTTTAAAGCCTAATAAATGCTAACCGTTTAGCTCCAAACACTTAGGATTCTTCCAGGATTAGTGACAGCTTAAGGCATGACAGTGAAGCTGCCTATAAGCCGATCTCTTCTAGGACAGTAGATCTGTGTTAATGCAGCCAATTATCCTCATCTGACTTTCATTTCAATTTTTTTTACCTGCTTTTGCTACCCTCTCATCTCTTTTTGGCCCAAAGTCTGTGGCAGCTGGTTTTTATGGCCACAGGGTGGTGACATCACATCCCATCTTTGACACAAGCTGTCCACAGAGCAGCTAGACCAAAGCCACCAGTCTCTGCTTAGTCCATTGGCCATGGATATCACTCTGCCGGGTTTCCAGCTAATGCATGTGGGACATTAGGCTGGAGATACAGAAAGCAATTAAAAGACAAGAACTTTTGACAGAGTTTGAGAAGGAACCAAGTTCTCGGAGAAATGGCTAATTCATTTATATTGCAAATATTTACTCAACAGAGCACATTTTCTATTGCTGCTTTCCTCAGGAAAGCAAGTATTTCCCCTCATATGGCTGGAAGATGTTTACTTCTGTCCACCTATGGCACTGACCAACCAAAGTCAGTTGCTGGAATTACACAAGCTCCAGCCAGAATACAGACATCACTTCTTCATCAAATGGGGTGGCTTGTTATTGTAAACCGTGAGATAAGCCAGCCTTGAGGGCTTATATGTTTATTATGTTTGACCAAAGGAAGGAGTCTGCTGCTTCTGTTAGCTGCATTGGACTTTACTGACACATGGAAACACCAGTGAAAAGAAAAAAGGAAAAAACACAGAAGAAAGAAAGAAAGAGGAGTGTCAGATGTTGGGAGATAAAGAATTGATCCCGGAGTCTTTTGTGGCACCAGAAGCCAGGATATGAGCAAGAGAAAGGAGGAAAAACATGAAATACTTTTTGTATGCAATAGCAGCCAGCACCAGAAAATATGACTGAGGAAAGGGAGCACCAGAGGCACTTGATAAATACCACCCTGATTCAGAAGTGGCTAAGTAATGACTGAGAAATGAGTCAGATGTACTTTTTTTTCTCCATTTCTCCTCTGCCTTTTTTTACTTGTAGGAGATTATTAAATCAGGAAACATTATGAAAACTTTACAGTCCCTCTTATCTCTACCTACCCTACTGCATGCCCTACTAATGAAAAAGGTGAGATTGTTTTCAGTTCATACACACGGGTATGAAAATACCATGGAGAACTTTTGAAAGATTACTCACAGCGACATCTGCCCTTTAGGATGGGGCCAACTGACTGGATTGTCGCAGTTTTTAATTACTAAACAATGAATGTTATTTCCAGATAGTTTGTTCCACTCAGGTGTGGTTCAAGATCCTTTTAAATAGACAGTTATTACCACACTGAAGCAATCCAGTAAGAGAAGGCTGGTGGTTACAATGTGAGCCTTAATCTCTAATTAGAGACATAATTTCTTGCTGTAAAAGACTCCTCTGACCTTCAGCAAGCAACTTTTAATTTCTTCCTTACCATTTGTGAGGAGACTGCAATAGCACTTCCCTACCTCACAGGGGGGCTATAAGTATCCAAACATTAAATATTTCAGCTATGCTGTATGTTCAAGTGAATACCATCCACTTTATATTCCCACCACTTATAAATATTGTAACTGCTATAAATTACAAAGTCATAAAGTTATAAATTCTCTCTGCAGAGAGAATTAAGCAATTTTCTGTTAATTATGTAGATTTACTTTACTGTTTTCTGCTCTTCTAATATTGTCTTTTTTTCTAGCAGACCACACTGAACAGAAAAAAAAGGTATTTGACTCTAAGAACTTTCCATGGTTTGAGACCACATAGCAGATGAAAATAGAGCAATTTCCTAAAAGTGCTAAAATAATTTTTCAACTTCACTTTCTAAAAAAATCCCACATTAAATATAACTCTTTCTGTATAAAAATCTCCTCATGTACTTTCAGTGAAAATGACTATTTTTTTTCAAGGGAACAGAATAAGAGAATACAAAACAATGTAAGTTTTCATATAAGTGCAGTGTAGGCTGGTTTTCAGCACATTTACTCAACTGTCAGATTAAATTATCTGTCCTATAAATTAGTTGAGAAAAAGTGGTTTAAAAACATAAGGGATAATACAGAGAAAACGAAACCTCTGACACAATAGCTATTTTTCCATCCTATAAAAGCAGGCTGAAAGTCACAGCTTTCTGCAGTCGAGTTGCAGTCAAGCTGCCAATATGACGGTAATGCTCAGCAGAGGCCAAAGGCAGTAAAGCTCGTTCCTTACCTCAAGCCACAGCCCTGCCCAAAATCTTGTTTTAAAGCAGACATCTGCAGGAGTCCCTTCTGTGGCCAGCCTAGGAATCAGAGAGCAAGATGATCACAAGCAGTCGTTAATGCCACTGCCTATTTTTATAATCATCACCCAGGTTTGAACAAGCTAATGGAGGATATGGAAACACTAATTAGGTACAAACATGCCTTTTTGAAGCCCACTTTGGCCAGCATGGAAAACAGGATGTCTAATTCATTTTTCACCTCTCCCTTCTTCCCTGCTACTTGTGCTTTTTAACACCATACCCACACTTACCCACTTCCCTTGCCACCTGGGGATTCCAACCTACAGTGGCTCCACCACCCATGGTGCTCCCCAAGCCAGGATGGTCCCTGGCCACAGGGGAGGTACCCCAGAACATCCTCAGATTTTTAGCATTTCTATACATGTCTCAGTAACTGCTACCTCCACCTTATTTTTAGCTCTTTGTTGCCTCTTCACATGAAGGCTCTTAAAAACCAGAGGTCTGCCCTGACAACGAACCCTGAACCCAAGGCCAGTGAGATCAACAGAGACAAAACCAGTTAGTCCAAAACAAAGCCCCCTTACAATTCCACTACACTGTCACTCCCTAATAGCTCCAGTATTCTGTGGTTAGTAAAGATGTTTCTTTACTAACATGAACAAAAGTGCAGGATCAGTGAGACATCAGGTATGAAGATTTAACGATCAAAAATGGGTACTGGGGTCAGGAGATGAGTTTCCCCAGTACACATTTATTCATTATAGTTAAGTGAGCAGTCCAGTAGGGTAAATGCACACACATACATGTTATGACAGTTCAGTAACCTCCTTGCTCTTTAAAACAATTTGTGCTACAATCCATGCTGCCTCTACACTTGAATAGATATAATAAATCTTCTTGACAACAGTGTCTCACATACTTACCTGCTGTACAAGAAAAGAATAAAATACATTTATGTAAATTTGATCAAGCTTTTATTTTCTATCATATCGTTTGCAGAAAAGGAAGAAACAGTGTCAAATGGCCTCATGGAGAGCTTCTGCTATAATTGGGTATTTTAGCACAAGCTGTTCCATTCCAATTGAGAATACTTTCTAAAAGAAAATAGACTGAAAAAATCATATTTATTTCTCAATTTTGTTTAACAAAGCAAATGTTGTAGTGATTTTTTTTCAAAGTTTTAAGCAGAAAGGAATATTTTAGAAAAAGCAAATTAAATGTCAACCTTGCAAATTGTGCTCTCTGTGCTTTGCTGTGTGGAAACCAGACAGGGCTCTGGCCTGTGAAATCCCAATAGGAACCACCGAATTGCCTGAAAATTGTAGGTTTACTCAGCTCTGTGGTTCAGCGTCTGTTCATCAAAGAAATAGAGGTTTGTGCCCAAAACCTGGATGCGAACGTAGGCGGGTTGAAGGAAGACTGCAAATGGAATATTTGGATCCAGGGTTTGCTCATTATAAAGGACTAGAATTTTCTAGTTATCTGTTAAAGTGCACCAATAAGGATTTGCAGCTTGAGTGACAGAGGAAGGCTCGTGTCCCATGGGCAGGTGAGGATAGGCTGCGGTGCACCTGCAGCTCTGTCCCACCTGTGAACAGAGCACCCTCATGGGAGAAAGTGACTCCTGACATTGTAAGAAACTGTATATGTATGGCCTTGATTTCACCACTGCCTGATACCAGGTGAAACCGCATGTGAAGGTACTGACATGAAATAATATACTTCCTAAGTCTTCCTTAGAGCATCTTTGCATCTGATAAACACCTAAGGCTCTGTCCTAGGCAGTGCTGAGCTATAATTCTCCTAGCTGAAATACAACATGACAGTAGAAAACCAGCACCCTTAGTGCCCTGTGTGCGGCAGAATACTGCAGAATGCATTAATTCTAAGAACAACGAATGTTCAGTATAAACATAAAAAAGTATAAAACCTTTATAGCTGTTTTGAATCACTATGAAAACAGACTAAAAATTATTTCAAAGCATTCTTAAAATGTACTTATTTTCTTTAGTTCTAACTCAGTAAAAATGTCCCAACAGATGAAAATTAAATACAGGTTAAGTCAGAGACAAGGAATTCTAGAGACAATATAGACATAAATATTTATTTATCCTAGCCAGAAGAAATTTCCTTGGTTTAGTTTGATTGGTATTTTTTCCCCTGATCACAATTAAAGTATAGAATATGTTATATTGAAATGAGAATATATTAGCTTGAAATATCCATCAGTTCACTTGTTAGTGAATGAGATTGTTAGCCAGTTATTCAGATTGATGGTTTTGCAGCAGGACCTACTGCAGGAAGGATAGAAAGAGGGAAAATAAGACAAAATTTTAAGGGGAAAGCATTTCTTCTAAGCAGCCTAGGAAACAATATAGAAATAATTTAAATTGTTCCATAATTTGGAATTTATATTGTCTTGTAGCGTTACTAAGAACAAACATCAAAAAGTGCTAAATTGATTTTAATTTCTAAAGTTTCCCTTTGAGGACATGGTGTTCATGAAGCATGCGCACAAGGTCCCAGTTTAGAAACATCAGACAGTCAGACATTGCCAGGAGCCTTCTATGACTGAGAATCCTGAGATAAACATTTTTTGAAAGTGGATTTTCTTGAGCCAAGTTTTCTTCCAGTGTCCCTCAGAATTTTTTTTACATTTCTGTTTCTCATCCCAGTGGATGCCTACAAAAACCCAATAAATCAAAAATAAATATGAAAGAAATCATGAGTATTTTCATGCCCTAAGACTTCAGAAGGGTTTGAACCAGGCATTGGCTCCATGGAGGAAGCTGTGTCAGTCTTTTGCCTTTGACATTTCTTCATCATTTTCTCCTATTTCAAATCTTTTGCAAACTCCCATATTCCCTGAATTTATGTCTCTCCTGGTTTTGTGTTCACTACTGTGCCACATAAAAAACAAGTCACCATTTATTTGCATAAAATAAAAAGAAAGCAGAGAAAATTCAGTAATGATGGGACTTTTAAATGCAGATATGGGGACTGGAAATTTTCATCCAGCTGCCTGTGTTCAAACCACCTTTCCCTTCACACTTTTGGCTTTCATCTGTGAAAGTATTGGTATTGGTGTTACCTGTATTTAGCAATTGTTTCACAAACAGAATTTACTATTATCTTATACTGTGTATCTTGCACACAGTACTATCTCAGCTTCATTTATACTAGAAACAAAAAAAATGGAAGGTAATTTGGAAGAAAAGGATATTTGTAAGCCTCATGTTGTATTCGTTTGGGATTTTGCACACAAGTTGCTGTCCTACGGCTCTAAGACACTTCAGGCACAAGCCCGAAATTCTTGGGGGAGTTCAGGGGATGAGCAGGGTGTCTTTGCATGAGTCAGTTAAATTTCTTATTTCCTTTCATCTTATCCAGGTGTCATACCACCTCAGAGGACTGAAGACTCACAACTTGGCATTTGAAACATTCTTTAACTGCAAAGAATATTGAAATTTTTGCAGTAATTATCTTCTGTAAGTAAATAGCTGCTTCTTCCTCATAAAATCTCAGGCTTTCACAGGAAAAGCAGAATGAAAGAGGAAGGAGGGGTAAGGAAGGCGAAGAAAAGAACTGCAATGAAATAACTAATTAACATAAGTATGAAGCTATTAGACCCATGTAAAATGTAAGGGGTTTTGTGAGTATTGATCAAGTGTCTCTGCGCACAGAATATCTCAGAGCAGCCTCTTGTGCAAATGTCTTCCCTCTCCCCAGTCCATGCTTTGATCTTCCCTGAGCTACTCCGGTTAACCTGCAGTGCTAGCTTTCTCTGCAGTTGTTCCTGAGGAATAACTCTTCTGGCTTTCTTCTTCTCTAACTATACAGTGCAATTTTATTCTACAGTGTTCAACAAGAAGTGTTCTGTTAGGTCTTCAGTTAGGTTTAGAAATAGATGCTTTGCTTTTAAACCTTTACAATTTTTGCCTTTTCCAAAACTACTGTATTCTGTTTTAAATTCTTTCTTTGAAAGGTTTCACTAGTAAAAAAAATTTCTCCATCTAATAAAGCTCTTTGCAAAGTGTAACATTGTTCAACTAACACTTCCTAGTACTCCTTCCAGTATTTCTTCACACCAATGCTGCGGATGCAGTTCCATTTTATTTTGCTTCCTGAATGAAAGAAATTACATTATCTGCCTTGCTTGTTCCTTTTATCTTTCCTACATGTGGTACTAATCGGGCAATCATATGTTCATCAATCAGTGAGCAAAGGGGAGCAAGCAGATCACAAGCACCCCAGGCTGCTGCTCTCTCGGCACTGAAGAACAAAATGAGAAAGACCATCTTCTTGTACTCCATAGTCTACATCCAGAGCAAATATCGCCCTGAAGGTTGTTAGTGTTGCATGGGGTGCAAATAAGAAGATCAGCTGAATACAAGCTGTCCTGCTGTCCTTAGCTAGGAAACAGATTTGCTACAGCGTGAAAGTTCACTGAGTCATAATTTGATCAAGATTGAAAAGTCAGTCTCTTGGAAGTGAATTTGGCCAGTATTCAAGCAGCATGTACTTGGATTTAACAGCACACACCAATCAATCTGGGTCTGGGGAAATAGCAGCATGCCTCAATATTGGAGAATATGAGAAATATTACTACTTCAGGAAGAGTAAGAGAAAAAAGCTCCCAGTAGTTGATCACTCAAACTGACACACTCTTCTGCTCCTTCTATTCTCAGTTTGAAAGTTGTGTATCAGCAGTCAGACAAACTCTGTTCTTTTAGGAAACCAGAAAACCCCAGGTGCCCTTTTTTTGCCTTCACAAAGAGTACAGCCAAAAAAAAAGCAACCCACAAACTAGTTTCTATCCAGGTTTGCAAGTTGTCTCAACAAAAGTGTTGATGTGTGAGAAACTGCGTACTGTGCTTTTATTGCACATCTTGGCAGTGTCTTTCTCACGGTGACATTTTCTGCAGTCAAGGCAAGCCACAGACATCTGCCTCTATGTGTGTGTGTGCGTGCGTGCGTGCATGCGTTACTTGTATTTTGAAAGCAGCAATGATATCCAGAAAGAGTGCAGGCATGTTATGCCAGTACATACAGCTTGATGCCATTAATTCAACATCATACATTTAAAGGGCAAATATTCTTTCCCACACATAGTCTTGTGAATTTTAAATAGTATTTACATTATAACTGTAGACTCTCAAAATACATACTCTCTTTCCTTTCCATATCCCTTCATGGTGGAGCTGATATAAAACACGGTGTAAGTGAAAGATCAGGGTAGACTGAGGTTTGAATTCACCTTAGCTTTACTAACTGGAAAGCAGCAGATTGAAACCAAACTAAGGCCCCACCTGGAGTACTGCGTCCAGCCCTGGAGCCCCCAATATGAGAAGGACATGGGCCTGTTGGAGTGGGTCCCGACGAGGGCCACAAAGATGATCAGAGGGCTGGAGCACCCCACCCATGAAGACATGCTCAGAGAGCTGGGGTTACTCAGCCAGGAGAAGAGAAGGCTCCAGGGAGACCTTATAGCAGCCTTCCGGGGCGGGGCCCTGAAGGGGACCTACAAGAAAATTGGAGAGGGACTTTTTACAAGGGCTTGTAGTGAGGAGACAAGGGGTAATAGCTTCAAATGGAAACAGGGTAGATTGAGATTAGATAGAAGGAAGAAATTCTTCACTGCAAGGGTGGTGAGGCACTGGAATGGGTTGCCCAGAGAAGTTGCAAATGCCCCATCCCTGGAAGTGTTCAAGGCCAGGTTGGATGGGGTTTTGAGCAACCTGGTCTAGTGGAAGTTGTCCCTGCCTATGGCAGCAGGGTTGGAACTACATGATCTTTAAGGTACCTTCCAACCCAAACCATTCTATGATTGTATGTTCTGTGAAGATGCTGAAGATTTCTGGGATGATTTAATTAAGATTTTGCCCACCTAAGAAATCCTGTGATATCAAACATTACTGGACTCCTTACATTCATGGTTTAGGCCCTTCATCTTCCAAGATACCTAATGATTTTAAAATCAGCAGTTTTCTTTCCACGTCATCTTCATCTAGAGTTCTCAGAGCACTCTCCAAACAGCCAGGGTAGAATAAGCAGTGTCTAGCCCCTGGGGAGAAAACACTTCAACTCCTCTTCAAGCTGTTGATTCAATATGGGTCCATCATATTATCATTAAATATAAAGCTTCCACAGCCTCTAGCAAAGAATAACATGTTTGTGTTAGGTTTTTTGTGCTGAAAGATGGCCAAATAAGTGGTGGCTAGAGGTGAGAGATGTGAACTCAGCTTTCACATCACTTCTCAGCATTAATCTGTGTATGTAATGAAGAGGGTTTTACAGCCCAGCCAAATATTTGATGAATAAGCTGTCTGAGTGCAGTGCTAATGTGTGACCTGGCTCTGGTTTTGTAACCTACTTTGTGAAAGGCCACACACAAATATTGCTGCCTGTAAAATGCCACTGAAAACTTCCAGTTGTATGAGCAAGGAGTTTGTTTTAGCTAGTCATATTATTCAGGTCACCAGAGTATGTCATGTTTTGAAAGTACAATCTCCAAGCTATGTATCTCCTGGGAAATGTTAAAAGCTATAATTTTCACTCTCTCACACTGACTCAGTGTTTCACCACTGAGGATTTGTGTGCTTTTTGTTGTTGCAGTTTTACTTTATTTGGGGTTTTCTTTTTTGTTTTCTTTCAAATAGCAAAGATAACAATTCCACATCCAGGAACGTATCTACCTAAAATACTGAAACGGGAAAGATGGCATACATTTTCTAGCATGTGTCTTCCTTGCGTTCTGCTCTGCTCCCTGAAGAATCATTCCTACTGGCATTTGACACATTTGTGCTAAGATGTAACTTGAGTAATAAGGAAAAGCCCCAAACAGCACAGACTATTGAGGCACATTAATTTCATACATTATTCCAGCCTGGTTCCTTAGCAGAAAGAACTTCTGCTTTAGTGAGAAGGAACCCACAAGACCTGCATGCATGTGTGGACTGGCAGTACTGGCTGCAAATGGACTAAGACCATCTTTGTTCTGGCTCCTCCAGTAACTATAAGCTCACCAACCTTTAACAGCTTGCTTCACGGGAGAGGATCTTAGGTAAGTCCCAGCAGGCACCTTGAAGAGGCATAAAAATGCCCGTCTTTTAAAACCAACAACAGCTTGGATGGGCAGACATTTCCTTACTTTTAATTATGTTATGTTCTTCTGGCATAAATTCTAAAGTTTATATTATCATATATAGCATATTTCTCTTACTAATGCAGCATGGTTTTTTTATTTATAGAACTGTACTTTGCAATGTGCTCCAATAAATATTTGTGTCAGTGAGTTCCCAGAGTTAATCACATGTTGCGCAACAAGCATTTATTTTTATGTTTCCATTTTAAATTCAGTTAATGTTTAATTCCATTGACTGCCCTGTGCCTGTCCAGCTATCCTTATGTTACTGCTTTCTGTAAAAATACACACTTCTGTGATTTTTAATTACTTCTCCTAAAGAAATTTGTTCTATCCTCTCCTTCCAACTGCTGTGAAGCTCAAAGATGGGAAAAGGAATGGCCTGCATTTAAATGCCAGGGAACAGACCTCTGTCAGAAGAGCCAGACTTTAGGAAAAAAAAATTAAAAATGGCTGTACTGAGCTACCTTTTCCCTTATGTCATAAAATGTAGGGTGAAATCAACAAGTACCATTGCAAGTAATTTTCCAGGAGTAGGAACCAACTTGTCTGTCTTAACCATTAGAGATTTAGACTTGCAATCTAAGCAATTGACTTTGTTTCTCTGAAAATAAAAGGGTACCTCTATTCATGATTAAAACAATACTGGGACTTGACCCTTCATGCTGCATTTTCCCTCTTTGTCATACGGGGGATATAGACATTGCACTATAAAGGCTACCTCCAGGGAAGGCTCATTGTAGGTCTGCAAGCTTTAAGTAAGAATGTGTGCAGTATGCCTGCTTTACAATACCTTGTTATATAAGCAAAATGTAGAGCCTGGTGAGACTATAAATTCATTAATGCTTGTAAAGTGCTGCAAAAGCTTAAATAGAAAGTGCTATTGAAATACAGCACCGCTCAGGAGGATATTCACCTAACCCTTTGGTTTTATTGGTCAGTAAACTGGCAATCACCCTGCCGCACTGCCAAAGTAGTAGATCTTTGCTTTTCTTCACTCGTGTTTCTAGTTTAATAGCAATATGCCCCAGAGCAGCGACTATGCTCTTCGTTGTCAGAGCTTGGGTTGTTTTTCTCCCAAGTAACATTCCTGGAAGATCATTCTATTGTAACTGGATTTTGAAGGCAGTTATGAAGCTTTGGTCGATTCCAACCAATAAACGCAAAACAGATACAGAAGACCACTATCGTATTCCTTTCCACAGCAGTGAAAGGTAATGCCAGGCAATCAGAACAGGAATTTGTGTTCCTAACCTGAATTTTGTACCATTTATTAACTGCTGAAGTTGTTTGAGATTTTATTTCTCACCCCACAGCAGCTGGAAGACAGAAGTTATCACATGAACTAATCACTAGTTCCTGCCATGACCATACTAGTAATGAAATCTTGCAAATTATCAGAGTTGCTCCGAGAGCTGTGGAAGGATTTTCTCCAGTCATAAAAATCTTAAGAGTTTGCAAGAATGGTTTGACTGATTTTTCAAAGGCAGTCACAACAGTGTCTCCACCTTCATAACTCATATTAATTTGATTTTCAAGATTCTCATGGACTAACTTGAGGAAGGGGGAAAGGAGGAGTAAGCAGAGCTATATGGAAATAAATTCTATTTAGCCTGAGACTGATCTTGAAAGTTATTACTTAGTAACATGATGCTACAGTTGTTGAATACATCTGGCTAGGTCAGACTGCAACCATAGTTAAGTCAGAGTTAGCATTTTCCAGCTGAATACTATTATTATTACCATTATTAATTCAAAAAGTTTTTCTTTTAAAAATCATAACCCCCAAACATGTAGCAAACCAAATGCAGCATTGCTTCAAAGAATATGCATCCGTTGTAAGAACTTTCTGTACTTCATAACAACAAGTCACACACGTAAAACCCGCAGTGGAGCTGGGAGGAGAGGATGGAGGGGAGGCGCCGGCTTCCAACAGGCACTGACCAGCAACTGTGCTGACAAGACCAACTTCAAAGTTACCTGGGCATGACAAAAAACAGCTGGCCTGCATTTACGTGTTTGTTTCTCTGAGAAATCAACAAGAACTTCTTTTACAGAAATGAGTGAAAGAACATTACCAACAGTCCCTCCAGCCTGTACTACCTACAAGGACAAGAAGACAAGGGACAGGAATGTTACTTCTGGCCTCTCCTTAATAAGGCTTTAAATTAAAAGAAAAGGGAAGAATAGTCTAGATCGTCCTCTCAGCCATGACTGTAAGTAAGGCATGCTGCTGCCCAGCTAGTGATCACAGATAGTTGTTTTATCAGTCCTTTGTTTAGGTAAAGAGGACTGTATTGGGTTTGTGTGGCAAGGTTTTGGTAGCAGGGAGGACTACAGGGGTGGCTTCTGTGAGAATCTGCCAGAAGCTTCCCCCCATGTCCGATAGAGCGATGGTGTTACCACCTCTGGGATAATGTGTTTAAGAAGGGGGAAAAAAACCTGCACAATTGCAGCCAGAGAGGGTAGTGAGAATATGTGGTAGGAGCAGCCCTGCAGCCACACAGGTAAGTGCAGCAGAAGGGCAGGAGTGCTCTAAGCGCCGGAGCGGAGATTCCCCTGCAGCCCCTGGTGCAACCCATGGTGAGGCAGGCTGTCCCCCTGCAGCCCAGGGAGGTCCATGGTGGAGCAGATATCCAGCCTGGGGAGGGCCCCATTCTGGAGCAGGTGGGTGCCCAAAGGAGGCTGTGACCCTGTTGGAAGCCCACGCTGGAGCAGGCTCCTGACAGGACCTGTAGCCCCAGTGGGGGACCCACGCTGGAACAGTCTGCTCCTGAAGGGCTGCACCCTATCACAATAATTTCTGAGTGATCTCCCTGCCCTTATCTCGACCCACAAGCCTTTCGTTATATTTTCTGTCCCCTGTCCAGCCGAGGATGGGAGCGATAGAGCAGCTTGGTGGGTGCCTGGCGTCCAGCCAAACTTGACCCACCACAAGAACCAAAAGGAGAAAGCAGGATATTATGTTGACCGAATTCTTTTTAGTCCTCAACAACTTTTCTCCCTCCAGCATCTTTCAACCTTTTCTATGCAAGAAGAGAAGGTACAGTTCATTCTACTGTTGCAGCAACGATAAGGACTCAGTGTTGGGAAATGAAGACTATAATATTCTCCATTCATGGATTTATGAAGAGACTGCAACAGCCTCACAAGCGCTAAGACACTACAATCCAGTTTCCCAGGAACTGCTCATAAGATACAATTTTTGGCTCACACAAACTTTTCATGGGTCAACCCAGGGAGCAGTTACAATATTGTGTATGAGTTTATTCAACTCTTTGGTTGCTAGAAAGTCCTTCAGGAACTGTCAGGAAAGACCAGTATGCAAAGTACGCCTGAGCCTGCTCTCTTCTACCCTGGGAGAATAAACCTCAATATTACTGGCTTAGGGATGCAAGTGCGGTTAAAGCAGTTCGGAGCCAGTTCTGCTGCCCAACTGCTCTTCTAAATGCCAGATAGAACTTATATCAACAGCAGAAATTAAATTTGCCCAAGGCATTTCATTTATTAGAAGACTGTAAACCAAGAAAAGCTTCAAAAAATATTTTTTCAAAATATTTCTTTAAAAAAGAAAAAAAAAAAAAATCTGCTTTGCTCGTCCAGCAGTTTTCCTTGCAGAGTGCACTTGCTAAACTGAGAAAATTCAGTTTCTGACTACAGATATCAACACCACTGAAGGTCTGCTGTACAGTAAAGAGCTAATGTGTCTTAGCCTCTCTGCAGCATCTGTCCTCAGAAAAAATCAAAACAATTTTATAAAAAATTATAATGCATAACAGCTTAATTAAGTTGAAGATCCTAATTAGGCACATTAAAAGACATTTCTGGCAACAATGCCTGCTTTCTTTTTCTCTTTGAAATCTAATACTGTGCAGTGAAGCGCTTTTTCAATTCTGTGAGCCTTCAGTGCTCCACCCCTGTAATACCTTTACAACTTGTTTTTAATGTCTCTGTCACTTACTGTGGACAGTGTGTGGTTCACAAAGAGTACAATAAGGACACCATTGCCAGACTCATCTTTTAGCAATTGAAGGGAAATGTCAGATATTACAGTATAACTTTTTCCACAGTTTTTTAGGTTAATGTTTAGAAAATCCCAATTGCTGGCTTCACCACACTAATTTTTATCTAGGTATTCTTATTTGCCTAATCACTTTTGTCAGTTTTCATCAAGTAAAGTACCTTTGGTGTTTGGAACTTCTTAAATTGCAGTCGGCAGACTGCAGCTTTGTGAGAAGGTTGGCATTATAGGTGGGCTAAAAAATTCAAGTGGATTAGGCTGCACATAGCTGAGAAAATGACGTTTTCCTGCTTCTGTGAAAAATGGCACATGAGAAAACTCATTATCTTGAAAAAATAAGCAAGTAGTAGATGGATAAACACAAAACCCAGACGCTATATTTTTCCTTGTTTTTGCTTTTCATGCAGAGCAGTGACTCAGAAAAGGTGCATGCAAGATGATTCTTCTCTTCCAAGTATTAAAAAATAGTATTAATGCCTGCATATTTTGATGCAAGCTAAACCTAGCCCTTGCACAGGAAAATATGTAAAGCGAGAATTTGCATTTATGTTCTTTATGTAGTGACCCGAAAAATCTGCCATCACAATTCACTTTTCATACATTATAAAGCCAAAAGCAGGACTATAGAGCCTCAGCAAAAATTTATATACAGATGTGAGTGAACTTTTGTTTCTCTGAATATAATATTCCTTTAGAAAAATAACCTTCTGTAACCATTTGATAATTGCTAAGAATATAAAATCTGCTATAGCCATCAATAAATGTTTTCCTCACTTTACAGGCATGCTTGTTACTTCCATTTGGAATTTATCAAGCCTCAACTTCTAGGTAACTTATCATGGAATACCTCTGTCTTCCTACAGAAAGGAAGTATCAAGGTTGGTTTTCTCTGTGGTCGACAGTTTTTTCTTGAAATTGCTGTTTGTAGCATATGATCAAGTCACACTTTGACACACTCATCAGTAAAGAAGGCTGGGGGTTTATTTAATCTTTTAGGAATGATAAGGGATATTTTTTCATGCCTTTTAATTTTTTCCATGGCTTTTCTTGAGCTTTCTGACTTTGCTGATTTTTCCTGTTCCTGTGTAGAGGTTCCTGGTAGGGCTGTTTCGGAATTCGCCTTAGAACATATGTTTATGAACTTGCCTGCTGCATAAACAATTTATTATGCCTTAAGTCAAATGTCTCTGCCAATGTGTAGCCCTTAAGGTGATCTACCACATGGCAGGAAGAAGAAACGTTGAAGAGCTTTGGAATTTATCATGGACTGTCCACTGGCTTATAGTGCTTACATTTATACAAATGAAAGTACTGTTTGACTTAGCAGGAGCTTAGATTGCCTTTGTCTGCACTTTTCATGTCAGTGCATGAACATAGTCAGGAACACAAGCACTGTGAATTGTTGACTCGTTCAGTACAGGGATTACTGAAGGAGGTCATCTGTCCTCAAAGAACCATACATTTAAGAAAAGATGTTTGAAGGCAAAAGACTTTTAATTTTAATGCTAATTCTTTTAAATTTAAATTTATTTGTAATAACATCCTACAATTAGCTTCTTTTTTTTCTGTGTTTAAAGAAATTACAGTTTGTATAACAGGAAAGAGCTGAGAATAATGTAGCAAGAATATGTTCCTTGTCACATGCCCATTAAATTAAGAATATTACCACATCTGCCTTGACATCAATCACAGTTTTATCATCAACTGCAATGCAATTATTGCAGAGCCAGGATACTCTCTTTTGGGCCAGTGCAGCTCTCACGGCTAGCAATACAAAGACTGACTTTGGGGGGAGCTGGCATGTTACCCCATTGGAGAGATTCTCAGTTGACATTAATCTCAGCTGATCCTATATCGCTCACTCTGCCAGGAAACCTGACTCCATTCTCGTCCCATACTTGTTATTCATTGCTATCAATTTTAAGTATGACCTCTGGTTACAGTGCTAATTACATCTGGAATAGATCTGGACAGAAGTGCTTCATTGCAGATGACCTGTAGAAGTCCTTTCCAACCCAAACCATTCTATGATTCTATGATTTACGCCACTGTAGCTGAGATTAGAGTTTCCCTGCCAGCCCTTTGATATCAGCTCTTTCACCTGAATATTGTATCCTTTCTACTATGCAGCATTCAGGGCTGGCTCTTCACTGTCATCTTTGGCTTCAAAGCAGATTATCCATTTGTAACAACACTGTGTTTTCTCATCATCCTTAAAACCTCCTTACTAAATCCTCTATTTAGTGTTATTACTACTGCTCATTCATAGCATTTACAATGTAAAAGTATCAGTCATGTCTTATCTGTGCTAAAACAGTGATCAAAGCCTTTTGCACCCACTGTCATTGTTGCACTTACCCCAAAACCCAGCTAGATATGGAAAGCAGAAACAGTTACATTAGTTGCTGGGTAGTCCTGGAAAAGGTGATGCTGTATCTTGCTCTTGACATTGACAGTGGGTGACAAAAGTGCCCATTTCTGTATATCCCTCCTGCAAATGCTCATAGAGAAACACAGGGAGCAATATACTTTCAAGTAAGTAATTCATTTAAATCTGTACAATTTATTAGAGTCAATATTCTGTATGTGTCATTCTTCTAGGTCCTGGGACAGCTTTAACCCGGATGGCTTCAAATTTGATTTAGTAGAACCCACATTACTACAGTGCACTGGGGTTGAGGGAAGAGTAACTCCTAGGGGACCAGGTAACATCTCCAGGTGATTTCTCTGATTTAATACCCCTTTTTTGTACAGTTCTGTGGAGCTCTGAGAGTGTTCTTTAGAAAATATTTAAGACAACACTCCAATTTAATAAAGAACTAAATCTATTGTACAGCTTGTTAGGTGTTTGTTTTAATTATTCTGGAGAATTCCAAAGCAATTTCTGAACAAGATAAGGCTCTTCTAGAAAGGGCTACTTATTACCTGCTGTGCTTTTGCCATATAACTGCTCTCTGCTCACTTTGGGGATTAAGAGGGCTGCTAATGCAGGAAAAATTCCTGTTTCAGGAAGATCTTCAGACATAGAAAGGACATGGTTAAGGCCTGTGCCACTGGGGACCACTGCGTCAAAGTGGAGATATTATTTCTCTTCAGTAAGCTGCCAGCCTCTCCATCTTTAGGGGTTCAAAAGGCTGATCGTGGATTTGTACGGTGCTTAGTGTGTAATTGTTTGTGGAATTTCCAAAAAAACTAAAGCTGTTAGCAGGAGGGTTGGACTAGATGATCTTCTGAGGTCCCTTCCAACCGTTGCCATTCTGTGATTCTGTGATTCCTTTGTGCTATTCATGGAAAACATATTTTACTTGTTTTCTAATACAACCTACGACCTTAACATGTGGTTGGAAAGGATATACTTGACATCCTGCTTTTTCAAGATCTGATTTGATCCTTGACCAGAACATATTATCTGATGAAATTTTACAAGATACAATAAATGACGGCTCAGTGCAAGTTTTGTTCATTGGAATGGGAAAAGTCAACATTATACCAGTAAGATGAGGGATGCGTATCAGCAATGACACTCAAACTCCATACATCTCTCAGTGCAAGCCCCCTGGAATTGGTGGGATACTCAACACAAACTTGTATTGAGTTGATACATTACAGAGGAGAATAAATTCCTGCCAGTTCTGCCAAATTACTCATCCAACTTCTCAGTGAACCTGAATGCTGTAATGACAACCAAGAGAAACACAGGCATTTGGAAACACAGGGCTCAATGCAAAACCTACTGTCAGCTGGTAAGAGCTCATTTATATCACACTAGGATTCCCCTCAGCCATAACTGCCAAAGAAACAAACCACAGTCAGTGACTGACTCAGAAAAACCTGGACTGAGCTCCAGTTCCACATGGCTAAGCAGTTTGCAGCATACTCTGATATGTAGTCATCTCTCCTCACCATTACAAAAACATATCCAAGAGTTTTGATAGGAGGCGGCAACATGGAACTTCTCAAGAATGCTGTTGAATATTACCCAAAATATGAAGCATTGGAACATAGGAACAAAAACTATTGAGGTTCAATTAAAACTTGGTTAATATTTTGCAACTATTTGTTTTTCACTTTATGTGTTTTAATTGTCTGGGCCTAGGAACGAGAAATTCCTGAACACTAATCTTAAGTATGTAAGGTTATGCAATATATAAACCATACAGCTTGCTTAAACTCTCCATGATCGTCTCTTCTAAGGACAGATGATGTAAGGATGTCTGCTAAGAGGATGTTGCAAGGACAAACTTATTAACGCCTGTAAAGCACTTTGCCACTACAACGTAGTCCCTATGTAAGACCTAAGGAGGTCTAGGGAGGGGGAACAATATTTTTATAAATTTTGTTTGGCAATTCTTTGGCAAATAATTTTCATTGATATTTTGAGTTTTTGCAACAATTGAACAGTATTGATTCCCCAATATTCTTTTCTTCTTCCCTGGAGTCAGAAAACTAAAACAAAAAAACCCCAAAACAAAACACAAACTACAAATTCACTAGGAAAGGCTGTTCGAGAAATGTTTTACCTTATGATATGCAGATATGACCCTATATTACAAATTAATTTCTACAGTCATTACTAGAATTTTTCAAAAGCCTCACAAGAACTGTCATGCACAGAAACTGCTCCAGCATGTGGTTCTGTGTACATCTGTTTCTAGGTACAGCCTATGGGCCAAGGGCAGTTATGATAGGAAAGAAACAGCAGAACTTTTCCAAGCTTAGTTCTGGTTGTGGCACTTGTCAGTGCCAGGTTTGGTGCACCTTATCTTTTATTTCACTTCAGTCGTTCAAGCAACCTGTAACAGATACAAATAAAATAACCTTAATGACTGAAGTAGAAAATTGAAGACTATTTCCCTAGGATGAATTGGTTATGCTGCTTTGTATTCTCTGATCCTGCCTCCTTTAAAAACTACCAAAACTGACTGAAAACCTCATCACTCTTTTTGCTTTTCCCCTTGCCCTTCTAGAGAATGTTATAGACATGCTCTCCAGCAAAAATGACATACCTGGGCTACATTATGCCACTGAAATTGCAAAATTACTTGCCCAAAATGACCAACCTGCCAAGGTGTAATTGTCAAATTATGTACAGCTCTTGCAGTCCTGCTGTATCTGATCCAACGTATTTACTGCATTTCAACACAGAAAACGAGCAATGGCATTGCCACGGAACTGGTGCTGGCATATAAACATGGCTTTAATCTCTGCAAAAGTTGAGCAGTGCAGAATAGTGTGAAGGGGGACAGCTGACTACAGTACTCCAGTTCCCTCTCTCAGCCCCACTGCACAAACGGACTTTTGCATTCAGTTGTGATGCACAGATAGCCAGAATTGGAGTTGGACCAACTGGTTACAGCTAATTGGAGGGTGGAGAAACTACCAGGAACACAACACTGTGTGTGAAGTTATGCAGAACTGCTCCAATCTGAGTTTGTCTAATTCAAGGCAGATCCTTGATGACTCAGAATGTGGATTTGAAAAGAAAACGCCTGTTCCAGCCAAAGGACAAACCTCAGTATCACTTTTGCTGTGAACTGCAGTGGAAACAGACCTGAGACCTTCTTTTTGCAATGAGGAAGTGATATTAATGTTAGTGCATTATCAAAATTACAGTACCATTCATGTCCCTACTGTCCCACCCAATCCTAGTCACTGGTATCACTACAAAAATTGAACAAATTAGCACACCCAAACCTAATTTTCCAGGTTCCTAACTAACTTTGGCATAGTGTTGTTGATTTTTTTCACAAATGACAGATGTTTTGCCTTAGATTTTGGTAGTGGGAGGGGTGATTCCAGAACCATCTGGATGAATTTGACGAAATCTTTTGAAAACACTGATCTGGCTAAAAGCCAAAATATTTGGCTCTGTCTATTGGACCAAAGAATGAATCTGAATTTTTTTTTTTTAAAAGCTATTTATATGTAGGCTCCTACCATTGAAAATTTTTACCTATATATTTTATAAGTAAAACCTAAAAACTTGTGTAAAGTTAGGCTGGTGAATCTATACTTGTATATCCAAGCATGGATTCAAAAGACAATTTCAGATCTGCTTCAATGAAAAAGCAGACAGAGATCTTCTAGAACAGAATTAGCAGCTTTGTTTATAGGCAGACACCACACCAGAGGTTCATGCATCCAGTTGTTCCCTCTCACCTCCCTAAACTCAGGAACCCGCTCACTCGTGTGTTAATGAAAGGCAGGAAGAAAGGAAGAAATTAGCCTTAGCCAAATAGTAAGCATCTGGTTTGCTTATTGCCTTAGCAATTCTTACTAACATTATACAGTAACACAGTTCCCAGGAGATTAAGTTTTTAAATGTTTTGCTTCCTAATAGTCTTTTATTTTCCATATAAACATTGTGTTAATGGATTAATGCCTAACAAATAAGTTCTCCTGAATGCGATGATTAATTAGTTATGAGTTACTTGGCCCCTTTGGTTGAGCAATATTTGCTGAAGTGGAAGGTCATCAAAATCCTGTGCTGTCTATGCTGGTCTGTGCTACAGGACCGGTGTTGCAAGAGGCGCTTTTGGCAGAATTGTCAGTGGCAGATTGCAATTTCAACAGCGGTAAAGCTGCAAAGTTCTCCCTAGCTAAGTCCAGTATTTTTCTTTTTCCTTCTCTGCAGAGGGGTTCAGCATCAGCCTTGGTGAGCTGAGTTTACAATTTCTATTCAAATCATGATCACTTATCAATAGCTTTCCTTATCTCTATCACACCTGGGACATGGTCATGAAAAAGAAAGCTACTTCTATGAGAGAATTGTAGTCCCTGGTAGCAAAAGGTGGGAACAAGCTTCTGGCACAGGTCCATGCAGGGCAGCTAACCTGTGAAGGTGCTCTGGAGTCACTATTGCTCATGCTGTGGCTGGACAAGGCTACAACCGGATCACGCTGGACCATTTTTCTTCCTCTAAAGTTGCCAGCAGTATGTGACACATCTCTTCCACTCTGTCATGAGTCAAGAGTGCTTCCAAATCTGAACCAGTGCTGACCTGCAGCTTGACTACCTCTGTCTCCTCTAGCAGACCCTTCTGTCTCCATCACTTCTTGGCTACCTCACAACTTTCTCATGATGCTGCTGATAACAGCTGTCAGTATTTTGGGCTGAAAAAATTATATGACAGGCACGCTGTCCCAAAATGCATCAGAAAACTATTCATAAAGGTCTAGTTTCAATGGCATAAACTCTGGAAGATGAGCATCACACAATTTTTAAGAGGTATGAGGTGGATGCCGGTACTCAGGGTCTGGGACCTCTCACAGAAAAACCATTTGGATAGGTGAAGCACATGACTGAGTTCACATGTCAAGCCTAAGCAATATAATGCTGCCCATCTATAAGTGTATAAATATCCTAAACATTAGGAGAATTCCACAATCATTTGTCAAAAAAACCCCAACTGAAGCTAGTTAGTTTTCCAAATTATTGCATTTCTCTTCTGATCAACAGTGAAAAGGATTGATTAAAGTTATGGAACAGAATATATCACATAAATGCACTAAGTTCTGCCAAAGGCAGAATGATTAACGTGTTACACATGTTGGCTCATCCTTATGATGTTTATCTTGTAAACACCTGTGACTTGAAGCATTCACCCTCCATTTTTCATTCAGCACAGGACTCAGGGTATACATTTTCTATTGCTTATAGATGGTTTGCCACTATACAGCTAAGCATTTCCACTGAATATAAGAATTACTTTGAACAACAGAAACATTTAATCACTGAAGACAATAAAAATGCAGTTTTCATGAAGTGTTATCTGTCACCCTCCTCTGCATAGAAATGAGCTGGAAAGAACTTTCGAGCCAATGAGCTTCTCTCCTTTATGTCAATTAGTGTAGACTCTTGCCCTTGCAAGATTTTTTCTGCATTATATTTACTACTATTTTATCCAAAATGAGATAAAGACATCATAAATTATAAAGTTCTAGCACTTAGTCTGGCAGATAATTTCTGATGTCTCCTATTGTCGGGAAGCTTTTCACAGATACTCGGCTGAAATGTCAGTGTTATTAATCATTAATCAGAATAGCAAATACTAGAAATAGAAACATACCAAACAAGCTTTTTCCCTTCTTTTACTATTTCTGTTGATACTGCCAATGAATGGAGCTCAAGCTATTTTACAGTGATTCTTCCATAATCACTTGGGGGTTCTTATGGATCACAGTGCTCCCAGTCAATAGCTCCAAGACCCATATGAAAGCTGACTCTCTTAGTAAAGGGCTTACAGAGTCCTAGGACAGCTGGCTTTTCAGGTTGCGAGGACCTTTTATGCTTTGCTGAGGTTCCTTATTATCTTCATGTTATGGATACACCTACAGAGCATTTACAGCATTGGCATCCCAATGTATAGGATGGAGCAGGGTGATGTGATGGAGAGGCACCAGCAGTTGGGATTGAATGGTGTGCATGCCTCAGCATGTCAGTACGTAAGATGGGTAAGGCCCAAAGTGCTTACAACACCACACTGCCTGGGGTATGGGACTCAGTGGACCAGGTGCCAACAGTAGGGTCCTGGAGGGGGACAGATGACAAATGTGAGGTGGCAGTCAGAAAACTGACTGTCATGCTCAGAGAATGTGACCAGACAGATCTGCACACATGCATGGTAACTTGGCCTTTGAGTTACCTCAGTGAGGGCTACCTGAAATTGCAAAGCAAGGTAACAGCATAGCTTGGAAGAGAATACAGAAAGAAAATTTTAGACCAAAAGGTATCACTGGGATTTTGGCAACCAGCTCCCATGGGATCAGGATATCAACTGCCTGGGACTTCAGGCTTCTCACTCTCTGAACTCAATCTACTGGAACGTGCTGCTGTTCCAACCTCTTTACCTTTGAATTTATCCCATTCCCTTTAGTTATTTGTCTTATTCAATTCTTCACACAGGTGGTGCACCCATGGATGTAATTGATAGATTCTCATAAGCAATTCTCTTCGAGAAACCCAAGAAAGAAAAAAATTGAGTATATCCCCTGATAGGCACACTAGCCCTGTAAACATAGCAAGAGTACAAAACAAAAAAAAACCCCTTCTTTAGTAGCTGAGAAAGCAGATCCAGATGTGAATACTAGGGAATTATTTGAGTGAGAAATTGCCATATTGAAACTCTTTCAAAGGTAGAATGGCCCTTGACACTTATTAGTTAATCTTGCACTTGGTTGTTTTGTATTAGCCTGTGCAGCTATTTCTGCAGATCCCCTGCCTTTCACTGCATGTGTTGAGATTTTTCTTGATAAATTTTCAGTCTGGTAATCATCCTTCCCACTTGCCTCTAGCTTCTCCCTATCACATCAGCAGTAAATATATTAGATTTCCTTATTACACACTGAAAACAAACAAGCCTGGGATTTTAAATGACCATTTGATTTCTGTTTATGATCCTAACATCCAAACACTCTGTTGAAAATCTCAGTGTGCAAGAACTCCTTACTGATCCAACCTAAAATAAGAGGGGGAAATAAAACCTGAGGGAGAAATATTTAGCAGAAAATTAAAGCTAGAAAATGGCAGAAGACTGGTTTGTGAAAATTCCAGTGAAGTTTATTTCTTACTGTTCCATTTAAAATCTTTGCTTTTTACTAATAAAAACTGGAAAATTAAATTCTTTAGCAGAAAAGTGGATGAAGATGATTCCACAGAAGGCCAAATTTATTTTTGTAGAAAAATTTGAGCTTGGTTTTGTATTTTGTTATCCATCTGAACTGTACTAACAAAGCTACAGGGATTATTCCTTTTCATACCTTTTACTGTCCTGTCATCCCGGTGCTATGATCACCATTGCAATTACTCAGAATGCTAAAATCTTAGCACAGCCATTTCAAAACATGAATGACATTCAGGGCTTTCTTTCATAGTGAAAACAGCCTGGTCCAACTTGCTACGGCTCTGAGCTTTTCCTGTCAGATCCTGAGCAGACTTGTGTCCTGAGTGAATCTTTATCAGAAGACCTACAGTAACTTCAGAAGATTGTACGCAAGCTGAACTACACAGCTATCCCCTATGTTTCTCCTGGGTCACACGGGTCACAACAATGTTAATCCTACGCCCCCTTGAAGAGAGAAGACTCCCTGTCACATGTGCACCCAAATATTATACATTTGGCCCAGCTTTACTCTTTGCTAAGCTGCTAAAACCTCAAGTTTTATGTCCTTCTATTAAAGTAGCAGAAGAGAGCTACCAGATGGAGGACAGGAGCTGATGGAAAGCTGGGGCTTGAAAGGGGACTTTCTGATGGATATTGTTTATGGCTTTCAGTGCAGTTCAGTTTCATCTCACTGAAGCTGGAAACAACCTCCGAGACAAAGATCTCCTCCCTGCTGTCCTGGCAACATGGAGACAGCACTGGAAATATAACTCTAAAGGAAAAGGCTCATCATAACATATAAAGTATAATTACACTACTCTGGAAGAAAGCAAATTTCTATGTTTGAGTGAAATACATAATCAATAATCAACAGGTCCTTTCAGCTCGTTGCTCTCCACCCACACTGTGCTATTGAATTACAATCATGTTTCGCTGCAGTAGCTCTAGGCTACCCTCTGATACGCAGTTTGTTAACATAAATTCTTCTGTTAATCTGTTTTTTTCTGAGAATTGATATATTTGCAGGTTTTCCTCAACACAAAATTAACTGTAATTATGGTCTGTACTTAGGTTTCATACACAGGGTCTTCCCAAGTATTAAATCTTGGAACATTTACATATGTAAAATAGCAAAAATAGAGAAGAAATTCTAATAAGCACTTGTCTTCTTTTGTACTAGGTAAGGGTAGTCATTATTAGTTCTCATAAACCCAAGATTATTTCAAAGCTAGGAAATTTAAACCATCCCTCTAGTTAGTAAAAACTAATTTATTTGCTGATTTTTCAAAGTAGATAATACCTTTTCTTTTCACCTATAAAAGAATCAAAATTTAAAATTTGATCAGTTGTAATCTTGTCTATGAAAGCACAGCTAACATTGATTGGCATGAAGTGTCTGATAACCTGTTGCACATTCAAGTTCATTAAATCCTGGATTCAGCACTGATATTGGAGAGCACCTTTTGAAATTCACATTTTGTATTTTTATATTCATTTCTGTAGTGCTCCAGGCATAAAAAGATCAATAAAACTGAATATTTAACTTTTATATAATTCCTGCTTTTTTGTAATTTTTAAAATTTTATCATTAATATCACACCAAATAAAAATAAAGGTAAATTAAGCACAGTAAATAGTTTAAAACTAGTTAAAAGTTATTGCACATTATCTCTGTTTAGTATAAAATAGAAACTGTTGAAGCATATGCATCCCATATGCATAAAAGGAACAACATAAATATGGATAATATACTTATTCAAATAAATGCAAACCAATTCTCACTTATTTTGCAAATTTCTGTCAGGAACATACACTCCCCAGGGTTTCTCAATTTTTATATATTTGACCTTGGAGCTCAGGATGAGAACTCCTGACTTGGTGGTTCCACAGTAGTTCATCTATCTTTTTCATTGCACCACTTCAGGAAATGAATGGACTCAGTGCAGGAGCAATATGTTACCTAGGAATTCTCCAGAAGAAATCTCGCTTTGATTGCAAGGCAAGGAGCTTTTACAGTTCATACAGCTGTTCTTAGCAATTGCACAGCAATTTCCATCTGCAGATCACAATAGAGATTAACAACTGATCTGTATCAATTTTCTCCATCCAAGCCTCCTCACGATTCATTGCTTCACGAAGAAGCTTCCTCAACATTTACTGCTACCACAACCCAAGACGCCTGGTTCAGAGGCTTCCCTTAGAGCATGTCTCTCGGTGCTGAGCAGTTTCTGCGTCAGCATCAGGAGGTGAGCCCCTGAGGTCAGCGTTCCCAGCACACCCCTCATCAGGTCCTCAGTGCTCTGACACAGGACCTCGCACGGGGCAGCTAAGTCCCCCCATACTGTCTGTGTTGCCTGAACTGACTGCCCCAAGTTTTATGAATGTGAATCTTTCTTTACTTTCCCTGTGTAATTTATACATAAACATCCTGCACATGAAATAAAAAGAGCTCATCTGGGTGCCTGTGCTCTCATAATTCATAACTTGAATAATATTAATGTCAGGTTTGCTTTTTGTGAGCATTTGTACAGATAAGAAGCGCACTGGCAATGAAAAGAGATCGGAACAACCAACTGACTGCCCCAAGTTTTATGAATGTGAATCTTCTTTACTTTCCCTGTGTAATTTATACATAAACATCCTGCACATGAAATAAAAAGAGCTCATCTGGGTGCCTGTGCTCTCATAATTCATAACTTGAATAATATTAATGTCAGGTTTGCTTTTTGTGAGCATTTGTACAGATAAGAAGCTCACTGGCAATGAAAAGAGATTGGAACAACCAATAAAAGCAGCTGAATTGGATCATTTTTGTATTATTGACCCAGTCCGTTGGATTGAGTGGCCAAGCTTCCTTTACAAAGACACAGTTTACTGTCCCACTACCAGCAATTTTCTTGCTACACTTGCAGTGGAGGTCTACAGAGGGAGTATTATCCCAGTCTGCTCTCATGGTCCCTTCTACCTCATGCTTCAAATCTTTAAAGTTTTAATGCCATATTAAATGTGTTACAAAATGTCACTGGTTGCATAATACAGGTAATCCCACCCCGCCAGGAAGACAGGGCGAAAGACCCCAGGGCTAGATGGAATCTCAGCAATGTGCTCCAGTCTCATGACTAAAAATAAAATCTGTGCATATTATCTCATCTCTAGGCTGAAACAAAAATCTAATGCATCAGGAGAAATTACTTTTTTTTTATTTTTCAAGGTGTATATTCACTCCGTTAATTGAAGAGCAGACACTGGAAATAACCAGGTAATTGGTTCTTGCTGTAAATGATTTATTGGGTGTTATAATAAACATAACAGCTCTTTCTGCTCTCAGTCCACAGCTTTCCTCACCTAGCTGGTACTGCTAGGCTAATTGTCCTTGCTTGAAAATATATTTGTATTATACAACCCTTTCCACTAATGCTCTGAGATTAAGCATCATAAAATTAGATGTGTTTTTCAGTAAGACTTGAAAATGTAGTACCTGAATTACAGCAATGGCTGCAATGGTGCAGCTGTAAACACAATACGTTGCCCTAAAGAGAGAGTCTAGGAATTTTTTATCAATCTTAAAAGCTTCCATGTGGTTTAAAGTTAATGTTACAATAGCAACAGCAAGATTCAGCACAGAATTTCACCCCAAATCACCTCAGCATCTACAGCTAGTGCCAGAAAATGACCACAGTATGTATGGTTACCTAAATCAATGTGAACCATAGTGCACATATAAATATAATACATATAAATGTACACACATAACAGCTTCCGTTTTTTAAATTGCTGCTCTTCAACTGAGCTATTTTGTACCCTCTTAAGAAAACAGATAGGAGAGATTAACACAATAATATCTCCCGGATGTATTTAGAAAATATCTTCATAGCTGAAAAAATGCAGTGTTACCTGCTGAATTAAGTGTGGCTCTTTCAAGGAGACAGTCAACTTCCAGCTGCTGGAGAAAAGGAACATTTATTTAGGACAGAAAAGAATGGGTGAAAATATGTTTAATGTATTATTTCCCAGGGCCTTTTTCACTCATCTTTTCATGTGTTTTCATGACATCCTAGTGAACTACTAGGAACCAAGGCACAGGGTGAAATCAGGAGCCCACCCAGGCCAGAACACAGTGCCTCGGAGAAAAGGATGAGAGGAAACTCTCTCATCTTCACTGGCCAATATCCCTTGCAGTACTTTGGTATTCAACCAGGTTGCTTTTTGTGCTTCTTGTTTTACTGAGGGCTATGAGTGCCATCTGCAGCAGAAATCATAGTGTCCATTATGAATTGAAGGACCTCAAGCCCTTGCTGTGGACTCAGAGTCTGTCTGAACACGCTCCCCTACCAGCTCCCCTCCTCACTGCCTGACCACAACTCTCCAGCCGTTGTTTTCCAGCTGTTCTGACACTTTTTTGTACTGTAATTTCAGATACAAAAGCAATAGTTATTACTGAAATAGGAAAAAGTAGGAAAGTCACAAATACCTTTACGAAACAGTAATTCTGTTAAGAGCAATCCGAACATTCAGCTTCACCAACTCTGTTGGAGTGCAACCCTGTTTCTCAGCCCAGAAAACATTATTTTTCATCAGCTGAGTTATTTCATAGGAAACATGAATGCAAATATGACATTAGGTAGGGAAGCAGATGTATTTGGTGACAGCCTTACAGCTGTGAAGGAGAGTCATGTAATGTAACTTTTTTTTCAATTGTAGTTCCAATTGCTTCCAGATATTGAAAACTACTGTTACGCACCTATAAAATAACCAAAGGTGGAACACATCTTTATTACCATACTACTTTTTTTTTTCCTCATTTTTAGAATAGGTTCAAGGACTTAGATCAATTACAGTGGGAACCAAATCCTTGTGTGTCCCCCAAAAGCTACACATGTAGCAACGGTACACAAAGGCACGTATGCACCCTGAGTGAATAAAATGCTTTACCCTCGTCTGTGAGCTCATGCAAATGAAGACCATTTCTACATTCTTGAGTGCTGCTCTGCTGATATTCCCCAAAGAGATACTAATTTTGGTCATTTTTCATTGGTCATTTTTCATGGACTGAATCACACAACTCAAATTACCTCTTCTTTCTCCTTCTCTGGCACCTATAGAAAAATCCTTGACACCATCTATCCCTAATCACACTGATTATAATTCACTTCCAAATTAGTGAATAAAAAACAATGCAAGGACTGGAACAGGACAGAATGCTGGCCCAGAAAACTACAAATCTATGAAAAATAGCACTGTTCCACAGCTGTCCAGATTTAATTTTAGGATAAACAGTAGAACACATCACCTCTTGTTCTGCCTAGCATTGATTTAATACTTGCAGTACTAATTTAAATCATTTAATTTGCAGAACTTTTAGGTCCATCATCTGTTCGCACAGCTCAGTCAATACTGTGGCTGAGCTCACACAAGAAATTGATCAGCAGGCCACTCTTTACCAGACAGATTAATTTTTGTCGATTGATTGATTGGCCTCCATCCGCTACACATACTAATTTTGAACCACTGAAAGCTCATAAGGCTTTATATTGAGATTCATTGATTTCACAGAGTAATAAAATGATGAATGGGTGTTCAGTCAAGAGCAGACAACTGATGCAAGCTTGAGGAGACCAAAATAATCCCCACAGAGTGGAAAGCACAGAGTTGCAATGTCCCCTTTGTTTCTGTTCAGATTTTCCCCAGGTGGTTGGCGCTTCACTCTTCCAACCCATGCAGACCAAAGCAATACTTGGGCAAGTTCTGGCACTTTTACCAGGTCTGTGCCTCAGAGGGTGCTCTGCTGCCTCCCAGCCCTAATGTTCAGATAAAGATCTCCTGGTTTAAACACAGCTGGAGGAGCCAGCCTGTCCCTGGCTCCATCATAGAAGGTATCAATGGACACATTTTTTACCATCTTTGCTTTTGTCTCTCTTATCTCTTAGTGGGGCACATGGAGGTTTTTGATCACTCTTCGTTAATGCTCTAAAATCACGTATCCTTCCTGGAGATCAACTTAAGTATTATCATTATTGGACTATGATTTACATACAAATGCAATATACATATCCAAAGGTAACCAAAATAACATCGTTTCAGAATAAGATACCACATCTTTAAAATCATTTTCCTGTGAAGAAATTAAAACATTTGCTGGTGTTTGAGAAGCTTTTGTATTCATTCAGCTGTCTCCTAAAATTTCCCAGATGACTGAAGAATTGATCTCACCATCCACTTTTGTGTAGTCAGCCCTATCATGACATAGCTGGGAAACACAAACCTGAATTTTTACTCAGTGCTTTTTCCAGGTAGAGTTTAAGCTGTTAACAAAATCTCTAGTATATACACCACTGCTGAGGATCTAGTCACTGCAGGATACCTGCTGAGGCCACCTTCCTTCTGCAACTGCGGTTCAGTTTTCCAGTATGGATGGAAAACTATTTTCTGGGGGTGTCTTGTTTGAGTCTTTTTTCTCTTATGAGTCTGCTGTATTCAATGTCCTTCAGCTAAACAATGTTAAGATGTGTGAGTTATGTCTTCAGTTTGGACTTTTTGGCTTGGCGGTATTGTCTTATGAACTGAAACTTGTAATAACAATGATTCTCTCTTTAGCATTCCATAGTATTTTATATTACAAAGCCTGGATGCCTAGAAAATAAGCACCATCACAATTAAATAATAAACATACGAGGCTGGAATATCAACCAGCACCTGGACACATGAATTATGTTGACCAGAGGAAAAACATCCAGCTCACTCTCTGTTGGAATCTGCAGAATTTTTGGAGCTCAAAGAACCTGAGCTGAAGCCTCTTTCTTTCTGCAGGTTATAGTGTCAGGATTCATTTTCAGACAGTCTGTTAAGTACTTTGCATGGTCCCCACAGAAATCTCCTTGGAAGGAGATTTATCTCTATATATAGTTCTTATACACATGACTGATTCATGCAGGTCTCCACAAAATGCTGCTTCGATTTTATCTTGTTGCCATACCATATGTTTTTTGAACTACCACTTCAGCCCACTCCAAATTCCATCGAATGGCTTCAAAGGAGATGATAAATAGCCACAGAGGAAAGCACTTCAGGGCAAAGTCTGTTCTGAGCTACACTTTGTAAATGAGCAGTAACTCTTTTGATTTCATTGCAATTACTCTGATTTCTACACCAGCATAACTATCTGGCTCTTCATTTTCTTCTTCCATCAGAGGGATATGCATGCATTTTGTATTTAGAGATTTTGTCATGCTGAAAAATAAACCTTCCACACAACTTCCTGCTGGTTGGGATTCATTTGAAATGGAATTTATTCATTTGCATTATCATTGGACTATAGCCTTTCCAATTAGACAACCTTTGCAACTCCAACTAAACTGTTAATTGATGTTACTACCCTCAAATTACCAGCTTTTTGCAGATACAAATAAAAAGGAAAAATACAGAAGATCCAAAATTAATAAAAAATAGCAGCAGGTTTTCATTTTCAGACCAGTGTTTGTATCCTTTTAGGACAACTATACTACACTGGCTGAGTGCCCCAAGAATATATGCACTAATTTATTTCATTAATGATTACATTGTCTTTCTGTGCTCTGAAATTAGAATACTTTCTCAAACAAAGGCTGTACAACCAAGTATTAACAGGACTCTTGGGTCTGCCTCAGAACCTGGAGCTAGAATTCCTTAAAGCCTGCCAAAAAGAAATGTTTCTCAACATCTTCCTATAAAAAAACCTCTCTGAAGAAAAAAATATCTATCACTTGTCTTGTGCAGCACCAGCATTTATAAGCAAGTAAAAATGAATATTGTGTTCTAGTTTATCAGGTTTATTTTCACCCATCTTGTCTATTTGCTGGTTGCATGCATAGGAATGTGCGTATGCAGTTGTAGTTATGAGCTGTAGTTAGACCTCTTATGACTCACATCTAATTTAGGTGCAACTATAGGATCTAAAGTCATGAGAATAGTATGACCTGTACAGTCCAAGGAGTGAAGAGTAATCTAACAGCTAATCTGCTTCTCACCAGGATGTTTGGTCAAGTTCTTAAGAGAGACTGACATTCACATAACAGACCTGAAGCACCAGCCTGGCTTAATGTCCCATTGCAAAAGCCTTCATCCCCCAACAAATCAAATAGCAAAGATCTGCTGCGTGAGGGCTGCACTCTGCCTCCCCTGTCAGAGAGCAGCAGTGACCGCCGGCAGGGATATCCTCCCCTTTGCAGGGTGGTGGCCAAAGGAGGAATTCTGAAGTGCCTACTGCAAAGCATGAGGGAGCAGAGATCTCTGCAGAAAAAGGCACCAGCCCTGCCAGAATCTTTGATGTACAAAAGTCACAGGATATACTCATTTAACCCTTCCTCTTTATAAAACAGCAGCAAGAGAAAAGAGCAGGGGATTTAGGGAAAACCAAGGAGGTAGACAGTGGATATGGGTCATAAAAGAAGTTCTAAGATGGTGAAGACTTCTGTAATTGCATATATGTTGTTTTAAATTAAATTTATAGAATACATTAACATTAATTTAGCATATAGACTCTTGATGTGCATCATGGTGTGTACAAATAGTTCCATATCCTACTGGAAAACTGTCTGAAGAGATTGGAGCAAAGGCAATATAGTGATTCCCACCACAGGGCTCAGAGAGAGCTATGCTCTCCCATCTTGGCTTTGCCTCTTGGCCTCTCCAATCCTGTGAATATAGTTCCCTACTTTGAAAGGATATTTAATTATAGCTGGATATTTTAAGTTCAGGAGAGAGGAAGGAGGGAGAAGCAAACAGTTGTAAAGATAAAACAATGCCCTTTTGTTTATTTTCTTTTTTATATGGGAATTCTACTGCCTTGCTCTTATTTACTCTATTCTAACTTAAAGTGGCATCTATATTTAAAACAAACAAGCAAAATAGAATCTGTATGTACTACCAAAACCCGAGAAAACAGGAAAAATGCTGACTAATAAGACCTTCTCAAATACTGTCACAGATAGAGTAATTGCCTAGGACTCAGAGATTCTGTGTTTTGCATCTGCTCATACCACTGTTTCACCACTGGGACACACAGAAGCTGAAGTAGTATTACTGGCCTACTTCATGAATTGCTTGGAGAGCAATGCATGAAAAGCAGATAAGAGCAGGAATATAATTAAACAAGGGTCCAGCATTTTTCTTGTTCCCTTTCCTCTTCCCCAGCTGTCACATCAGTAAGATTTGGCATTAGGCCGAGATAGGATTATTCTCTCTAATCCCCTAGTTAGACAGAATAAATCAACAGCTGCAAGCCATATGATAAAACCATGTCCCCTATCACAAGCATTACCCTTGAGACAGATGAACATTTCTGGTTGGAGATCTGCTACACGCAGCCCACTCCTCAGCAGTTTGGGTTGCCTTCAGACGACTTAAGGCAGTAATTACTAGCATATAGTTTGCAGAGAGCATCCTGGGAGACGCCCCAAGTTTGCTCATGCCATGGGAAATACTGTATTGAAACCAAGGCTGACAGAAAGAGAAAAACACTGTATCATCTGAGGTGTGCTATGGGTTAGGTATTGGTGATCATGGGTGTAAGATATGTGGGAAGGGCAAAATAAATGCTTTCCATGGAAAACTCTCCTGTTCAGTGTCAAAGTGAAGAACACATGCGTCTGTGCTGCTCCACTTCATCAGTCCCAAAATATCTGTCCTTCACACAGGCGCATGCAGAAAAACCTGCAATGGGCTGGGGATTTCCTTTTAGTAGGGATGAAGTTCAGATTCAACATTTTAATTTCAAGATCTGTAAAACTGCTATTAATGGAAATGTTTATACTATAGTATGGCCAATAAATGGAAATTATGCAGAAAAGTTCACTGCTTTTTTCCTTTCCTTTTTCTAATGAAATTACCGTGAATAGTTGGCTGTATGAAATCTTCCTTAATCATTTCAATAGCACCCCACAACAGAAGTTACTCTGCTGAAATCCACAAAACTGTTTGTGGATTTGAATACTGCTTAATAAATAGCATGACCTGAAGTTAGGTAACTTTCAAAGTGGCAAAAATATTTTTCTTGGGCACAAACCTGTAGCGTTGGGGAGTTACAGGCTGGGAACGTAAGAAAGACTATTTCACAATCCTCATTATATAGTTGCTATTGCAGAATCATAAAACTATATATTAAGAATTTATCTGGATGGCTATATTGTACTTTCCTTTCACCTCTCCTATAAATGCATCAGAAGCAGACACAATAAACTAGGAGGAATATTTATCACCTTCATTCCTTTAACAAGATCTGGACACCAGCCTTTTCTAATAAAATTACAATATAAATGTGATTAAGTCCCAAGATATAAAATGATGGCAACAGTGCAGAAATTCAAAGCTATGCCATTAATGAGTGATGTTTGCACAGTGCTGGACCAGATAAGATGGGGAGAACTTAAGGTCTCATTTAAACCTGCATTTTATCCAGAATTAATTTCCTCTAATTGCATTCTCAGCAACTGTATGGCTATTTATCTACAGTTGAGAGGCTTTGTTAGCCAATCTATGAATGTCTCTTGTATTGAAAGAGTAAAAATGGGCAGCTTTCCATACTAACAACATAGTAAAGAACTGAAAAAGCTGTAGATCAGTCTTTATATTGTCAAAGGTGTTACTAGGCTAGCATCAAAAGTTCGGCTGAATAAAAATTATAATTAAGGAAACAGGAGAACCAACAGATACTCTCATTGTATTAAAAAGTATCTTCACTAATGCAATTTTCAAAGACCTTTACAGGATCGTGGGTTGGCAGCTAAATTTTGAACATACAGTATTAAATGGGAGCAGCAATAGAAGAGTTGGGGTTTTTTAAAATTAAGAAAAATCCTGTATTTCATGGGTTTTCAGGTAGAAAGAAGAATACAATATAACTAATCACTAGATTGGCTTCTATTTCACATTGAAATTTAATATGTCTAGTTTGTCTAACTTCTAAAAATTAGATGTAACAGGGACTAAATACATTTGATCGTGCTGGGAATATATCAAAAAAACATATACTGGAATTTTTATTTTTTTTTTTCTTTTCAGAAACTCAGGTAATGAGCATTCCTGTCTACATGTGATAATGCTTTTTCTGACAAGATTTTTTAAATATATAGCTTACAGGGCTATAACAGACCTCTGAATTTAAAGGAAGGTTAAATTCTTGGGTGTCCTTAGTTCTGCCAGTAACAGCTGGTATATCTCCACACTGAAAGCCCATTAATCTGGACCATATTTAGAAGCTAACAAACAGATGTCAACATCTGAGTTAGATCTAGACTCCCTTCAGTATCAGAGGGGAGAAACTGGCATTCCTAAAGGGCAATTCAGTCAATATTTTAGACTTCTACTGTAGGAGAGGAATCATCCCATAAAGGTGCTGCTTTGCCAGTGAGGATAACCTGGACAAAGAGCTCAGAGCTGATGTATACATGTCAGGTATGTCAAGTTAGAAGAGATTAATTCCACCATAAACCTCTATGTCCAACACCTCCCTAGTACAGGAGGCTCACGATTAATTCTTCTTAAGGGGAATGTTAGCAGCTGGCAGAGAGTCTAACACACAGTGTTTATGTACAGATATTATTCTCCCAGAGAGAGAAAAGTAAGCAGGCAAAGATCAGCTATGTCCATTACACATTTCACTGTACTGGGCTATTCCTATCTAACATTTCACAAAACTTCTTTAAAGGTCTTTTGGGACTAAAGCCTTCATTTTGGGCTGAAATAGCTGTTCAATAAAGATAGAAGGCATCTGTGATTCGGAGCAAATATATGCTTTGGCTCAGAGGCACCAGAGTTTGGGGATGCTGAAAAGCAGCACATCATTGCCTTCTGAATCTGGCAGGTGTCACTCATGAAGAAAGCTCAAAGAAATTCTGAGAGCCTGCTGGCTTTGACAGGCAGAGGTTCAGAGGTGCAGCAGAGCTGCCTCTTGGGTTCAGCTTATAGGAGGTGACAGACAGTGAAGCATAGCCTAAGAAGACAAAGGCCTCCTTTGGGAAAAGCCTTCTGAGAGACTTTTCATCAGCACAGAGCATGGCTTTTCCCTATGTTTCAGTCCCACTGCTTGTTATTCTATGGAACTTTCTTGCCAAAAATAACCATGAAAGGGTCAGAAGCTAAGTCAGAGGTCTATCTAAGCATGGCTAACATTTACTTGTTCACAAAGATTTTGAAAACATGCACATTACCAGCCGGGCTCTGACAGCAGAACTTCAGCATATGGAAAAGAAAACCTACTTTTTCAAACTAAAAAGAAACACAAGATGTTCTATTGCTTAATTTAACTGCCAACATTTCTGATTCTTCTTTTTGCATTCTGTAAACCCATATCTTAAATTTAGAATAAGGGTGACAGACAAAGCAGGCTGGAGAAAAGGGAGGTCCCACATCTCAGCTTCAACTTTGCCTCACATCGTTGCAGACAGCAGGCATCAGCCAGTGCTTTTCTTGTGCGTAAATATGGAATAGAGGCAGCACTAAAATGAATATAAAAAATCCCTGCATTCACATGGACAGTTTTCTGCACTGTGAGAAGAGATCTCATAGCGCACTAGAAAGTGCCAATAAAATAATGGATGATCCCTTAGCTTCTCCCCAGTAAAGCCCTGCTTTGTAAACACAGCTGAAGACCTGGGATCTTCATAAACCTCACCTAAAGTATGAGGGATGAGTATGGTACAAGCACTCTGTTACAGCTTTTATCTTTGCAACACACTCTTCCAACAGAAAAAAAGCAATATAGGAAGGCAGTAGAAAATACTAAAGCTGTTGATTTTGAAACAATCTGTATGGAAAAGGACGCTTTTCTCATGTGTTGCAGTTTTTTTCTACCAGAATGGTTATTTTACAGATGGATGGACTTACTGAGCTGGACCACCCAGGATCTCGCAATAGATGACAGAATAAAAGCCAAAAGCTGTGATTCTAATTTCTCTGTGCTGACCACAGTCTCCAAAAAGTAGAGGTAGCATGTTTGTGAGGAGTGGAGGCACTTTCCTCCACGTCTGCACAGCAGTCAGTTTTCCCTCCAGAAGCTGCACAAGTCGTGCTCCAAAGGACTGTGCAAACGTGGAGCTACACACCACAACCAAGAAGACGGGATATTCCACATTGCTGTACAACAAAGGACATGCTCTATCTACGTTTTATTTCATCTCACTGCTTGGAAGATGAAAGTAAGTTTTCTGATAGCAAATATTTGAGTCATGAAATTTTTTATCTAATGAAGTCTGGAGCAGCACTGCCCATAATGAAATTACACAATTGGAAATTTTTGAGATTTAAAATTCAATTCAGAATCTTAGTCAGATTTCAGCAGCAAAAATAAAATGGAAGAAAAGTGATATTTTGTGAAACATTGTATATATTTATAGCATTCATCCTATTGTGACAGGACTGTGGCCAAAGCATTTTTCAGAGCAGCTCCTATTGCCTCAGAGAGAGTAACATCAGAAAAGTAGAGTTAGATCCCTATAATATTAATGGAATTATTTTATTTCTTAGTCATTAAAACAATCTCTAACTACTTAACCAGTAAATGTCTCTGAATATAGCTAAGAAAATATGATTGCATATTTTGAAAATCTAATAATGTTTATATTTAAAAGTTGTTATTAATAACGCTTCTGGTTGTTTAAGTATTATGTTAAATGAAGAAACTAAATTATTGTAGAGTATTTCAGTTTTAACAACATAAATTAAGAAAAATGCAATATCTAAGAAGTAGTCCTGGAAATAATTTTGGCAATTAAAAAAAAAATTGCTTCCTTAATAATCATAGATTGTCTTCGTCAACTTTGAAGTAGGGCACTTCCATCACAGTAGATTATTTTATATTAAAAGCACATGCACACACACACACGCAACTAATTGTAACATAAAAATTATTTTCAGCCTTTCTCTGTATGCAGATTAATAGATAATTTCTGCAGAAACATTTGAAGCATCTAGAGAATAGCAGGACATAGTTTGCTGTTATCCAAAACATTTTATAACTGTCATTTGCAAATACTCAAAATCACTCTGAGAGTGGGAGGGGAAAATTCTTTAACTGGTTGTAATGGTGGATGAAAAACGTATGTGCTCCAGGGAAAAGGAAATGTCTCTAATATGAACTAAGGCATCTAAGGACAAGGGCAGGGGAGAGCAGGGGTCTGTTTGTTATTGTACATTTCCTAGAAGACAGTACATATAAACAAGCTATGTCTACTAATAATTAAAACCACAGAAATTGCAAAGTTGGAAAGTGTGGAAAAAACTCTTCAGTAGTCAAATACAGAGTTCATCTGATATTTGGCAAATACAGCCAACTATGAATTTTGAGTCTGTGATGTATTTTCTACAATGTAGCACACAGCATTGCTTGCAGTGAATCCAAGCTCCTCAAAACCTATAAAAGGCTGCTCTTCCAGAACACAAATAAGGTATTTCAAAGAGAGATGAGACTACCCAGAAGAAAACACATTGTTTAAAGCAATAGTGGTTCATACCATAGAAGCAAAGTCCCTCTGCCCAGAACAAATACAGAAGTGCTGTTAGAGAATCACTGCATAATTCCTGTTGGAGAGAAGCTCTGGTCCAACCCCCCCACTCAAAGCAGTTAGATCTGGCTTCAAGGTCAGAACACACTTCTCAGGGCCATGCCTGTGTCGTGTGTGTCACCAAGGATGGAGATTCTCCTTCCTCTCTGAGCAAACAGTTCTAATTTAATTGTCAGTTATGTGGAGTTGTATGTGTGTGCACATCTCTGTAAAAGAGAAAGTATGATGCTTCTGAAAGAGTGGAGCATACCTTAGTTATAACTATAAACAGGGAGAAGCTCAGGTGCTGGGATGTCTTGCCAGGCATCTGTAGGAAGCTGAATCACCAGCTATGGTTTACCTTGGCAATGAAAGCTTTATTCAATCTTTTGCCTTTCCCAAGAGTGCTGCGTGTTCCAGATATATCTGTATTAGGAGACCTGCAAAAAATAGACATCTATCAGATGAGCAAACTTAGCATTTAGTGAGGGGTTTGGTGGGCAGCAACCTTATTTTAATTAATATTTTAAGTAATATTAATATGCAGATTAGAAAACTGCTTAACAGAAGAAAATCCAAATAAAGCTTAATTGGCTTGTGCATAGAAATAATTTCATATTATATGGCCTACTCAGTCCTTGAAGGCTAATGTTAAACGAAGGGAGAGCTCTCTGCAGTACTTCTAAAATGACAGGCGCTTCCAGTTCCAGGTACAACAGACTAGTTGTTATTTTATGCTTCCCCTGTGTTGAAAACCAGCAAGGTTAAAGCAAAGAATGAATTGGAAGATTTATGAAGACAAGTCAAATAAAAACCTTTCATCAGAAGAGCAGGTAAAGAAATAGTTACAATGATTGACAAGATCATTTGAACTCAAGTTATATTTTTTACTTCATTAGACAATAGGGAAATGGAGTAAATGGTGTGTAAATTAAGTACACTTATTTTAGAAAATTAATCAGAAAAATCACTTTCAAATGGGGCTATAAGTATGTGGAGGCTTATCTGATTGAGATAGTGGAGACAAAAGCACTGGGATCATTCATGAATCCCATTAGATTTAATTAAATTAAGACTGTGAACAAATATGTCAGGAAGAATGTAGAGATTTTGGCTTCTGTCCCAGTTATTTTCTTGGGGGCTTTCCTCTACGGCAATATTTGTGTATCTATCTCTTCTGATGACTGAACTTTTTTGAAGTCAAGTTTTCTGGTGACCCTATGCCCTAATATTTACTATAAAAGAAAGAATAAGCTCATGTGCAACTGATAAAAATGATAAAGCTGCAGTATTTATTTTGTGCTTTAGAGGTTAACAGAAAATAGTTAACCTTAGGACAGATGGTGGGAGGATGAAGGAGGGTGAGATTTTTTCTGCTTTACAGTGAAACACAATTTATGGTGACTCCTTTCACTGCCAATTACCTTTTATTCTGCCCTTTGAGGGTTACCTCTCACTGGTTGTGAAACACCTCCAGTGGCAATTCTGTTAATATGTAAACCTCCTTTGAGTACATATTGCCTCAAGAATTTTAAAAATAGCAAATACAATTCATATCATACACTCGTACTCCAGCTCAGTCAAGTTCATTGTTTTTTATCCAGTAATTCCTGAACAGAGCTCAAGAGACTGGAGCTGAATTTAAGACTATAGACAGACATCAATTTGTAATTAATAGCCTTTTAAGACGAAGAAACTACCAGATCCCTCAGAAGTTGTTTCAGGGTCTCATTACTCTCACTGATAACATTATTTGCATTTCTTCACTTCTTGATCCTTTGTTTATTACACAATTGAGGAGGGGAAAAACAACATTTTATCTGAGCCAAATGTTACACAAGTTGTTCTGGAATCACTGGCGAAGTTGTATCTCAACTTTCTGTCACACTCATAGAGAGTGAATCATGGACTGCAAGCCTTCAGTTAGCTTTTACTTTCAAGATAATACTTACTGTCTGATGGAGCAATCCAAGAAGTGGTGAGGAAGAATGCTTACTTCTAAAAATAATTTTTAATAATATGTGAACTGATAAAACTCTCATTTTACAACAGAGAAAGGTGGAAGAAATCTTAAAATGGACAATTTTCTTCTTCCCAAGACATAATTTATACCATGAAGCATGAGGGTTAATAAAACAACCCATCAACTCCAAATTTTTTCCATTAGATATCCAGAATAATATGCGCACAATATGCATCCTTTGTCAAAAATGATGGCATGATGATCTTGTTTTTAATTCTCCACTGGCCCAGATGTGAGCACGTAATAAAGAATGATATGGAAAACACTTTATGTTCCCTTTTATGAGCTCAGCTTTGTATCTAATTGAGTGATGCCATCTCAGGGGCAACGAAGATACAAACATAATCAGACATCCTGAAATTCCCAGAATGCAGTAGTTTACTGGATCGTGGCTTATTTTGGTTTTACTACCTTGTAAAAAACAGCAGTACCCCCCAACAGGGGGTCCTAATTAAGATTCATTGAGTTTCAGTTTAAATTAAGAAGAGTTAGCATTCCCTGTTTGTTAGATTTATTTTGAAAACAACTTTTGAATGAGCAACCTATGCAGCTATGTATGTAAGAGAAGTCAGAAATGTGCTTGGGATCTGCACCCTTCAGCAAGGAGATATACCCATTTCTCCTAACTCATGCCTGGCATGTTTTCTGTGTGACGCTCGAGAAAAACAGTGCAGCACAGTGACTCAAAAAGAGCTTCTCAGTCCTGAGGGAGTGGGGGAGTTAGAAGAGGTGGAACCTCTCTTTGAAATATTTTTAATTAGAAATGTCCATGATGAGGTGACAGAGGTTTCCATGACACCTGCTGTTACCACTTAGTATCTTTAAAAATTGATAAGAACCACAATAAATATTTCATAATGCTTAATTTACAAAGTCATTTTCATGGAAAGTGGTCATATTCGAGTATCTTCTCCTGCAATTTTGTAAACAGTTCAAGGTACAATCAGATTAACTTGATGGCATGTGTGTAATTCAGCTTGTGCTCACATAGCAATTTTTTTGCCTTCAAAATGTGTGTTCTTTCTCTCTCATTGATTGTTTTAGGGCAGCTATCTGGAATATTCTCAGTCTTTCTTTGCCAAGAAACACAAGTCCTTACTAAAAGTTGATTTATTCTTCTACCTTTGATCTACTTCTGTAGATCATTTTTCTGTGTTTGTTCTGTGCTCCTGATCGAAAATTACTTGTTTGTAACTAGTGTGCAGTGGAACAATAAAGCTAGTGCAGACCCTGCACACCGGCAATCACGCTGAGCAAAGCAGCATATACAAAGGGTGTTTTGGTCAATATTGTCTTTTATGGGTGGTTTGGAAAGAAAATAAGTGGAAGTGCGAAGAATCAGACTAGGATTTAATTAGTGCCAGCATTCAATATTTAAATATAGAATATTTTTATTAGCTAAAACACCTGAGCTCAGGCAAGGCTGGTATTTCACAAGACAAACTTGCTCTTGTCTAGTGTCTGCATGGGGCCCAACAGAAACAGGTTTGTGACTGCAGGAAGGATAGAGGGAGAGAGCTTCAAAAACAGGGGGTGCAGGAATCCATCCTACTGCCCCTTCACGCTGGCAAAGAACAGAAGGTATCGCCCAGTGCATCACATGTCACATTCAAGGTCAGGGGATCTTCTGGGCTACAGCTGACATTAGGAAATCACACTCTGAAATGGCTTAGAAATGTGGTAAAATATGTGCTGGAGGTCACCACTTTCATTATGTGGGAAAGTTCACTGGGGTGCTTTGAGCACAGAATTGGGAAAACTATATTTATCGGCACCCTTGTAAATAGCCAGTAAATAACAGGGTTCTCATCTGCACACAGAGGCATGTTTAGCATCAGCAGTTCCTAACTATCAGGTTATGGACCATATTTCTGACCCTCTGTAACACTTAGCTTCACAGTAAAAACTGATGCATGGATACAGTCAGAGTCTTCCCAATATTTGTTTTCTCTTGTTGCTTTTTAATTTGAAGTTCACATATACAGTGTATAGCTTGCCATAAATGCCACAAAAAATTGGTACTTCTAATTCTCCTTAGAAAACATACTGTAGACTGCAGTTTGCAAGTTTTATGTACTTCTGTGACTATAGCAGAAGATGCATTCAACAAAGCCATGTTAGGGCTTCACAAAAATCAAGTTGATTTTAATGGCAGAAAATCCCTTTGCTGTCACCAGCAGAGGACTGAGTTCCAAATATTCAAAAACCTCTTCATAAGGAAAAAAAATGCCAGATGCTTTCTTAAGAGCAGCACTCGAGTATTTGCTGTTCATGACACTAAATATTTATGATTTTTGAAAGATTTGGTGGAAAATAATAGTTGTTGGTCTGAGCAAGTTTCCATGTCAACTGTGTGCATCACTGAGATGCTTCCTGTTTTATATTTTAGTCACTCACTCGACTTTAAATAGAGGATTGTTTCGTAAATCACTGAATTATGCCTGAAGCACGTTGGTAAAGCATTGAACAACATGACTTGCCAGGCAGTCTATGTTCTCTAGAGATACAGACCGACTGAAGAGGTGTTGAAAGAAACTGATTAAGAAGCAAAAAGTAGTGTTTGGTACTGTGTGTTCACAACTTGTCAGTGAGCACACGAGGGGCTTACCCAAGACGGAGGGCAGCATATGGTCCCAGCTGTTTTGCAGCATCTCAAGTTCCTGGTCTTACTGCTCCAGCGCAGATTTGTCTGAAAACATCAGTGAAAAAAAACATGACCAAAAATATTTAACACTCTTTTGCCTCAGCATTTAAGTGAAAATGACTTTGTTTTAGAACCAAAGTTACTCATCAGTAAGTATTTTAGCACTAGACAATGTACTGGGATTGGGCAATGGCAGGACAAAAAAAAAGCAAAGGGCTGCTTTATAAGGCTATAAATTTAAATACCTAGCACACTGAAATCTGAGTGGAAAAAGCGCTTATTAACATAAAACAATTGGGAATTACAAGAGCTATTAATTTGCCATGAAATCAAGAAATGTAATGTTTAGCAGGGGTGCTATCTCATTTTTATGTTTCATCTTTTGCATCTTTTAAAATATAGTTCATTTGTATCAGTGTAGTCAGTTGTGAGGCTGTAAACATTGTTAATAATACTTTATTAATAATTTATTATTAGAAAAAGACACCTAAAATTTCCAAAGCCACCTCAATAGCTGAGATGCCTAATGACACTAATTTTAATGGAAAAAAAAATTCCAGCCTTACAGAATACAGCTTTACTTTGCAAAATTAGATTGTGAATTTGGACATATTGTTAAAGTAAGCTGTAGCTTTATGGAAATTTTAATAAGTTGCAGCAATATTTTTGTCCTCAATAATTTTTGTTAACAGTACCAGTGCATAGCTGTAGCTAAGGCTCAATTTGCACTAGCATATGAAATCCTAGGGGTGTTTACCTTTATCAAGTCATTACATTTGGATCGATTTTTTATTTCCTGGCAATTTTTCCACCAAAATTGATTTTTTAAATTATTTTGAGGACTGTGCATCTTAACATACTTGCATTTTCTGATAGACTATGTCACTTTTGCCAGTTACTTCTCAACCAGGAAGATGAAATAATAACAATTGCCCTGAACTGGGGCAGCTTTAAATTGAAGGTGTGGGGAATGTATGTATTGAAGAATAAAGTGTAAAGATGTGTGTGTAGAAACTCAAAACTCATCCCTTGGCCAAGATTTTGTTAGGGACTAAATCTTCTCCAGCAGTCCCCCTTTGGCAAGACACCTGCTGCTGCAAGTTATGGATCTTCTGTAGAAGGAACTTTCACACAGTCTAGGAGACCTCAGCCTGGAAAATTTCAAGGAACATGCTACAAAGAGCTGGTCACCATGAGTGGCATGGAGGGAGCAAAGCAGGAGCAAAGCAGGAATAATTTCACATTGGATCTTCCAAAACAGGAATGAGGGAGCATCTAGCAAAACTAGCAGACAGCGGATTCAAAATAACTATACTTCTTCATATCATGAGTTTGACTTCTTTGCCACGGGATGCTGCAGATGCAAGAATTTTGCATAGGTTGAAATGGAATTGAAAAAGTCCTGGGAGAAAATCCATTAAAGACTCACATCAGCTGTGAAGGCAATGTCTGTTACTTTCCTCATTTCTTTTCCCCATGAATATTCCCTAAGCAAAATTAGATATAAGCTTCACTTCTTCTCTCCTCTACCTTACATGTGCATATGCAGCTTTTACATCACTTCACAGGAGAGCGCTTTAACTGCTTTTCCAGTGAAAGGGCCTGAAGCTAAACCCAGTGCAAGGGCTGAAACAGGCTTCTGCAGAAATTCACAGGGAATTGGATCCACCTCTTCAGAAAATTTAGGATTAAGGAAATCAATTTTCTTCCAAGAATCCAACCTAACCCTCCACTGGACAAAATCCTACCCCTTGTTTGTTCAGACAGGCAGAGCAGAAAGGACTGCCGCAGGAACCCATGAGAAGAAATGCTGGCTACAGAGAAATGGCTTTGAAGTGCTGGATTGCTCCCCGAAAGAAAGAGGCACAGGCAGATTTGGCAGGCAGATGAGATGTGTTTAAACAAGTCAAACATCAGGAATTGTAAGTGGGGATGGAATCAAAACCCAATGAGCAGGAAAGCAGAGTTTATACATTATCAGGAAATTGTATTTCACTTGTATTATAGGAACCACATGTAGAGAATAATAGCTATGGATTTACTTGACAACCTCTGTAAACCTAAGAAAATGTGATTCATTATCAAACATCTTTAGAAGATTAACCTCAATTTCACTTCTTTTTGATTTCTTTCAGTCCTTGATTTCATTTCTTTCTAATAGCTGCTGACCTCAATAACCTAACTGATGCCTTTCTGAAGCAAGAAAGTTCTTTTTCATGCCTGAGCCTGTAGCTTCCATAGGACCATCAGGTCCAGGCTGAAGGGTCAAGGCACTTGCCAATATTTTCAGTTGTAAAAGGGAAATGCTCCCAAGGTTTAAAAATTGCCATCATCACCCTCATCAGGGAGATTTTCTGAAGGACTGGGAAATGTAGAGTGAACAAAATCTGTGGTGGGCAGGCAATGAGGAAAGCTCGCTAATAAATATCCTCACTTAAAAATGCACAAGCATAGTTGACTACCGCCTGATTGGGGTGTGACCCAGAAATATCCATGTGTAATTTAAGTTCTACATCATGCCCTGTGCTATACCTCTGCAGCAATAATATTTCATTTAATATTAGTGATAGCGGTACAAGGTAAGAACAGTAGCAAGTGAGGAAGCTTCTTCACATTTGAAATAACACCTGGGGCACTCAAAAAGGACACATTTCTTTTCTGAGTCACTGAACCGAAGTTGAGGCCAGTTTGTGCTCTGCAGTTCAGCCAGCCGGCAAACGTTCCTCTGAGCAGGCAGTGCCAGGAGCAGGCTGTGCTTTCTTTCTTCTGTGACCGTAAGATACTACTTCCAGCCAGTTTCTTGCCGCTCACTAAGCAGTAAAGATTGAAAACGGCAGAAGTATCTTTTCTGACATTATTTCCTTGTCTTGAGTGTTACTACGGGTCACAACTATCTGCCATTCAATGTTGCAACCTTTTCCTTTCAGCAGATGAGAAGCAGTACTGTTTTCCAAAACACTGCCTAATCAAGGAGTTCCTGGAAAAAACTTGTAGCCCATATGGCTGCAAAGGGATGTTGTGCCACTCAAACTGAAAACAACCCAAACCAAAGCAAGCTACTGTCCGTACTGTCTTGTTGTACCTTACTATTAACTCAGTCTACACAGCTCAGTGGCTCAGTAGATAAACTAATCAAATCGAAATACATTAAGGATGTATTAAAGATAGGAAAGAAAAAAATAAATCAGCTTAACACCTATCTCATTGAGGCAAACTTCTAAGGCAGTTATGGTCAGCAGG